>NC_143480.1:72777578-73129461 GCF_027475165.1 Benincasa hispida
ATACTCGCTATCTAATTTCCCACATTTTATCTGATTTTCACCGCTGGTTCCTTCTTCATGAAATTCCCCTTTGTCGACCAATCGTGATTTGCCTCATTGCTCCAACACTGTTTCCTTTAGGGTTTATTTTCATCATATTTGTGTTATTAAATTTATTCCCTCCTAGGGCCTCCCCTTCACTCAGCCCACTAATGCCCAGATTGCCCAAAGCCAACTTCGAAACTAAATTTCTATCACTTTCCAGTTGGGTTTCTTTCATACACTCCTTCAAGCCCACTGGATGCCTGTTGATCACCTCCGCTTGAATTGACAGCTCCAACCTGGTCAAGAACGCATCCTTGAGGATGCTTTTTAACATGTCTGGGAGGGGTGCCGAGTAGGTCACAAATTTCTTCACATAATCAGCATATGGTCCATCTTGCTTGATTCGCAACAATCGTGCTTCGAGGCTTCCCTCTATCGTCAGTCTTCCGTTCTTCCCAAGAGTTAATCAGTCTTCTGTTGTGACTTCATTGGAACCAATCAACTTCATCAGAAGCGAAACTTATAACAACCTTCACTTTCTCGGCATCAGACAAATCGTGGATCTTGAAAAATTGTCCAGCTCAGTAAACCCACGATTCTAGGTTTTCTCCCGAAAAAATGGTATCTCCAATTACTTATACTTGCTTTTATCTGATCCACCATTCCATTGATTTTGCCCTTCAATTTGAGTTAAGATCCTTTCGAATTTCCTGGTTCATCATTCTTTCACATAGAGCTGTTGTCCCTAACCTCTTCTATCAATTTCTCGATATTTCTACAGAGGTTCACGATCAACCCTTTCATTTCCTAAATTTCCTTTCCATTTGCTTCCATTCCTTCCTCCATTTGCTTTTGTGCCATTTTCCTTATTCGCCTCAGGTTTGAGAGTTCTGATACCAATTTGTTAGGTATCTACTTCCTGCAGATGGTAAAACCCAACAAGGGAAATATATATAGTAGAAGGCAGAGTACTATCTCTCGGTATTTGTATTGATATCATAAGGACAACAAGATGATCAGAGGGTTACACCAAAAAAGGAACAAGTACTCAAATAGAGAAATAACAAGTACGATATCAATGAAGGGAGATAGAAAGGAATCCAACACATTTGAGAGAGCTGGGAAATTCTCTCCTCCTAAAGGACCTTCTGCCTTCACTCCAAATTGCCTACCCCCACGGCTCACGTCATTTCCTTTTTATAAGTAACAACCATGGTCCCCACTCTAATCACCTTCACGTACCTCCATCCTTGGCCTTTTGGCCATTTCCTCTTCTAATCCTTTTCTTATAAGTGTGAATGATCGGGGGCCTTACAACTCTCTGGGATGTAGGGATTTGGTAAGGAGTTATTCTTGTATCCGCCTTTTCATGAGAAGGGTTGTTTTTGTGGCAGGTAGGGTATGTGTGGGTTTGTAGACTGAGGGACGAAAGAAATAATAGTCTTGAGGGGGAGGGAGAATTGCAGGAGTGATGTTTGGTCTTTTGTCAGATTCTCATTTCTCCTTGGGCTTTGGTGTCTCAGCCTCTTTGCAATTACTTGTTAGGGCTTATTTAAGTTGACTGAAGCCCCTTCTGGTAGTTTGCTCCCTTTTTATGGGCTTCACTTTCTTTCTTCTTCTTTCTTTTTAATTTTTTAATTTTTTTATGCACACAAATTCTTTCATTCTTCTGAATGGAAGTGCGGTATTTGATAATAATAGAAAAAATATCTATAAGAGATTTGTTTCACGCGTATACCATGTTAGTCTTGCATGATTTTTGTCAGTTGGATGTTGCCATCAATTTGTTGCATAATATTGAACACAGTTTTTTTGGTCTTGTTTCCTAGGTACTTTCGTCTAGAACCTCTTCCTGGATACAAGTATGTTTTCGTTTATGTTTATTGGTTGGATATTCCTTTTATAATTTGGAAATATTTAGACACTGTTTATTAACCATTTCGTTTTTTGTTTTCGATTTTAGAAAATTAAGCTTATAAACACTATTTCCATTTATAAGCTTCTATGTTTTGTTATCCACTTTCTGCTCATGTTTTTAAAAAACCAAGTCAAGTTCTGAAAGCTCAAAAAGTTAGTTCTGAAAAAATAGTTTTTATTTTTAGAATTCGATTAGGAATTTAAGTATTTATTTAAAAAAAATTAAAAAATTTGCAAAAGTACAAACCATAATTGAAAAAATTGGGAAGAAATAAACATAAATTTCAAAAACAGAAGAAATTATTATCAAATGGCCTTAGCATGTAGATTTCATCACTGGGTATGTGGATTGCAATTTTAGTGCTCTGGTACCAATCCAACCTGGAGAGAAGGTCATTAATTATCCAACTCGCCCTGTAGACACAACCACAGATTTTGAGGGAACAACTAACCTTCAACCCTCACAAACGGTAAGCTGTATTTTGTTAAGTTTCTTTTCCTTCTTTTCCTTAAAGCTACAAAATTCTAGTAATCATATATGTATGATGAATAAGGTGCCATGTGAAATTTTTGTTAAGTAAAATCATGGATGCTCCAGGCCGCAATTATTCCTATTCCTTAACTATTTTTCTGTGCCGTGGCATCCACTAGGGCAAGGGCAGTCTATTTTCAAAGATTTCTTTAGATAGCTGTAAATTAGTTGGTGTTTTTAGAAGTGTGAGGCGTATAAGGAGGATTGCCCTCATCATTCTTTGTCATTGAATATGAATTCTCGATTTTGATGGGATTTAAAATCTTGCTCATTCTATTCTTGCCTCTCCTAGTTGAGCCCTTTGCTCAAGAGCTTTATGTGTATGTGGGCTTTTGATTCAATTGAATGGTCTCTTGTCGTGTCAGTAAAAGAGAGTTTTTCCATCGGCTTGTCATCTGATGTAGAATGAATTTCATTACCACCATCCATAACTAATTACATTCCACGTCTCACTTTAAACTTTCTGGTTCCTCAAGGACATTCCTGCTTCAAAGGTTTCTTAACATTCATATTTTTCCTTTGTTTTTTCGTTTCCATTTCTATTGAAATATAAGTATTCAATAATTTTGGGTAAATTACACTTTTGGTTGTTGAGGGTTGGACTTGATTGTTCAATTTTGAAATCTAGAGACTGATTTAATACAAATCTCAATCTTCAGAGACAAATGACAAAATTTATCCAATAAAGTTCCTCTGTCGTTTCTTAATTATAAGAAACGAAATCGGGTCTTTCGTTTCTTGTTCTCATTTGCAGTTTTTCAAAAAAAAAAAAAAAAAAAAGAAAAAAAAAGAAAAAGAAAAATCATTATCTTATCATTTTTCCACTTATAAATGAATCAAAAATAATTAAAAATATATATAACAATGATGTTGATTAGTTAATTTAAAAATTTCACATAAAGCTTTGGTTTATTTATTTATTATTATTATATTTAAAATTGAATTTGAGAGTAGGCAACATAAAATGTATATAAAAAATTTTTTTGTACCTTTTTTTCTTATTTAAAAATGAGGATACAGGAAATAGGAAATGAGGAACTTTACCACCCATAAAAGATCTTTTGCCACAAAGAATTTGTTCTAACTCACAGTGCTAAAGAAGCTATGTCTAGCTATGAACTCTATCTTCGATTGCAAAAATTAGATATCACTCGAGTATTCCATGGTTGTGCCTAATTTTCCTGTCTTTGTAGCATGCCAAGCACATAATTCCTGTGATGAAAAGGTCCCTTGCTTTGTTATCACTATAGTACCCAAGAAAGCACTTCAAAACTTTGAGCGAAAGTTTTGAAAGATAAAACACATGATATATCTTTTGCTAAACGATATCTAAAAATGTCTCATTTCTCTCATTGTCAGACTTTGGACTTATTTTAATTATGTCAACAGGTACCATCTGGAAATAATGTAAACATGCAAGGTATGGCAAGATCTGTCCCTCGGGCAATGGGAGTTGGTATGCCGAGGATGCCGCATCAGAGCATGGCTGCCTATAACCTTGCATCTCAGGCTGGGATAGGTATGAATCCTGGTGGCATCCCTATGCAGCGAGGTGTTTCTTCCCAAGCTCATCAGCAACAACAGGTTGGTTATTTATGATTCAATTTTATTATTCCTTAAATATTTTTGTGTACAGCTTTAGATGAATCACACCAACTATAATGACCTTTTTTCTCTCCCTTGATACTAGTTGAGGAGAAAAGATCCTGGAATGGGAATGCCAGGTTATGCTCCCCAGCAGAAACAACAAAGACGCTACTGAGGTAATAGATCTCAACAGCTCTGTTAGTTGCGCACAAGCTTTAGTTTGAGTCTCGTTATGATCTATACCAAAATTTCCTCGTCAGTATTACAATAATAAGTTGTTTCTTATATATATATATATATATATTTTGCCAGTAGAGTGTATTGGTTGTGAATGATTGGTTATTCTTGTTTACCGGAATTGGAAAAAGGGTAGAAATGGCACGTGCATGCTATGCTCAACTGTTAGTCTAGTGCAAAATAGTTCAAATAAGTTGCCTGCTTCACTTATGACTTCGAAAAAAATTAGAATTGTACTATAGATACTGTAATTAGATAATGCTATAAATTGTCAAGATCTATAAGTTCTTACGAATTTATTTACCTTTTACTCTGATGTTCTCCATGAATTTCGATTAAACTTTAGCAACAAGCCCATGAGCGAAATATTACATGGTCATCAGACGTACTTTTATTCGTTCGACTTTTTTTGTTTTTTTCTCTGAGTTATGTTTTCTGCAGTGGTTCCAGGAAGGTCTGAGATTACTTGTAGGCTTTGCCCAAAATTTGTCCGTGCGCATCTTACAAAGCTGAGGTGGCGTTTGCTTGTTGATTTATCTGCAACCCAAGGCTCTAACATCCAAGCATGCTCCTTGACATGGTATTGATTGTTGATGTTAATGTGGCATCTCTCAAATACTTAGTTACTGCACAGAAAAAAAATGGGACGTAAGACCGGTCGTAGGCATCAGTGTTATCTCGATACTAAGCTACCTTGATCCCGATAGATAGGTAACCTGGGGTCTGCTTGTATTATAATGTAATGCTCCAAGTAGTAGGCTTGTAATTCAGCTGACACAATCTGTTATTCGGTCACCGAATGATTACGTCTATCTATTTTGAATAAAATTGTTAGGTTTTACATGTGTTTCTCGTATGAGTTTGTTTATGTTTAACCATTTAAAGCCTATGCATTCGTTATAAATTGATCTTTACATTTTTGTCATGTATGCAAGGGGGAGTATCTGATCCAACTTTTGTTATACTAGTTGATCAGGCTTGTTGTGTCTATTAGTTTAAAGTAGAACTTCCGTTGTATGCAATTTGTTGGAATCTGTACTTTTATTTTAAACCCTGTTGGCCTGATTAGTTCAACTAATAATAAATATTTGATGGCTAGTGAAAGAAGAAAATGATGTCATTTTCATCGTACGTGTTCCTTATCGTCAATTCTCTTCATTGGTATCTTCACAATTTAATTATTTAAGCCTCATTTGATAACGTTCATTTTATTTTTTTTTAATTTTTTAATTTTTAAATTAAGAACTAGAAATGTGTTTGGTAATTATTTCTATTTCTTGTTTTTTGAAAAAATAGAAACACGTGATTGATAACTATTTATTGTTTCTTGTTTATCGTATTTTTATTCTTATCTTTTCCTTGGGTTTATAGTTTAAATAAATTTAATTTTGTAATACAAATATATACAAAATAATTATTAAAATTTTATATTAGGGATGCTTCCAAATAAAGGAAAATGAGTCAACTTATTTACAAATATAGTAAAATTTCACTATAGACATCTAGATTTATTAGTGTTAGTTATAGAAGTCTATCACAGTCTATCACCGATAGACTGACATTTTTCTATACTTTGAAAATATTTTCAGTAATTTTATCATTTAAAACAATCACCGTATACTTTTTGAAATATTTTTGGCTTAACTTCAGATGAAGTTACATCATTTTCAAGCATCTATATTTATTTGTATCATCTTAAGTTACAAAGTATTAAAACAAAAATGAAGGTTAGATTAAATAATCCAGAGAAATTATAAGCCAAAGTACAATAGCGTGTAAAATGAGGAGAAAGTTCACATGTTTACGAAAAAAAAAATTGAAGATAGTTTCAGATATAGTTGTAGAAGATAATATTTACAAGACCTTTGAAATTTCATCACTAAATATATACAAAAAGACAAAAATCATAAATTTTAGAAATTAAATTATCAAGATAAAGAGATTTGTTCTCTCTTTTTTTCCCCATATTCCAACATCTCATCTCTTATGTATAGGTTATGTATGGATGTGAGAATGTGAAAAGACAATGAATAATTAATGTTAATTTTAATTAAATTTAATTAAATAATAATAAATATAGAAACAATCTTAAAAGGTAGGCCATTTTCTTCTTATTATTATTTTCTAAAAACCATAATAACACAATGTGACTGTTTTTTCTTCTAATTATCATTCTTTAGTATTATTTTAATACAAATTAGTAAGAGTAATTTAAGTTTGTCTTTAAAATAAAAAAACAATGTTGTAAATTTTTTGTTTGTTGAGGGGCAAAGTAGTCTAAAAATAATTTTCCTTTAAGCCAGTTTTTAAAATAATAAGATGAGATAATTATCATTAAATACAAGTTATTATAATTTTCTTGAGAATGAAATGATAAATCTCTTTACATCCCAACTCTATAATTTAATATTTCTAATTAATACAAAACTTTATGAGGCAATAAATTACACATGTTTTGTTTTCCTCAACAAAAGAACATACGCTTGTAAGTGATGGATAATATTTTACTTTTCAACAAATATTTTTCATAAAAAAATATATGAATTATAATGAAACAAAAAAAAAAAAAAAAATTCCTAGTTATACAACCCAATTTCTTAGAAATAGATATGCCAAACTTATAAATATTGATAGACAAACTCAATTATAATCAACTACATCAAAACTAGAGTTGGAACATCATAAGGTTTATACGTGCATCCCTTGCAATTTTAATATACCACTAAAACAGAGATGTTTTTGAAAGAAGAAGTAAATACTCGCAGCGGAAGGAACGGAGTCCCGATTTTAATTTTACAAACAATAATTGTTCAGAGGACGAAAATTGATAAACAACATTCTAATTACTTTAAGCATGTTGTCATAGTTGGAGAGGAAGAAGGGAATAAGAACGACTTGTCCTTGAAGACCAATTCTTCGCGAATCCTCGAACAACCTTCCTCGAACTTATGAACATAGCCGAAACTTCCAAGTATTGGACACCACCACAAGCGAGCCTTCGTTATTCATCGGACTGAGAATTGATTGAGAATTGTGGACTTCAATGTGAACTAATTTTGGGAGAGGGAGAATGTTGATTTGAGATAGCAAAGTTTTTACAGAGAATTTCTTCTTTTTCTCAGGACTTAAAGAAGACAAGGATCAAATCTCTGTGTAATACGTGAAATTAGCTTCACGTAACTATATGAGAGAGTAGGTTGAGGGAGTTTCAATAATTCCCTCCCCAATTTTTTGAATTTCAAATATTCAGAAAAGGAATTTTAATTTCAAAATTCAAAAATTCATTTTTTTTGAATTTTTATTTTAATTGATATATATATATTAACTAATTTAATATATATAAATATATTTAACCTGTAATATTTAATATGAATCATATTCATATTAATTTTAATCTACAATATTTATATGAATTTCATTCATATCATTGATATTTGAATTATATTCAAATACTTATTTCTCTCAATTAAAACTTTATATTATAATACATCACACACATTATATCTCATATAATTATAATGTATCATATACATTATATTAATTATATTTGATATAATTAATTCTTTTCAACTAATTTAAACAATTCAAATTAATCCAAAATTATTTTGATTCTCAGTAGTCCCAATTGAGTTAACGAGTGGACCTTATGGACATATACATTGAAGCTCCAATGATACTTGTTTAATTAATTAAACTCTTTAATTAAATTAATCAACTTCCATTAACTACCGATCATTGATCGACAGTTGCACACTTTGCGCTATATATATATTTCTATATCCATTGGATATAGTTAATCAATGGTGTATTGACCCTTCACAAGTTGCTCGTAAGTATAGTTAGGCCAAAAATACCATTTTGTCTATGTAGTTACATCTAACCCGTATTTATCCCTCTAATGAACAACTAATTATAATCCAACTATAACCAAACCTTTTTCGAGCTAGGGTGTGACGCCACATTGTTTAATCCCCAGAATTAGCCCTGGAGGGAACAATTTATCTACTTACTCTAATAGTAGAGAAGGAATGAATTCCTTCTTGTGTCCCCAATCAGGCGAATCTTCAAAGTTAGCTCAAGATTAAGATCGAGTTGCCTTAGGTCATCTTATTGAAATAGTTAGTTTTAACAGTAAACGGTCATTATAAAGAAAAGTGACTATCTCGTGGTCTGGTCTTATGCACACATCTTTTGCATAGGATGCCCCCACTCACATGTCTCCATATGAACGATTTTGGGATCACATTATTTGTATTAGTATACGAAGTGAGCCGCATCCATAGTGTCCCCAGGACGAGGTACTCAATCTCATCCCTATACTTATAGACCTTTTAGGCTATATAACTTGATCCTCTTTTATGTCTCTACATAAAGTTAAAGTATTCATACTATAGCCATGAGTTCGTTTATTGGATTTTATAACATAATGAAATTTCAATAATATTTTTGATAAATAGAATATTTTTTCATGATTTTGAACTATGAGTTTTAGGACATTCCCAACACAATGGTCATACCATCAAATTTCCTGATTAAACCAACCAATTGAATATTAAATGTTAATGAAGTCTCATGTAAAATTGATATCCCCTCAACATTTGAGGTGTCTTAGGAAACACTTTCCTTAGACATATCAATGCCATTGTAGACTGGTACATTACCATTCCATCTTTAGCAATTGCATCAAACATTAAACAACTACTTTGTAAATGTAAAATGCATGAGACAAATTAAACAACATGTCCTAAACATCTGTATGTGGACTTTTAATATACAAAATCACTTCAAATCAACTATTTGAAATTGGTTGAATAGTCAAAATTTGTATATTGATTTTTGCTTCATTCATAATGAGCAAATATCAATATAGAACATATAAATATCCATGTTTCATTTTCTTGTTTGTACAAGAATATCGTCATCGCTTAAAGTCATTGATTATGATACTATATCAAAAAATTTCTTGAAATTGTATAGATGCTTTGAGCTCCTTTTCATAAAAGAATGTATTCATTTTTACATATCTCATATGCAATAACAAATACACTAAGACTCTACTGTAAAACTTGGTAGAAAATTGACTCATAGTCTATTTTCACCCAATAGCTCTAGTGTGGATTTTCATCTGATGTCAAGAGTCTTATTTTAAAGATCTATATCTCCAAATACTACACTTTCAAGCTTTCTTTTCGTAGATCACTGCCTATCCTATGAGGTAGCCCCATCAATGAAAGTCTACAAAATGCTGATTGAGCTTGATGCAAATGGCAAAAATATCTTCCTTTGGAAGATCTATCTCATAATTATGACCTTAATAATGTTTGTCAACTTTTTTCAATACTTGTCATCTAGTACGACAACTTTGACTTTCAATAAGTCCTAGCATAGGTTGAATCACCGCATGGCTCTCCCACTATTGAAAGATTCATAATTTGTCATTTTGTCATCCTTATATGATAATAAAGACTTCAGGTAAACCTTGTCATAAAGGTCGAGTTATCTCATAACTCTCCTACTACCATGAAAACTTATCTGTTTGATAGTCAGAAATTGACCTTCAAATGAAACAAATGGTCAACATCATTTCTTAACTATTACGTGGTTGTACTTGAAATAAATTCATCAACACAGTCTGCACCATTCAACTTTCCAAATAAATCAGTATTTGTCATACAAACACATCATTTTACTTTAGAATGTCTAAAGGAATACTTAGGTATCTTTTGAATATTACTTTCAGTAAGGGTTTATTTTGACACAAGTGTTTCAATTTATCCAAAACCTGAAATGTCATAAATAAGTTTTATATAGTTCTAGGATACAACAATGTTTCACAAACATGTTGGCAGAAATAACGTTCAAAACAATGAAATCTATATCGCATTACCTTAATGAAGTCAGACATCAATGTAATTTAAAAACATTAAGACTTAGTTCAATAAAGAACTTAAAATGTATAAGTTGAACAAAACCATATTTCTCTTATAGCAAAATGCACACAAATTATACTTAATGCTCCAAGTGAGATCTCGTCTCATCTTTGTCAATTAGGCTTAGTACATCAAATATTTGGTACTAATTATGATCATATCATAATGTCGTAATACGTTTGCCTAAGTGATTTAAACTTTAGTCTAATTTCTTTTGAACATTTAAAAAAAAAAAAAAAGACCTGAGTTGAATTGGAACATGATACATTTATTCATAAATACTCATCAATCATATTAATGGATTATCTATGAAATCAACTTATGCTTTCTAATATAGGACCACTTAGGTCAAAGAAAGAAAGTCTAATATTGGCTAGATAACTTTATCTAATAAGGTTTGATGACACACCTGCATGAGAAGCAAGACTTTTGACAGGTAATAATAATTTAACTCTAACTCTTAGAGAATTACCTATAACCGTCATTTCTAAAAATCAAATTCAAGTATCATTCAGGAGAATAAAATTTGTCTTGATTTCCGGATTCATTAATCCTTACACTCTCACAGTTGAGTAGTAAATGTGTTAACCTTTAACACACAAAAATGTGTATATTTAATGCTGAACATATTTTCAAAACAACTTTTGAAAACATGTCTAACTACTAAAAGTATTCATACGTTATGAAGTATTTTAGTAATTTTTCTTGGAGAATTTGAATGTCTCTCATGGTGATAAAAGCATAATACTCAACACAAATAAACATCATTACATTTTAATTCACAAAAATGCATGCAATTAAAGCTGAACATGTTTTCGAAAACGACTTTTGAAAAAACATGCCCTATCACTAACTATTTATACACTATGGAATATTTAATAATAAAGCTGGGAGAAGTGAAATTTCTCTTATGGTGATAAAAACACCATATTCAACAAAATTAAATTACATTTAATGCCTCCCACTACTTTAACTGAGATGAGCATCTTGTTGCCAATTAGTAGAACTATTCTACTTATATAAGTATTCGCAAAGATTTACAATTTAATTGTAATGAAGAAAAATTCTAATAGTGAATCATTATTCATCTATCAAGGTGTGAACTTATATTCTCCACCATGAACTTAGTAAAATAGATTTACTTGTTCTCATTTTTCTTCTTTTTAAGACATTTCAAAAATTCCTCAACAACTGACATCCCAAACTAATTAGAAAACTTTTTCCTCATTAGCTCTAGTCATTATAATTTTCTTGGAACCTCTATGATACTTAACTTTATAGATCATTTAGCTTCCCATTACTTAAATAAGTTTTGTCATGTTTTTATCTAGACACATCAGATGTTATGTGGATAATTACAATAAGCACCGCTGCAAAGTTTATTCATGAACACTTCATGAAATGACAACAATTTGTTTGAGAATATTTCCCAAATTAAAAAACAAACTTACACTGCTCTTATGTGTTGATGAAAATTTCAATGTAATATATTCATCAAAATCTTCGACTTATATCAGAAATTAAAACTTTTAGAGAAATAGACATAACTCTGAATTATATAAAAGATGTTAATTGATTATATGCAATCTATTATCCATTCTAATTCAGCAAATAAATTTAAAGATGGACCCATGAATTTGAATATGAGTCTCATTTATATAAATGCAAAATTTCTATTGCTATGATACTCCAGTAAGTCAAAATAAAAGCCACTGTAAGACAGTCAGTCATTCCTTCATTGGATTGAAATATTTTTAACTAAATGTTACACCAAAATAACTCTTTATTCTTATAATACCTAGTTACCATATTTTGGTTAAGAAACCATTAACTTGCTTAACAATTTCTTGTAAGTATAAGCTTTCATTTTAGATTCTAGAGTTCCGTCCAAATGAGCCAACAGTAGGAAGAAACCGATCGAGGCAAAAACTAAAGCAATCCTATCCATTTCTAGAGTTTGGGTAAAATTTCATGCAAACACCATCTGTAGGGGAACACATGTAAAGGTGTCTCGAGACCAAGCATGAAAGTTTACTGAAAACCAATGAAGGAGACCGTGGGATATGTTGATACACTTCCCTCCCACTTACTGTAAACACTTTCTCCACTCACCTTGGTATTGACCTATGCAAACACCATCCGTAGGGGGACACAAGCAAAGGTGTCTCGAGGTCGAGCATAGATTTCATGGTGTGAACTATTTAGGGAGAAACGTGAAAAATAAATTGAAGTATCATATACATCATTTTCCTCCCACTGAGTGTTTTACACATGAGGGTTCATAACTTAGGTAACTTAGGCTAATAAATTTATCTAATTGAACTACTAACTTGACCCAATATAATAATTATATTGGATAGTTTAACAATGTTGATTCTTGTTTATTAAACACTTTAATAAAACTAAATCATTCATTGCATGCTTATAACATTATTGTCTAATTTACTTTCCAGGTCGGTTCCCAGGTAGGGGCATTCCATTTTCGTCAGCTTAAATACCTCAGCCTTAGACAGAACCTTCCTTAGACAATTGTTCCTTATAGACAATTATGTTATAAATTTAATCTTTTATTTACTCAAATTTAATCCTATTAAAAGGGAACTAAAAGATGAATCCTATTTCTAATCATATTAGAAATAAATATTAACATAGTGTCGGGGCTGATGCCCTAAATCTCGTAGGGTCCTATAGTTTGTAAACCTTGTATGAATAAACTTTTATATGATTAATAATATATGATATTTTTATTCATTTTGTCTATAAAATATGTGATATTTTAGTTGAATTAACCACAAACCAATAAACTAACATCCAAGGTTATCATTGTAACTTAAACATGTATGTGGAGACATATAGGTGGATCATGTTTAATTGATAACCTAAATGGTCTATAGTAGATGGATAAGGCTGGGTACCTTATCCTGGTGATACTACGAGTATAACCCACTTTGTAGGTGTTACAATTATTGTAAAGTGCTACAAATGATCTGATCCTAATCATTCATGTATTAGACATGCGAGCGGGGATATTCAATACTAAGGAGTTTGTATAAGACCGAACCACGAAATGTTTAGTCTCATTATATAACACCGTTCATAATAGAGACTTTCATTTCACTAGGATGATGATGTGTGGTTAATGCGACGAAATAATGGTGCATGCAAGTTTTCTTAGCAAGATCCAAGTATAAATTCTACTAAGTTGCCTGGTAAGCCCAGGGTCGAACACAGGGACTATGGAAATAGTATGCGATGGTAATTTTTGATCTCTTTGCGGTGACAAATAAAACAATGTGTTGGTTGGTATATTCGTTTAATGTATAAATTCTATGCGGCGGAATTGAAGAAAGAGTTAATAATACGAAAGATACAATGAGTATGCAGGGGAACAGGTTGAGAAGGGTTTTAGCTAACACTTCCTAAAATAGCGTTCACGTTATGCGATCATGCTACATACATACAATAGCAAGTCATCTCTCAATGCAAATGCTATAGCTCCTAGTTCAGAACGCATGTGATGTATGCGATGATGTCTATGGGACTTATGTTTAAGCCTCTATTCTTGTCGATGCGATGATAAATCACATACACAAGGCAACCGCATACTACCATAACCTATTTCTAGGGTGCATGCGATGCATGTTGGCAAACAAAGCTTATTCTAAGTCTCTATTTCTTGCTTATGCAGATCTAATTTTGCTTTCTCAAGTCTAGATTCTAACCTATCTCTCTCAAGTCTTAGGTTCTTTCTTTAGACTCTCTCTCAAGTAGCTCTAAAGTGGTGATGGACGCAACATAAGACAAGATGATCGCATACAATGAAGATCTTAGGTCATGCTAGCTAAGTACTTCTCAACTCATTCAAAAGTTTAGTTACTCATGCATAATGTACAGAGAGTGAACAGATGTAGAAATGCTGGTTCCATTCTATAAATGAAATCAAAATACAAAAGGTCAATAGGAAATAAAGATAAAGAGTCTGGTAGCAATTTCTTGCTTCCCAAAACTTTTACACTGTTTTTCTCTACTCTGCTCAAAGAATAATCTTGCTTTCGCAAGAATTGACTCTTTCTGCTTTCCATGCTCCTTGACACTCTCTCGAGCTGACCAAGACGATCTTTCGATGTCTTCTCTCTTCTCTCGTCTCCGCTTTCTAAGTATAAGATAATTATGAACAAAGGCTAATCATCTTCTATATGGTGAACTCTCTATATACTCAGATGGAATAAAACCGAACCCAACTGACCAAACTCCTTTAACGAAGATGGCCTTTAGTATTTATAGAGCTTCGGGGTGAAGAGCTTTTTCTCTCAAATGATTGTACTGATGGGATATCATTAATTCTCTATTTGGTGCGCCGGATAATTGTCACCGAAAAGTTGAGTGCACTTGCTACAGTGTGTCGCTAACGACTTGTCAACTAAATTCGGGTTCGGCTGTCATCAATTTTCTGTCTCATCGTGATTTATGAAGCTTTCACCTTGATGTGCTGGCTTTATGCGGCCACCTTCTTAAGCAGATTTTCGCAAACGCAAACGATTGCATAGCCTTGCGGTCGCAATCTCTTAATGCGCTCGGACGCTAAATTCTTTGGATCGCAATTCCATCTTGCGCCAACGCATTTTCCTGCACAAAATACATAAGTTAGCTGCTTTAATGCGATGGACGCATGCGATTGCAATGTTCTAAACTTAATGCTTTTGGACGCGATTTTATATATTTTTACCGTCACAATCCTTCATTGTTTTATATCTTTGCGCTGTAATAATGTGCATTTCTGCCCGTTATTAGATGACCATAGGTAACATGACCTTAATCCTGAGTGAGTTGTGAACTCCTGCCTATGAGGATGGTCTTTTGATTTGTATGGATGAGAGTGGCCAAATAGTCGACTCAACAAGCCTACCATTTTGGGGATTCATCTGATTGGGGAGCTGGGAACACAACTACACAAGATAAAATTCACTCCTTCCCCGAGGCAGGGGTAAGTAGATAAATTGCTCCCTTAAGGGTTGATTTCAGATCTTGAACAATGTGGCGCCACACCCTCTCCTAGCCCGGGAGGGGTTTAGTTATAGTAGGACTATGATCTATTGTTCATTAGAGGGATCAGTGGTACTTAAGAAGTTAGATGTAACAATAGGGGCAGAACGGTAATTTAGCCCAGCTGTACTTATGAGCAGTTTGTGAAGGGTCATCGTACTGTTGCTTGGTTATATCCAATGGATACAGAAATATATCTGTAGTGCGAAGAGTGTAGTTTTCGGTCTTTAGTGGAGCGCTCGACAGTTAACGGATGGTGGATAATATAATTAAAGAGTTTAATTAATTATTCACGTACCGTTGGAGCTTCAAGCTACAGATCCATAAGATCCCCTTGGTAGCTCAAAAGGATTTAGTTGAGAATCAATTTTTGGGTTAATTTGAATTGTTCAAATTAATAAGAGGGAGTTTAATTTATGATATAATTAAATTGATTCAATTATGTACGATATAATTGTTATAATGTATTTGATACATTTTTGTTTAATTGGAGGAACTTAATATTTGAATGGGATTTAAATATATTTTCTAAGAATGCGATTCATAGTTGATAAATTTAATATAAATATGATTTATATTAAATGCCATAAAATAGAGAAAATGATCTAGTTTATATTGTATATGATACAATATTAAAACCATAGGTTATGTGTTATATTTGATATAACATATAGTTTAATATAAATAAGATATGATAACTTACTTATCATATTTATTTATATTAATCTTATTAGTTTAGATAATAAATCCTAATTTCTCTACAACCACCTTAGTAGGTAGTTAATTGGTTTTTTTTTTTTTTTTTTTTTTTTTTTTTTTTTTTTTTTTTTTTTTTTTTTTTTTTTTTGGCAAATGGAATAAAAGAAAATAGTTTTCTTTTCTTCCTTACAACATTACACGACTGACAAGTTTTCTATATGATTGAAGAACAGAAATGTTCTGTGTAATCATTCCTCCAAACTCAAATCACTCCCTCCAAACCAAAATAGTCAGAGCCCACCGCTCATAGACTCTCACCCTGAGAAATCGAGGGTTCCTGTGGTAGTGTCTATTTTGGTTTGTGAAGTTCTTAGAGAGGCTCTTCAAGTTTGTTGCTATGTTCAAGGTTCGTGACCACGAGAGGGATTTACAAGAAGAAAAGTTCTTCAAAGGTAGTATCCCTTGAACCATTTTTCTTTACAAAAAGCATATTGTAATTCGTTTAGAATGCATATCTTGTATGCTTTATTGTAAATTTAGTTTTTTAAAGCAAATAAAATTTGGACAATCTGCTTCCACTCAAGGATCTCTTTAAAATGAGTTCCTTCACAATGTGAAATAAATTTTAAAACATTTAAAATTAATCTTAACCTATGTTTTCATGAAACTCTTGATTATAGATTTTAATTCTAATTTCATTTAACTTATAACTATTATAAAGTTTAATGAAACAATTAAAACCTAAGCCATGCATCTAATGACATACATAAAAATATAACAATTATATTTCTAAGGTAATGTCGTGTTTCATGCATTTTCATTTTCATTATATAACATAACATTTATATTATCAAATAATGAAAATAAATAACACGCCCATCACATAATATAACACTTATATTATACATCATACAAATATAACAATTATAATAAAGTATGATGCATGGACATGTTACTGTGCATGCAATCATATAATACAAATCATATATTGAATATGATGCATGAGCATGCTTAGCTTAATTATACAACTATATAATATAACTTTTATATTAAAATGATGCATGATTTTATGTTTATTCTATGGTGGGATTTATACTATATGACATACAATATGACATACAAATAATTAAAATTATGACATATAAATAATTAAAATCATACATCATATGTATAATTAAATAAAACAGTAATATTGGACCAAAATTGGTATCCTAAACATTAACTAAATTAATATAACACTTATATTAATTTAATTAATGAAAATAAAATAAATAATTAATTATTCAAAATTAATAATTAAAAACAATGGAAAAACTACCAAGAAACCATTGGAAAAATGCCTACTCTGGCTTTTATGTTTTAATGCTTTAATGCTAATGTTGCAATGCTTTAATGCTTTTATGTTTTAATGTTTTAATGCTTTGATCATCCAGAGCATTGCAATGCTTTAATGCTAATGTTGCAATGCTTTGATGCTCACGTTGCAGCGTGGCTTTTATGTTACCGCAAAGTTGGGCCATGCTGCATACAGCGTTGCAATATTTTGTGTAGTGTTGCAATGTTACGTGACAAAATGCCTATTCTGCTTTGCTTGTTCATCCGATTTACTTCGTTCTTGTTCCAAAAAATCACCGATTTGAAGCCAGAACTCCATCACGAATGACACAAACAATTATAAACTCAATTACATGAAATTAAACGCCCAAAACATTGGGTAATGACAACTTTAAACACCTTTAAAGCAGTAAGATCTAGGCCAATTTTGAAACCATCAAATATGCAAAAGCCTATACATTCATAATGCATCATGCACCCATTAAAACTCTAAATTAAAGTTCCAAAAACAAAATTTAGAGATTCGAGATGACTCTAATACCAATTGAAGGGATTGAAATTCCCAGCAGCAGAAGCAATTGGACACATCAATCTCTAAATTTCGTTTTACATAACGTACAACATAATTCAGAGTGACAGAAACCATGGAAAAACATAAACCTAAGCATGCTTTCTACAGTTCAACTAGAGAGGTATAATAAATATTTGAATAGATTCAAATATTTATTTCTCTCATAAAAATGTATCAATATACATTATATTATATAGTTTATCAATATACATTATTTAACTGTATCTTATACAGTTAATTTCCTTTAATTAATTTGAACAATTCAAATCACACCAAAATTAATTTGATTTATATCAGTTCTCGTTGAGCTAATGAGAAGACCTTATGGATCTATAGATTGAAACTCCAATGATACGAGATTAATTGATTAAACTCTTTTAATCAAATTATCAACATTCATTAACTGCCGATCATTCTACTAAAGATCGACAGTTGAACTCTTCACACTATAGATATATTTATGTGTCTATTGGATATTACCAATGAATAGTGCATTGACCCTTCAGAAATTGCTCGTAAATACAACTAAGTCAAATTACCGTTTTACCCTTTTAGTTACATCTAACTCCTTAAGTATCATTGATCCCTCTAATGAACAATTAGTCATAGTTCAACTATGAGCGAACCTCTTTCGGGCCAAGAG
Organism: Benincasa hispida; assembly: GCF_027475165.1. Classification (NCBI taxonomy): domain Eukaryota; kingdom Viridiplantae; phylum Streptophyta; class Magnoliopsida; order Cucurbitales; family Cucurbitaceae; genus Benincasa; species Benincasa hispida. The sequence goes on from NC_143480.1 coordinate 72,796,097, forward strand.
AGGGTGAAGCGCCTCATTATTCAAGTTTCGGAATAAGCCCTTAAGAGAGCAATTTATCTTCTTACCCTAACTATAAGGAAGGAGTGAATTCCTTCTATTGTAGCTATGTTCCCAGCTTTCTAATCAAACGAATCTCCAAAATAGTAGGCTTATCGAGTCGGCGAATCTGACCACTCTCACTATACAAATCAAAGAATCACCCTCATAAGCAGGAGTTCACAACTCACTCAAGATTAAGGTCAAATTACCTATGGTCATCGTAGTGAAATGTAAGTCTCTTCTAGCAACAACGTTATATAGAGAGACTTAACATTCATGGTCCGATCTTTATACAAACTTTTTTGTATAAGATACCTCGCTCACATGTCTCCATAATAATGCTGAGGATCATATCATTTGTAGTACTTTACAACAATTATAACAATTACAAAACGGGCTGTATAAGTAGTGTTATCAAGATAAGACACCCAACCATATCCATATACTACAGACCATTGGTTATCACTTAAATATGATCTGCTTGTATGTCTCCACATATATGTTTAAGTTACATCGGATAACCTTGGATTTTAGGTGAATGGATTATTGCACAAGTAATATAAAATCAATCAACCATTAATTCAACTAACATAAAACTATGTGGCCTTAGGGTATACACCCCAACAATTTTTTTTCTTGAAAGTTAAATAATAAATATATTTATATGGACTATAATTAGTGATTTTAAAAAGTAGAGAGTTTCTCCATAAATTTAATATTTACTTTTAAAATATTAAGATTTTTTGTTATTAAGTTAACTAAAAAATTATTATTAAATTAGTTAGATGAAAATTATATTCACATGGCCCATCAGATATTAATAATTAAATAGTAATATATCATAAAAACATATTAAATGAATCTAAATAAATTTTAGGGAAATGCTCACAGATTGAAAAAATGTCAAACTATTTATAGAAATAGAAAAAAGTGTACTTATAGATACTGATAGATTTTCATAAACGTCAATCAACGATACGATAGAAACTAAAAAAAGTCTATCATTGATAGAGGTTGATAGAAGTCTATCAATGTATATAAGTGTATAGAAACTGATAGAAAAATGATTAAATTTTGCTATTTTATGTAAATAGTTTTTCCTTATTTTTTATTTTTGAAAATTCCTCTAAATTTTAAAATAATCCTATTAAATAATAATTTATCCAAATTAATAAAAAGAAATATCTTTTTTGATTTTTTAAAATTTAAAACATTACATACAAAATCCACGTGGTAAAACACTAGTATAGTAAAAAGGTTAAATCTTTAGTTTTATATATGTGTATATATATATCTAAAACTTTCAAATTTTATAATACAGGAAAATGATATTATTTTAGGAAAATTTTTATAAATAGAAACATTCGGAAACATTATTATTTTATATTTATTGTGAGCATGGAATTAATTTTTTGTTGACACGTACATTTTCATCCACATTTTAAATAATATTTCCATCATGATAAATAATTTAATGAAATAAAAAAAAATAAAAAGAAATTGTAATGAAATGTTGTAATATAAGCACATTATAATATTAATAATAAATATTTAAAAAGTATATTTTTATTAATTTATTTTAATTTTGTTAACTTTCTAAAATTATCCATCGAACATTGACATTTCTATAAGATACCAACCTTTTAATTGTTGTTGAGAGTATGCATGAGGTAATTCGTATTTTTGGATAGTAACATTAATAAATCAATCATTAGAGAAATTTGATTTTGATAGACAATATTTCGTTATAGTTTTCTTTTTATTTATTTTTTTTGGGTCAAATAATTTCTTATACTTTCTTGATCGAGACTTAGTTTCCAAGCGAGCGGTGGTGGTCTTGTCAAAGATTTCCCAAATTCTAAATTCCACAAACAAAAAAGAAAGGTTGGAGCGCTGGCAATGCATGCTAAAAACCATCCACCAACATTTTTACTATTCTTGTAAACCACACAAATTTCTTGTTACTAATAAGGAAAAATAAAAACAAACAAATTTCTTTGTGTTTTCTCCTCTCTTCCTCCCCTTTTGATATTTTTCTCTTTTTCTTCCCCTCTTCTCCATCCATGGAGTTTCTATAAACCAAAAAACAACACCCGTTTTTCATTCGTTTTCAATTTCGATCAAGAAACCCCGGTTTGTTTCCATTCTCTCTGCAATTCCATTTTGTTTAATAATTTATGATGAATGTATTTGAAAATATAAAAATTAAATATGTTCCACCATTCAACTTAAAACTTTTAAACTTTCCAATTAAAAGCTATTTTAATGATTTTATTTGAATTTGTGTTTGAGCTAATTCCTGCAAAATCTTGAATTAGATCTAAAATATTGTTTTGGAGAAACAAATACAAGCATTTTAAAGATGTTTTTAAATAAAAAAACGTGTTGGCCATTAACAATCCTTGATCGTGGCTCCAACGTATTAGAAAAATCTATTTTCATTCGTTTTATTTGCTTTGAATCATCTGTTTGATTGAATCAAGACAATGTTGAATTATATTCATTGTCGGAATCTGATCGGAGATGGTGATTTGGTGCAGCCATTATTAATGTTGTCAAAATCCGATAATAAATACGACGGATCTGAGGTATTGCATTTAAATTCCATCAATTTTCAGTGTTTTTTTTCCTCCCGTAAACCAATTTATGGCCTGAGCATGAACAAGATTGTGTAAATTTAGGCGTGAAATTGATTGTGTAATTATGAATTTAGATGTTTAACAACACATCAAAAGGGGATAACGATTCTCACGGAGGAGGAATGAACGTAAACACACAAAATTTCAATAAACATCACCCGGATTCTCTGAGAAGAATCGATCAAATCTCGAAAAACGGCGTAAACTCCGGCAATCTGACAACGACAGTGAACTCCGAGATCCATTCCGGGCAGCCAGGGGGATCCATCGCGCCGATTCCAAACAGCACATCGGCGACGAACATGAAGAATCAAAACAACAACCATAACAACAACAACAACAACTCTGGTTTCATGCCGGCAAAAGGTGGCGGTGGTGGAAATAATTTTCGTTGCGACAGCATGGAGACGCCGGGAGTGGTGATAAAACCGCACACGGGCGGAGATGTGCGGTGGGACGCCATTAACATGGTGTCGAGAGGCGGGGCATTGAATTTAAGTCATTTCCAGCTATTGAAGAGGCTTGGTTATGGGGATATTGGAAGTGTTTATTTGGTTGAATTGAGGGGGACTGATACATTTTTCGCCATGAAAGTGATGGATAAAGCTTCATTGGCAAGTCGGAATAAGCTTTTGAGAGCACAAACAGAAAGGGAAATTCTCGGGCTTTTGGATCATCCATTTTTGCCAACTCTCTATTCTTATTTTGAAACTGATAAGTTTTATTGTTTGGTTATGGAGTTTTGTAGCGGTGGTAATCTTCATTCTCTTCGTCAAAAGCAACCTAATAAGTATTTTACAGAAGAAGCTGCCAGGTTACAATATTCCTCTCTTTTTAACTTTTTCCTCCATTTTGATTCAATTTCGTCTCTTTTTGCTTATCCTTTTTGGCTTAATTTTCAAAAAATAAAAATAAAAAAAATGGATCTTCATAATTAATTTGTAATAATTGAATTTGGAATTATTTTGTTTTTCTGAATGTGATAAAATTACACAGGTTCTATGCATCAGAGGTTCTATTAGCATTAGAATACCTTCACATGTTAGGCATAGTCTACCGAGATTTGAAACCCGAAAATCTTTTGATCCGAGACGAAGGTCACATCATGCTCTCCGATTTCGACCTCTCCCTCCGCTGCTCCGTCAGCCCCACTCTCGTCAAATCCTCCTCCGTCAACATCAACGGCAGCTCCACCACTGGCAACACCAGCACCAGCGGCGGCGGCAGCGGTGGTATCCTCGATGACGAGTTCGTCGTCCATGGCTGTATGCAACCTTCCAATTTCCTCCCTCGCATCCTCCCTTCCAAGAAGAATCGCAAATCCAAATCCGACTTCGGTCTATTCGTCGGCGGTTCTCTCCCCGAACTCATGGCCGAACCTACCAACGTCAGATCTATGTCCTTCGTCGGCACTCACGAGTATCTCGCTCCGGAGATCATCCAAGGCGAAGGCCACGGCAGCGCCGTTGACTGGTGGACCTTCGGGATCTTCCTCTACGAGCTTCTTCACGGAACTACGCCATTCAAAGGATCTGGAAACAGAGCTACTCTGTTCAATGTTGTTGAACAACCGCTCAGATTCCCCGACGCGCCGCAAGTCAGTCTAGCGGCTAGAGATCTGATCAGAGGACTTCTTGTTAAGGAGCCGCAAAAGAGAATCGCGTATCGGAGAGGCGCTACTGAGATTAAACAGCATCCATTCTTCGATGGAGTGAATTGGGCGTTAGTTCGAAGCGCTATGCCGCCGCACGTCCCGGAGCCGGTCGATTTTTCGCAGTTTGCTAGGAAGAAAAGCGGCGCCGCAGCGGCGGAAGAGAAGAAGCCGGTGGATGTACCGGCGTCGGCGGCCACGGCCACACCGGCGTCGGCGGAGAATTCTTCGCCTTCTACTGGTAGGGATCCCAATTATGTGGATTTTGAGTACTTCTAGGGCACAAAGGGGAAAAAAAGAGAAAAAATTAAATTGATTTATTTTTATATTCTTTTTCATCAGATGCATATTCTTTTTACTTAAATAGTCATATATATATATATATATATTTATATATATATGTATTCTATTTTCTTTTTTCTTTTCTTTTTACTTTTGTTCAGAGTTTAATTAAGAGAGGTTTCTCTGTGTATGTTTTTCCCTCTAATCCATTCTTTGTGTAATTATTTTCACAAATTATTTATATATATTAAAATGACACCATTTTGAAGAAATATTTGTTTCTATAATTTTGTTGTTTATTTCTCCTTTAATGTGCACCAAATTACCAATAAGCGGATCTCATGGAATAATTGGATTAAAACATACCGTAATAATTTTAAATATGAAAAAAAAAAAGTGCATTTTAACCATTGAAGGAATGATGGTGGTACTAATTTTAAACTACCAGAATCATGTTTTAAATTGATTATGAATATTAAAAGAATGATTTTAACTATTTCAAAATCACTTCAAAATATAACCTCACATTGAGAGTCCCTGGTTTGTTTTGACGTATTCTTATGGCACAAGGAAAGAGGAGAAAAGGTGAACTCTTTTTAGTTGCTAATTTGGCTAAATAAAGAGAGTTATAAAAAGATGAGAAGTTGCATAGGGAAAGGGAAATCTACCTTAATTGGTTTTTAGGAAAAGAAAAGAAAATTAGGGAAGAAGTAAAAATCTGATGACTCGAACAAATCGATCAATCTAATCCACTTAAAATTAGTTTGGATTGACCAAATAAATCACATTTCACCTGCTAATTAAACTAATGGAGGGTTAAAATGGAATTTCTGATTAAGTAAACTAGATTTTAAAAAAAAAATCTAGGAAGATTACATGTTCTCATAAGCTACCAATGTTCAACACAAACATTGCTTCTTCAGCCTTAAATAGTGAATCCTCTAATCTATGCCAGTCCTTCATGGAGTGTTTATTAAGTAGTCTATTTCATTGTGTTATAGGTTGTTGAATTAACTAATATTTCACTAGTGGTTTATGTTTGGTTTTTATTCATTTACTCAGATCTAGATACAACTTCACTTAAATCACGAGAAATGATAGCAATTATTAATTTTTAAAGACTGGACTACAAAATAAATAATTTTTTTACCCATTAAAGATAGTAATAAATATTTATCAAAAGATGAATTGCTTGATAACTGAAATGTGTACTCGTTGATTTGATTTAAAAAATCTGTCAAGAAAGTGATGGCCATCAAATGTAAGTGCACACTATTAATGAGTAATAAAATTGAAGTATTTCAAGAGACTATTTACAGAAGTCTTAATTAAAATAAAACTAATGATAATGGATGACAATGTGATCCCAATTTAAAATTAACTCATTCTTTTTGGACATCCAGAAAACAAATTCCTTAAAAAAAAAATTAGCTCATAATAAATGGATTAAACATCAACTTTAGTGATAACAAAAATGGAATAAAACATACAAAGAAATTAAAAAAAAAAAGAGAAATTATAATGGGTTGAAAAAAAAAGAGTACTTGCAATTCTAGCATAAAATTGCAAATATATAAAGAAAAACTAAATTTGATTTTTGCACTTCTTATTATTCAAAATTTACCCTCATTTATTTATTGGCGGATATATTTGATATACTTTCTATTTGGTATATGAGTCAATTAATATAATTTATTTTAATATATCATTCAACTTATACATCTTATATAAAGTAATATCATTTATATAAAAGATATACCATAATTTTTATTGGGTCATGGTGGAAGTTATTTTTGTTTTCTTTATTTTGTTTTGATATGAAATTCGATTAGTTCGATTTTGATTATCTCATTTAAGTTTTGGAGTTAGTTTACTTACATTTAAAAATAAAAAAGTACATGATTTTGATGGTATACGACTGTGTCAACTGATGTAATAAATATAAAATATATCAATTATTAAATATGTAATAATTAATAAAATCAGCAAATTGTTTGTACCACGCATGTGGAAAGCCCATAAAGAGACTTCTTCATTAAGTACACATGATGAGGACAATTGGGATCCTGAAATCCCATGGGTTGATGCATATAGATAAACTCTTTGTGTTCTCTATGCAAGAAAGCATTATTGATGTCTAGGTTGTGAATGGACCATACTGTCGTAAAAGCAAAAAAGAGTATTATGTGAGTAATAGTTGGTTTGTCAGTTGATATGAAAGTCTCGATATAATCGGCGGGAACCTCTTAAGATTTATCTTTCTTTACTAAATGAGTTTTATGCCTCTTAAAAGTACAATCAAAATTTTCTTTATGAGTAGAAATCCACATAGACCAAATTACATTGACGTTAAGTGGTTGGGGAACCGACTCCCACATCTTTTTTTAGTAAGAGTATCATATTCGTCATCATAATTGTTTTCCAAATTGAATCACGAAGGTCTAACATTGAGTGATAAGTCTCATATATGACACTTATTTAGCTCTAAAAACTTAAGATATTTGATTGTTTTAATATATTTTTTTTGCTTAAATTAGGAAATAATTTTGTAAGAATGAAAATAATTCGTGTGAGCATGTCAAATATTCTTGATGCTTGATTTTTAGAGTTTTTCCTTATAATGTCCGTGTCTTTTAAAAGATATTGGTGAAACTTCCATAATTTCATTTTCTAATGCAAATTTTCAGCCCCAATTCTTACGACTTTAAGTCTAAAAAAGTTCTGGATGAAACCTTAATGTAGAGGCAATAAATTGGCATGAAGTTAAGGATTTAAGAAACCACCAACATAATTTTGTTCTCCATTGACACCATAGCGTTTCTTTTCTTTTGGTTTTTTTTTTTTTTTTTTTTTGGGTACTTTTATCAAAAGTTCTTACCTCAATTTTATTTAATCCATCCTTTTTTTTATAACTACCGAAAGGCGATATCTTATTTCACTTAATTTAGATTCGTTCTATGATTTTGTAGGTTTTGAACATTTAGAAAGTAGAATTGACTATTGGAGCTGAAACTGGACCAAAACAAACCAAATTGGAGCTACGAAGTATCAACTCTAGAGAAGAGAGAAAACCTACAAGATTGCCCCTGGTTGAAGTGTCGCAGTGCCGTCCACGACGCAACGTCGCTACACTCTGTACTTTTATGGAAAATATCAAGTGCCCACAACATTGAGTGGCATTATTGCAAAGGGTCCTCAATGCTGCAACACTGCCTATAGCATTGTGGCACTCTGCTACTGCTATAGAAGTTAATTTACCGAATTGACTAGTCCTGTTAACTGTTCAAATGCATTCAACATTTGGAACATAAGAGGGTTCATCTCGAATGGAGGTTCCTTTATAGGAGGATCTAAGATTCTAATGTGTAGAATTTGGAACATTGAGTCTGCATAGTCTCTTATCGTTTTATCCCTATCTTCTATTATGAAGAAAGGATTATGTAGATGTGCAAGAGCTTGTCAAGCACAAGTGGCTTCTTCAAGATCTTCCAATGCACTCAACTCCTTATGCTCCCTACACTTTAGTCTTTATTCTTGCCTTCAGTGATGAAATGTTCTCCCTATCTCAGGGTCTTCTTAAGAAAGGTAGGCCTTCTTCTTATACACTACTTGTAAAAGACAAGCATCAGATAAATTCCCATGAGATAGGTTCAATATGGTCGCATTAAGTTTGCATTGTTAAGTCAAAATTGAGTATTAAGCTAGTCCCCAACAAAAGCGCCAATAATTTGATCGACCAAATGTGTATGGGTGTTAAGAGTATAATTTAGTGTGGTCTAGTGCAAGCACACACTATAAAAATGTAATAAATTTGGTCATATTTAAAGTATCGTATCCCAAGAGACTAGTTGTAATTCTATTCTTTCAAAAACAATACCAACTAGGCAAAATCGACGCTGACAGGTAGAAATTAATAAGTGGGTTATGGAAGTTTGGAAGACCTAGTGGAAGTGTGAAAAAAGCATCTTGTCTCTCAATTTATTTTATAGAACACTACTTAAAATCAAAGATGCGATGGAGATAAAGCGTGATAAAAATTCACAACATGCTTTAACAGGAACAGAGAAGAACAAAAGGGAGAGTAACACTTACCCTTGAAGTCACACGATCTTCACGTTCCATTTTGGTACTGCTCACAACAAACAATCATGAACTACCACGAACATCCAAGATGGACACCACCAACAAGTTTCCTATGTATTCTAGAAGGGTGAGAATTCACAAGAGTTTCATGGGCTTTATACTTAATTTTGGAAAGGGAAAGAAAGTGATTTAGAGAGTAATGTTGCAGAGAAATTCTTCTTAAGAGAAGAGACTGAGAGCTCTCTCTGAAAAATAATGAATTTCACTATCTACTCTTAACGTGAAACCAACTTTCACATTGGTTATTAGAGAGTGGGGTGGAGGGAGTTACGATAACTCCCTCCCCATTATTTAATTTTAAATACAAAATAAATTTAATGTTATATATATATATATATATATATATATATAAACTATTCAACATATATAACTTATCTTATGTTATACAAAATATAACACATAACCTATAGTTTATATTATATCACATATAATATGACCTATAGTTTATTATTCCCTCATTTAATCTATAGTATTTAATATGAATCAAATTCATATTAAATTTAACCTATAGTTTTTATATGAATCATATTCACATAATTAATATTTGAATCAAATTCAAATATTTATTATATCATATATATTATATTAATTATATCATATATAATTAATTTTCTCAATTATTTGAACTATTCAAATTAATCCAAAAATAATTTGATTTTCAATAATCCCAGTTGAGCTATAGAAGGGACCTTATGGACCTATAGATTAGAGCTCCAATGATACTTGGTTAATTAATTAAACTCTCTAATTAAATTAACCAACTTTCATTAACTGCAGGTCACTCTACTAAAGATCGACAGTTGCACTCTTCGCACTACAAATATATTTATGTGCCCATTGCATATGACCAATAAATAATGCGATGATCCTTCACAAATTGCTCATAAGTACAACTAAGCCTAAATTACCTTTTTACTTCTGTAGTTACATCTAACTTTTTAAGTACAACTAATCCCTCTAATCTCTCTAATGAACAATAAGTCATAGTCCAACTATGACCAAACCCCTCTCGGGCCAGGAGAGAGTGTAGCGCCACATTGTTCAAGCCTCAGAATCAACCTTTAAGGGAACAATTTCTCTATTTACTATAACTATAGAGAATGAGTGAATTCCTTCTTGTATAGTTGTGTTCACAGCTCCTCAATCGGACGAATCCCCAAAATGGTAGACATATTGAGTCGAAGAACAGACCTCTCTCACGCATGCAAAATAGAGGACCGCTTTCCTAGGCAAGAGTTCACAACTCACTCAAGATTCAGGTCAAGTCACCTATGGTCATCCTGGTGAAATGTAAGTCTCTTTTATCAATGATGTTATATAGTGAGACTATTCATTTTGTGGTTCGATCTTATACAAACTCTTTGTATAGAACACCCCACTCATATTTCTCCATAGGAATGATCAGGATCAAATCATTTGTAGCATTTTACAACAATTGTAACAACTATAAAGTGGGTTGTATCCGTTGCATCACCAGGATAAGGTATTTAGTCTTATCCATCTACTACAGACCATTTAGGTTATCGCTTGGACATGATCCACCTATATATCTCCACATACATGATCAAGTTAAAGAAGACAACCTTGGATCTTAGTTTATTGGTTTTGTGGGTTAATGCTACTAAATGTCAAATAAAATACATCAGGTTTTATTAAATAAATAAACTGTTTGTACATTACAATTACAAAGTACAGAACCCATTGAGATTTAGGGTATCAACACCAACAATCTCCCACTTGTTCTAAAGCTAGTGAGGTATACATCATAAAAGTCAAACTTGAAGGAACCATTGAAGGTCCTTGAGTGAAAAAAGGGGATCGAACCCAAACCCAAAATTTATAGAATTATAATTTTACGACAAACAAGCAGAAGTTATGCATCTAAAAATAGTCTACAGTATGCTTGAGAATTTTACAGAAGAATAAATGGGTTTAGAAACCCTTACCTTTGAAGAGTCGTTCTTTAAGAAGAATCCCTCGATCAAAAGGATACTACCACGATTGAAAACTCTGTATTCTCTGGGTGAGAATCCAAGAGTTTTGTGTGTGCTCTGGCTATTTTGAAAGATGGAAAATTGGAGAGAAGAAATCAGAGGAATAGATTGGGAAGAGCTTTTTAGAACTTACAGAACCCTTATGTGCTTCCCACTCTCATGTTCTAGAGAGAAAAAAGGGGAGAGAGTTACAACTCCCTATCTAAAATTGTTTTTAAAAATAAAATTAATAAAATAAATTAATTTCAATAAAAACTTCAATATGTATTTATATGATAATCAATTTATCATATAATATATATTAAACTATATGTTATGTCAAATATAACATATAACATATAGTTTAATATTGTATCCAATACAGTATAACCTATAGTTTAATTCTCTCAACAACGATATTTAATATAAATCTCATTTATATTAAATTTAATTATATGAATCAAGTTCATATAATTAATATTTGAATCATATTCAAATATTTATTTCCTCTCAAATAAACTTTATATTATAATGTATTAAATACATTATAGTAATTCTATCATATATAATTAGATTAAATTAATTATATCACATATAATTAATTCCCTTAATCAATTTGAACAATTCAAATTAATCTAAAATTGATTCTCATTAATTCCCGTTAAGCTACAGAGGGTACCTCATGGACCTGTAGCTTGAAGCTCTAATGGTACGTGAATAATTAATTAAACTCTTTAATTAAATTATTCACCATCCGTTAACTGTTGGGACACTCCACTAAAGACCAGTAGCTGCACTATTTGCACTACATATATATTTTTATTCCATTGGATATAACCACTCAACAGTACAATGACTCTTCACAAATTACTTGTAAGTACAACTAGGTCAAAATTACCGTTTTGCCTTTAAAGTTACATCTAACTCCTTAAATACCACTAATCCCTCTAACGAATAATAAATCATAGTCCAACTATGACCAAACCGCAGTTAGGCTAGGAGAAGGTGTCGCACCACATTGTTCAAGTCCTGAAATCAACCCACAAGGGAGCAATTTATCTACTTACCTTGACGTTGGGGAAGGAGTGAATTCCTTCTTGTGTTGCTGTGTTCCCAACTCCCCAATCAGATGAATTCCCAAAATGGTAGGCTTGTTGAGTCGGCGATCTAGCCACTTTTGCTCATACAAATCAAAGAACCACCTTTATAGGTAGGAGTTTACAACCCACTCAAGATTTAGGTCATGTCACCTATGGTCATCCTGATGAAATGTAAGTCTCTATTATAAATGACATTATATAATAAGACTAAAATTTTTGTGGTCCGGTCTTATACAGACACCTTTGTATAGAATACTCTCACTCAAATGTCTCGACAAATGATCAGGATCAGATCATTTGTAGCACTTTACAATAATTGTAATATCTATAAAGCGGGTCATACTCGTAGTGTCACTAGGATAAGGTATCCAGCCTTATCCATCTACTACAGACCATTTAGGTTATCACTTAAACATGATCCACTCATATGTCTCTACATACATGTTTAAGCTACAAGATAACTTAGATGTTAGTTTATTGGTTTGTGGGTTTAATGCAACTAAATGTCAAATAAAACATCACATATTTTATTAGATAAATAAGATGTCTGTACAATACAATTACAAACTATAGAACCTTATGATATTTAGGGCATCAACCCCAATAATCTCCCACTTGACCTAAAGCTAGTGGTGTGTACAATATAAAAGTCAAACTAATATATATAAAGTATACAAAAAATAAACTAGGGCATAACATGCCCAATACAAATCTCCCACTTGCCCTAGTCTAAACGTGGCCTGTGCCATAGACCCATACTCTACAGGTGACCCTTAAACACCTTAGCTGTAAGGGCATTTGTAAATAGATCAACAATGTTGTGCTTCAAAGCTATCTGCATGCCGATCATGTCTCCTCAATGGATAATCTCTCGGATGAGATAATACTTCTACTCTATATGCTTCCCGTGCTTGTGACTCCTAGGCTCTCGGAAACTAGCCATAGCACCACTATTATCACAATAAAGGGTGATGGGGTTTGACATGTCTGAAACCAATTCCAGATCAATCAGGAATTTCCTAAGCTAAATAGCTTCCTTAGCAGCTTCACAAGTCACTACGTACTCTGCCTCCATGGTGGAGTCAGCAATGCACCCTTGCTTGGTGCTCATCCGTTAAGAGTGAATACTGATCCTGATGTGGATTTCCTAGAGTCCGTGTATCTTGTAAGGATCAAATCCTTAGAACCATATATGAGCATGTAATCCCTTGTTCTTCGTAGATACTTGAGGATATTCTTAACAACGGTCCAATGATCATATCCTGGATTAGACTGATATCTACTGACTATCCCCACCGCATAGCAAATTTTAGGTCTAGTACATAACATCACATACATTAGGCTGCCAACAGCCGATGTATAGGGGATCTGTCTCATTTTCTCAACCTCTTGAGGTATCTTAGGACACTGTTCCTTAGACAATATAACTTCATACTTGAAAGGTAGTAAACGTCTCTTGAAGTTTTGCATCGAATACTTGACAAGCATTTTGTCAATGTACGATGCTTGAGACAGAACTAGCATTTTGTTCTTTCGGTCTCTAAAGATCTAAATTCCCAGAACAAACTGTGCCTCTTCCAAATCTTTCATTTGGAATTGGGTCGCCAGCCAGTTCTTAACTTCAATCAGTAGACCTACATCATTTCCAATTAGTACGATATCGTCTACATACAAATAGAAAAGCTACTGATCGGTTGATAATTTTCTTATATACACAAGGCTCATCGGCATTCTGATCAAAGCCATAATATTTGATTGCAGTATCAAATCTTATGTTCTAAGATCGAGAAACTTACTTCAATCCATAAATGAACTGATTAAGCCTGCAAACCTTTTGTTCTTGACCTTGGGTTATGAATCCCTCAGGTTGCTGCATATAAATGGTCTCCTCAAGATTTCCATTTAGAAAAACAGTCTTGACGTCCATTTTCCAAATCTCAGTCATAATATGAGGCAATGGACAAGAGGATCCGAATAGACTTTAGCATGACAACAGGTGAGAAAGTCTTCTCATAGTCGACTCCCTCGACTTGGGTATAATCCTTTGTCACTAGTCTAGCTTTGAAGGTTTTCACCTTCCCATCAGCACCCTATTTTCTCTTGTAGATCCAGTTGCGACCTATAGGTTTTACCCCATCTGATTGATCTACAAGATCTCAAACTGAATTGAAGTACATCGATTCCATTTCGAGATCCATAACTTTGATCCACTCATCTTTGTCAACATCCTCCATTGCCTTCTTATAAGACAATAGATCCTTAACATCTTCGTTAGCTATCATAACTAGAATTTCTGTTAAACCCATATAACGGACAGGAGGGTTCACAACCCTTCCACTACGTCAAGGTTCCCTCAACACTTGAGGTGGATTTGACCTACTAAATGATCCAACTTCAACAACTTTTGTTGAGGTGTTGGGTTATTCAACAACTCTTGTTGAAGTTTCATTTAACATTATTTTACTGTGGGGGCTTGTGCTCCCTTATGTGATCTTCTTCTAGAAGAGTAGCGTTTGTCGACACAAACACTTATTTTTCCTTAGTGTCGAAAAATAATCACCTCTCGTTCCTTTGGGGTAGCCCACAAATAGGCACAGTTTTGAACGAGGTTCTAGATTCTTTTGCCTTAAACACATGTATTGGGCAACCACAGATCCTGAAATGACGTAAACTAGCTTTACAACCATTCCAGAACTCCAAAGGTGTTCTCGTAAAACTCTTGGATGGAAAAAAAATTCAAAATATACGCTGTAATATGTACTGCAAAACCCCAAAATGAATCAGGTAAGAAAGCGTAACTCATTATAGATCGAACCATGTCCAACAGGGTTCAATTTCTCCTTTCTAGTACACCAGTTTGCTAAGGTATCTCAAGTGCTGAGAGTTAGGATACTATTCTATGCTCTATCAAATGGTTTTGGAATGTAAGATCCAAAAACTCTCCACCTCAATCAAATTGAAATGTATTAATTTTTCTATTTAATGCATTTTCAAATTCGTCCTTGAACTCTTTAAAGTTTTCAAAGGATTCAGATTTATGTTGCATTAAATAAACATATCCATACCTTGAATAATCATCAGTAAAGGTGATGAAATATTCAAACCCTCCTCTTGCTTTTACTATCATCGGACCACAGAGGTCTGAATGTACTAGCTCTAAGGGTTCTTTGGCCCTGTGACCTTTCGTGTAAAAAAATCTTTCAGTCATTTTGCCTTCAAGGCATGACTCACACACAGGTAAAAAATTTTCTTCTAACTCGCTTAGAAGTCCATTCTTTACCTATCTCTCAATCCTATTGAGATTGATGTGTCCTAATCTTAGGTGCCAAAGTTGGGCATTTTTTTAGGAGAAATTTTAAGTCTTTTATTTTGAGCCACTGCAGTTTTAAACATTTTAGTGTTAAGGAGGGATTTAGTTGTTAATGGTCTTAGCACATAAAGATTATCTTCGAGATTTTCAGAACAAATATGTACACCATTTTTGTAAATGAACACTTTATTTACATTAAAAGAGATAATATAATTTTGTTCTAATAGACATTTTACAGAAATAAGGTTCATTTTTAAACTTGGAACCAAAAATACATTATCTAGTATAACATATGATTTCTGTAAATAAAGTCGAAATCCTCCCACTGCTATAGCTGAGACGATGTGCCTAATTCCAATCCGCATCGTCATCTCCCCATCTTCCAGTTGCCGCTAGGAACTAATTTTCTAAAATGAAGAACAAATATGGTTAGTGGCACCCGAATCAATTATCACAGTCGAATCATCATTCTCCACTAAACAGGTTTCTAAAACAAGCAAATCATATTTACCTTGCTTGGCCTTCTTCTTTTCTACCAAATATTTGAGACAGATACTCTTCCAATATCTCTCTTGGTTACAACGGACAAAAATTCCCTTTGCAACCTTGGCCTTCTTGCCATTTTGGGCAGCAACTGGTGGGTTAGCTTTCTCTTTCTAGCTTTGTTCTTCTTCCACTTTTTGGTATCGAAAGAAGAAGGCACAAACTTTGTCCCAGAGGTTGAACCTCTAAAAAACTTCTTAGAGGATGAAGCAACATTTGCCTCACCTTTCTGTTCCTTGGTTTTCATCAAGGACTGGAAGGTTTGTAGCTCATTGAGCAAGGTGGTCAGCTTGTAGTCAATCCTGTTCATAACAACATTGCTACAGAATTGTAGGAAACTTTCAGGTAAAGTTTCCAAGATGAAGTAAACCTGACTGGCTTCATCTTCACAAACCCGTTCATCTCCACCACGTTGAAATGAACCATCATGTTGAGAACATGTTCTCTAACAGATGCCCCTTCTTGCATATAGGTTTTGAAGATGTATTTGAAAGTGTCATGCTTGAACTGTGCGGGCGATTGTCTGAACATTCCCCTCAGGGACTCCATGATCTCACGGGTTGTGAGCATATGCTCATGTTTCTTGGCCAAGACTTCAGAAAAGCTTGCCAAGATGTATGCTCGGGCCTTCTCATTTTCCTGTGTCCATCGTTCATATGCTTTTCGAACATTTCAAGAAGCATTTGGAGCTGGAATGGGAGGACGGTCCTCCATTAGGACAAATCGGAGGTCATCAATGGTCAAAATAGTTTTGATTATGTTTTTTCAAGTTGTTTAATTATCGCCCATTAGTTTGTAGGCGGTGAGTAAATTAAGAGTCGTGGAAGTCATTATGAACAAATTTGCTGAAACCATACAAATTATTTATATTAGTCTATTTGCATTAAACTGCTTAGAAAAAAAAATCAATTTTAGCAAAATAATTTAATGTACCCTAAATGACATATATTTTGCAATAATACTTTAGTAAGGCAACACAAAAGCTATTATAGGGTGATCAGGTGCCCTTTCACTAAAATGAAACTATCTCAACCAATAGACAGAACAACTTCTTGTTACTGTAACTATTAGTCACCACTGTTCGATCCAGAAATTGTTAAACTTGCTTAACATTTCTTATAAGTATAATCCCTCATTTTAGATTCTAGAGTTCTCCCCCAATAAGCCAACCGTAGGGAAAAACTGATTGGGGCAAAAACTAAAGTAACTCTTATCTATTTTTGGAGTTTGACTAAAGAATTATGCAAAAATGCCATCTATAGGGGGACATTCAAGATGCCATGAGGCCGTACATGAGACTTTACTTCAAACTAATGAGAGAGACCAAAGGATGTGTTGTCACACGTCCCGCTCCCACTTACTATAAACACTCTCTCCATTCACCTTGATATTGATCTATACAAACACCATTTGTAAGGGGACGCTTAAGGTGCCTCGAAGCTGAGTATAGATCTCACGGTGTGAATCTTTAAGGAGAAACATGAAGAGAATAAAATGAAGTATCATATACTCCATTTTCCTCCCACTGAGCATTTTACCTAGGGTTAATTAACTTAGGAAAATTCGTTTGGTTACTGATTTTAACTAAGTGATTGTTTAATTTGCCCAAAAATAATATTTTCTTTGGATAGTGTTCGTACTTCGTCATGTGCACTAGGAGTGTATTATAAATAAAGATGGAAGACAAGATTATGGTGAATGAAGATGAATGGTGAATTACTTCTCTAGGTGAGAAGATTAGGTGATGGATTTATGAGATGCGTTACACTCTCTATGATCGTACAAGCTTTTCCTGAGTCAGATCTAAGTATAAATCTAATTCAGATTCCTGGTAAGTCCAGGGTCGAACACAGGAATTTATGCTAACTAACGCAGACCTTTCATTGCAGCAGATGCAAAAGGGTTCTAAATAAAAGTTAGAGGAGTTTTATCTACACTAATTTTACTGCATGCATACAAGAAGACACAAGAGTTCAAGTGAAACACAGGGTTAAATGAAAGAATGGTGCTAACTGATAAGGGTATATGTTGATCCAAGTAAGATAAACACGTGTAAGAGTATGGGTAAAGATGAAGATGAGAGATGCTTGTTTACAATCCAAATGTATGTAGGTATTTTAGGTTTCTGTTTATCTAATTATTCAACATTTCTCAATGCAAATGTCACATGTTCCTATTTCTAGGGTGCATCCATTGGTTATAGAAAGTAGTGAAATACAAGTATTTTTTTATCTCTAAAGCTATTGTGCGTTCTGACTCAGTGCATTTGTAGTTATCACACTCTCAAATTTTGAACAATGCTCGTCCTCGAGTATTCAAAAAATAATCCTTTATCATCTCCATTATCTTAATGCACTAACTTCACCTCTCATCATGCTAACTTAAGTATTAAGGTTGGCGTTTAAAAAAAATACAGGTTTGTTCCTTCTCTAAGAAAAAAAAAAAGAATGTGTCTACTGACTCCTTTTGTTTCCCAAAACATTCTCATCTTTTTAAACCAACAATGCGTTAGATACTACTTTTATAAAAGATCTAAAAAGAATGTGAGGTATTTTTCAGGACCACCTATGCGTTAATTCAAGTGACCCACCTTCGTTTTGGCTTGCCTCCACGGGTGTCATGCGAGCATCCAACTACGTGTGAGTGCCCTTCACAACTGAACTCATATATAATCATTTATACGTTTCAAGATGACATTTTTTCTTAAGCTAGATAGTGGAGTTGGGTTGCGTTGGTCTTGGGTACTTAACTTCGTTTTGGCTTGCCCCCATGGGTGTCATGGAGCATCCAACTATGGTTAAGTTCCATTCCTAATCTTAACTCTTGTCAACTTGAAGTTTTATTTTATAAAGTGCTGACAGAGGAGATTACTTATTACGTCCATTTTTTTTATGGGAACGCATCAACTCAGACTTTCCCCACCCCCAAATTTTGGAGATTAGTAAGGCCCTCATTACTGAAAGAGAATTATAAAAAATGCTTTGGGATTTTCAAAAGGAGGTTTGAGTTGAGGCTTGCATGCGTCAGAGATAAAAGATATGCTTGATTTCTTAGAAAAGTTCAGACTAGATTTTTCTTAACACCTAACTCTAGACTTATAGATTTTACACTAGTAATATCATCAAGGTATTAAGTTAGAGCACAAGATAAGAAAACAATCAAGGAATCAAGAAAGGTATACACAGGAAAAATGCAAGGATGAAAAATGAAAGTTTCATTCAATACTTAAAGAACGCATTGGGATCACTCATACAAAACTAAGTTTTACAAAATATTAAATTCATAAAACACAAAAAACACTCCCAAATTCCTATTGAGCTGGTGCGTCATCCTTGCGTTCAGGTGTAGGGTCTTCATCCATGAAACGTAAAGGTTCACCAGGTGGGCAGGCAGATGTGGCAAGGTAAACATCCCCATTAGGACTTGGTTAATGTATTGAGTTGTAAAGTTGAACTGGTCATGCATTCTCTGCGTTTGCTGCCACATATAATCCTTTATTACCATATTCTGGCGCTGCAAGGCCATCTGCACATAGAGCGCTTCCATAGATGCGACCAGCGGTCTGATTTGATCCCGAATGAACTCATTTAGCTTATCCACATTGGTATGCGCTGGAGGTGAGGCTTAGGTCTCACGCGTTTCCCCAACTGGGTCTTCTGAATGTTGTGCGTTACTTGTTCCTAACCCAGTTGGTTCATAAACGATGGATGGAGGAATGAATGAGAGCAGAGTTGGGGATTGTAAAGGAGAAGGGCAGGGGCTAAGGGTCTCACCAACTTGATCTCTTTCATGTCAACTTGATGCGTGAGATTAAGTTGTTCATCGGCTATTGAGGGCAAAGTTAAGGCGGGGAGAGGCAAGTTTAAATTAAGGCACGCATCTTCGTGCTTCAATGCCAGCTCCGCTTCAAATTCTTCATTTATGGAAGCATCATCGCTATGTTCAACTTCTCGGACGCGTCTTCTCTTTGTCGCGTGCTTAGAGAATCGAGGTTTTGCTATCGTGGTTCTTGGAGGTAAGATAGGTTGGTTAGGCGAACCACGGAGCAAATGCCTAATTAGCTCGATGTCCATATGACCATCGACCTTTTCATAGTCATCCTCCAGAGGGATGCCTGCGCATTCACACAATGCACAAATAAGCCACGGGAACTACAGTTGGCCACATGAAGTATTATATATCCTATTTTCCTTCTACTAAGTGTTTTACCTAGGGTTAACTAACTTAGAAAAATACGGCTAATTATTTTTACTAAGTGATTGTTTAATTTGCCCAATGTAATATTTACTTTGGATAGTTAAACAATATTGATTATTGTTCAATAAACATTTTAATAAGCTTTAATCAATCATTGCATGCTTGTAGCAAAACTATCTAATTCACCTTCCAGGTCAATTCCCAAGTAGGAATGTTTCATTTCCGCCAGCTTAAATACCCAGCTTAGACTGAACCGTCCTTAGACAAAAGTATCTTATAGATACATTTTCTACCAATTTAAACTTTTATTTTAAATTAATTTAATCCTATTAAACTAATTAAAAGATTAACCTATTTCTAATCTCATTAGTAATATTGTGATCATAGGTCTACATTGAATCATATTTTAAACGATTTAAAAAATGATTTTAACGTATGTTAGCATGTAACTCTGAATTATAGATTTTAGTTTCTAATTTCATTTATTTATAACAATTATAAAGAATAAATGAAATAAAATTAAAACCTATGACTGCATCTAATGACATACTCGTAAAACTATAACATTTATAAATTACCTAAAGTAATATCATGCTTCATGCAATCTCATTATCATTACTTAACCATATATAACCATTATATATAAAAGTAAAGCAAAAAATAACATTCATCCATACATTCAAATTATATATTATGACCATTATAATATAAATGATGCAAGGATGTTATTAATGCATACATTTATATATTATAACTCTTATATTATATGATGCATGAGTATGCTATAAACAATACATGCAACTATATATTATAACATTTATAATAAACATGATGCATGAATAATGTTTATCCTAAGGTGGGATTTAACTACATGACATACTTATGACATTTAATTATATAAAATCATACATCACATGCACAATTAAATAAAATAGCAATTGTGGATCGAAATTGGCACACGTAACTTTAATTAAATAATTATAATTATAATAATTTAAATAAAAAATAATAATTATTACAATTAATAATAAATAAATAAAATAAAATGAAAAAACTGCTACAAACTACTTTTCTCAAGATTCGACCGTGTTGGGGTTGATGCCCTAAATCTCATGGGTATTGTAGTTGTCATTATATTATACAAATAATTTATTTATCTAATAAAATAAAGAGGTATTTATTTATCATTTAGTTTCATTTATCCACAGAAACCAATAAGTTAAGATCCAGAGTTATTTTCTGAAACTTAAACATTATAAATGCAAATAGTTTATATTCAATAAAGTGCATGAACATGATGTTCTATGCAAATAGTTTGTATAGAGACTGAATTGTTTGTTATAACATTTTCTATGAAAATAGTGGTTCAGTCTTATACAAACTATTTACATAATTTATTATATTTATTCTCATAAACATAATGCATGATGTTATTGAGGTATATTCAGTAAAGTTGTAACTTGCACTTGTTAAAGCCTAAATCCAAGAAACTAATGAACCCCTAGCTATAACATGAATACTTGAACTTTATGTGGAGAAATAAAAGTGGATCAAATTTAAGTATATAGCCAAATCGATCTATAAGTATAGAGATAGGGCTGGGTACCTTATCCTGGAAACACTATGAATGCTGCCCACTTTGTATTTAAGACAAACGATGTGATCCTGAATAGTTCATGTCGAGACATGCGAGTGGTGGCATCCTATGCAAAAGATATTTGCATGAGATCGAACAATGAAATAGTCACTTCTTTATATCGCCATTTACTGTTAAAATTGATTGTTTCATTTCGATGACCTAAGGTAACTCGATCTTAATCCTGAGCTAACTATGAACTCCTATTTATTCGGGATTATCCTTTAATCTACATGGGTGAGAGTGGCTCAACATCACCACTCAACAAGTCTCCCATTTTAGGTGTAAGATCGAGTAGATAGCTGAGGCCATAGTCCTGCAAGATGAAATTCACTCCTACCTGATTTCAGGATTAGCAGATAGGTTGTTCCCTTGATTACTGACTCCTAGTTTTGAATAAAGGGCCCTACCCTCTCTATGGCTGAGGGGGACTCAGTTTATTGGTAGGATTATAAATCAATTGTTCATTAGTGGATCAGTGGAGACTTAAGGAGCAAGATGTATTATAGGGGTAAAACAATAATTTTGACCCAACTGTAAATACGAATAACTTATGAAGGATCGACTTACTGATCATGGTTAAATCAAGTGGACATAAATATATCTATGGTGTGGAAAGTATAACTACTGGACTTTAGTGGATTGTGTTGGTAGTTAACGAATGTTGGTTAATTCGGTTAAAAGAGTTTAGCCAATTAATCTCGGGTCGTTGGAGGTCATGATCTGTAGGTCCATTAGGTCTCTCTGCTAGCTCATATCAGATTAAACCTTAGAACACTGTGATGAGTGAGTTTGAAGTGTTCATATTCAAATTAGGGAATCAACATTAAATATATGTGATATATTTAACGATAGGTAATTTAATTAATCAAAGTAGTAGGAATTAATTCCATTTTTTCTCTTCCAAAATTCAATTAATGAAATTGTTTAATGAATTATTTAATATTAATTTGATTTAAAATTAATTATTTGAATTAATTTTTAATTAAATGGAATTAATCAAAGTTGGTCAAAGTCAAATGTCGACTTCACTGAGTTTTGAAGGTCAAAGGTTAAAAGTTGACTTCACTAAGTGGGAAATTCCAAAATTAGATTTGAATTAATTTTGAATTAAAATTTGACTAAAGTCAAATATTGAGTTCAAAGTAGTCAAAAGTCAAAATGTTGACTTCACCTAGTGGGAAGATCCAAGAATGATTTTTAGTGGAAAAATCCAACTTTTAAGGAATCAGTGAGTAATTCATTTGGCAAAGTGTTGATTCCACAAAATACCACTTATTCCACTAAATTGAGTGCATTTTGCAGTGTCAAAATTTGGTTAACTCAATTTTGAATGAATTGCACGTAATTGTTCTATAAATAGGATGCTTTGATGAAAATTAAACTTCTTAGTCATTTTTATGATTTTCAAGTTAGTTGAAAAAAAAAATTCTTGGCAACTTAGAGATTCTAAAAGAGTTTTAGAATTTAAGTCCTCAATTCTCTCTCAATTTCTATTCTAAATTCATTCTTGTCACTCACTAAATACCACCATCCAGTTCTAAGGTCGGAGAATAGTTAGGAAGACCCTCGTGGTGGTTCACAGTCAGTTCGTGGGAAGATTAGAGCAGAATTGGTGGTCAATTTGGAGTTACAAAGGTTGTAACTCAAACACTAATTTCAAAGTTATTTGCATGGATGTTTTATCTTTAAAATTAATAAAATTTAGAGTCTTAGGATCCAAATTGTTTATGCTTGCACGTTGTTTATTCTTACAAATGCACCGTTGATTGGTTATATCTAATGGACACGAAAATATATCTGTAGTACGAAGAGTGTAGCTGTCAGTCTTTAGTGAAGTGATTGACAGTTAATGGAAGTTGATTAATTTAATCAAAGAGTTTGATTAATTAATCAAGTACTATTGGAGCTTCAAACTATAGGTCCATAAGATCCCATCGTTAGCTCAATTGGGATTGAGAATCAAATTAATTCGGATTAATTTGAATTGTTCAAATTAATAAAGGCAATTATTTATATAAAATTGTATGAGATATAATTTGAGAGAGAGAGAAAAAAGCAACCTAAAGATGAATTTGATTTATTAATTATTTTATAGAATATATATATATATATATATATATATATATATATATATATAATAGTAAATTAAAGTATATATATAAAAATTAAATAAAAATTAGTTTTATTTAATTATATGTTTTTTTAATTACTTGAACCTTTCATTTTCTTCAAATAACTTCTAAACCTTTCATTTTCTTCAATAAATTCTCGCATTATTATTTTGAAGATGAAAAGAAAGGTTCTTTTATCTTCCACTTGCACTGTTATAAATACTCCAAAATGTGTCGAAGTTGTAAGGTGTTAAAAATACTGAAGTTGTTAAGGTTTTAGAAAAGTGTTTTTTCTCTCAAAACAGAATCATTCCCTCTCCAAATTATTCAAAGAAGCCCACAAACTCTCTACGGTTCTCTACCCTAAGAATACCGAGGTCTCCACGTGGTAGTGTCTGTTAGTTTTGAACACTTGTTGTTGTGTTGCGTGTTCAAAGTTTCTGGAGAGGAAATCATGAAGAGACTAGTCTTTAAGGGTACGGTTTCCAAATATTTTATTCTTCTTAAATTATATATATATATATATATGTATGCTTAGCTGATCATATGTATTCTATTTACGTCACATATATTCTTTGTGCGTTATGTAAAATTAAAATTAGGACGTGATCTTTTCTACAATAGGTACTCGTGTATCCTTTCCGAATGCACGTCTTCACAAACTTTCCAAATGCACGCGCACCTTGTCAGAGCACAACGACACTTTGCCTAAGCCTTAAGTATTGAATTAATTCAGATTAATTTGAATTGAACTGACATCAACAACTATTGTTGAAGGTTTAGTAGTTTCACTAGAAAGTTCATTTAACACTATCTTTAACACTATAGATACTTCAGCACTACAATAGTGGTAGTTCAGTGTTAAATTTAAGATACTTCAGCACTACAATAGTCGAATCCAGTATCTATGCCTAGGAGTACGACTAATCCAATAAGACGAGCAACATCAAGTCAAGGTACCGAGTGGTAGTTCCCCAGCTCATGCTGCATGGGTTCGAACACATGGCATAGGACAACCAAAGCTTTGACATCCTTGTCAGAAAGGATTGGGGTGGTCTCGATCTTGTTTATCGCCCTTCGCATCTCTGAGGCCTCAAGCTTATGCCGAGTCAAAAGGCCTTCGCTCTCAGAAACCAGTAGCGATATTTTGACCCGTCCGGCCCTGATGGCCTCCAACCTGGCTAGTAGTGTCTCTTATTCTTGTAAAGCCCAAGAGTCGCGTTCAAGTAGCACCTTTCGTTTAGCAAAAACACTACTTTCATCGTACAGTATCTTCTCCAGATCAGACTTAGCCTTCTTCAGACGTTGCTTCTTACTTGTTTCAGTTAACTGAGAGGAATAGGATAACTGAAACTGATTATACTTCTCCACATTTTGAAAGTACTCATCGACAAGTTTTCTGAGAGGAGGGTGGTTGGCACCACAAATGCTGGAAATGGCTCGAAATATCTCATGTGTTTCTTTCTCCAGACTAAGAACCTTCTCAAAAGGAGTACGTATGATCTTCTTGTGCATAATCTCCCATATGGCCGAGGCTGCATGTGAAAAAATACGGTGGCTGCACAGAACTCGAAAACCTCGGGGACGACAGAGGTGGTGCCCTATCTACTTGCCTCGGGAACTCACTATCACTTGGACTTGCCAAGAACCTCGACGCTTCTCTGGGTTGGAGAACCCTTCCTGCTGCAGGAATCAAAGGGGAATTAGTTTCCTTGGTTATGAAATCTGAAGCCTCGATGTTCCCAACGACCATCGCCTCCTTGACATGAGGGATGTGACCGAGGATAGCACGCACTGGACAGGACCTTGGCACGGGATCCACCGGCAGCGCTTCGGAGGTACCAACGCCCTCAACGGGAAAAGAGCCCACCAAAGATTCTTCGCTTCGTGAGGCTTCAAGTCCTTGAAGAGAAAGGTTCAGAGGTGACTGCAAAGATGAGACTAAATGTAAACCGTACAGTTAAAAAAAAAACAGGAGACGAGACGAGAGGACTTATATATATATATATATATATATATATATATATATATATATATAAAAGGGACGACATACCAGTAGGTAGAGAGCGTTAGAAGCCACCAGATCATTCTGAACCCTCTCAAGAAAATCGACATCCGAGGCCTTGTGCTTTCTGGAGGGTCACTTCCAACAACGATCACCAGTACTACTATGACTGTCCTCCTCAACCGGTTTGGAAGTGTCTTTTTGTGCAATCGCTGCCACCTCCTCAATCAGGCGAAGTTGATTCCCCCCATGGTTGATCCCTTTGCCTTTGGGTAATCTTGGCGGCGCTGGGGTAGGAATAGCACTAGTCACTAATAAATGAAGATTCCCTTGGAAGTAGATCCCGTGCTTTGTCAACCACCAATCCTTGAACCATGGGATAACATGAGTGTGCAGATCCAATGTACGGGCCGACAAGAATACCTGAGACGAGGGCTTGCGTCTCGTACATACTCTCTAGTAATGTAAAACGTTTTTCGGCATAGGGGTGGGAGGTATTCCCCTTATATCATTCGGAATGTCCTGATGGAAGCCGAACTGTCGGTCAAAGCGAAAGGGACTATATGACTCTATAGTTCGGACATTCCCATACTGGGAGGATATGTAGCTTAATCGCATGCTGGAGAAATAACTGGACTTCAGAAAAGACAGGTCTCTATCGTCAGTTAGGCGTTCATGGCTGCTCCTGTTCAGAATGCTTGCGTACCACTGAATACTGGCGCCGCTATGGATTAATTCACATGCTTCGTACTCGTCGAAGTAAATCAAGCGACCTTCGTCAGAAAAGCAGGCCATCTTGGAACCTCGAACAGCTACAGGAACGGGGTAATGCGTGTTGAAGTAATGGGCCAGCCAACTATGGACATAATGCATGGGAAAGTGAAAGTCCATGCGCCTGATTGGGTTCGAAGCCTCTGCAATCAGCCCTAGGCCATGATAGATGTTGGCCAAGACCGGAACGACGAGACTATAAACAGTTCTGTGAGCCATCAAACTAGCCATTCTAAAGACCCCGGGGTGAAGGTAACCTCCTTTCTGGGGAAATACAAAAAGGCATAACCAGCAGGATAGAAAGGCAGCCAGATAAGTTTTGTCCTTCAAGTCGTCTTCGACCTCTAGCTCTGCGATAGCATGTTCTCCCTGTTTGACCAATCTCAAAATGCAATCTGCGTACCATCAGGATTTTGCGTGGACCGAGATCGAGAGGCTTTCTTTTGCTTCCGTGTAACGGGCTTGACATATTTGTGAGTCCCTAGGAACCAAAAAGAGATGTAAAAGCTGATAGACACTGAGGAGTCATGCTTCGAGGGAGTCATGCGATTTTCTCTCTGCAAGCACACTATCGAAAAATACTCCTGAAAAAGGTGTTCACACATCTTCGGCAAGTACCTCTCTTTGTCGCGGTGACCGGTTAGCTCTTTGAGGGAAGGAACCACCTCCTCGTAAAAGTTTCCTCTGACCGGAAGGCCCTCGAGCAACCAGGGGTCCCATAAAGAAATCGATGCTTCGCCCACTGCGGTATGGAGAGTATTGATTGATGGGCACCAGGCTTCACAGAAAGCTCAAACTATGTCACCATTGCGATCATACGTGTACAAGGAGACCGTCACTGCGCCAAGAAAACTGATTTCATGAAGGAATCGTTCGTTTCGACCTACTACAACCTCAAGCCACTCCCAGTAACAGTCAACGAATCCGAATTCTCCAGGGAGTTTCGTCACGACGGTCCAGCGGACCTGACCCTCAATTATGCGATATCCAAGAGTTAGCACTCGATCGGGATTTGGGGTCTCCTCATGAATAGAAGATCGCAGGATCCATGCACACTCTCCTTGGGTCAAGGGCGCTTCCATCGACAATTTGGAAAGGATCATGTTGTCGTCTAGACTTGGCCAACGATCAGCGAAAGGACCGGTATAATGATTTTGCTATAGAAAGGCTAAGTCTTTCCTTCATGGGCTGACTCCGGTCTTTAAGAATCACGAGATACCTCTCATCAGATGAAACGTGCTCGGTGAAGTGAACCATTGTTATGCAAAAAAATATCACAAGGGGATAAGTTTCAACCATTCAAAGAAAAAAATAAATAAATAAAAAGAGAAAAATAAAACCTCTATCCTCTGCGACAACTTGCTAACAGAAGGGGACTGGGGGATTCGTAGTAGACCCTTCTGAAATCGAATGGGAGAGTTGTAAGCCTTTGCGGGACCCCTCCCATGACGACCTGGATGCACGAGCGGCGCATAATGCAAACCTTTCCAGGATCCGCCCTAAGGTGATCGAATGGGAGAGTTGTAAGCCTTTGTGGGGCCCCTCCCATGATGACCGGGATACACGAACGGTGCTACAAGGCAGACCTTTCGAATATCCTCCCTAGGGTGATCGAATGGGAGAGTTGTGAGCCTTTGCGAGGCCTCTCCCATGATGATTAGGATGGACGAACAACGTAATAAGACAGGTGTTTCGAAGATCCTCCCCAGGGTGATCGAATGGGGGAGTTGTATGTCTTTGCTGGGTCCCTCCCATGACGATCAGGATACACGAACGGTGCTACGAGGAAAACCTTTCAAGGATCTTCCCTAGGGTGATCGAATGGGAAAGTTATTAGCCTTTGCGGGGCCCCTCCCATGACGATCAGGATGCACGAATACGAGGAAGAACATGTACACGAAGGATCGGTCACACGGACGTGAGAGAAAAAACCCACCCTGATTACTGACGGCCGGCGAGATTAAAAAAAATGGTTGTGCTCTCTTAAGTTACGCTTCAACTCCTAAAAAGAGCAGGGGACGAGTTAGTAAAAAAATCAAGGATAATAATAATAAGTAAATAAATAAATAAATTAATAGTAAAAAAAAAAAAGAAAGAAAGAAAAGGAGATTGTGGAAAAAAAATTTAGAAAAGAAAATAGGAAAAAAAGGGGGGAAATTTAAAAAAAAAAGAGAAAAAAAAAAGAAAAGGAGATCGTGAAATAAAAAAATTTAGAAAAAAAAGGCAAATAAGATAGTTAAAAAAAGAAAAAAAAGAGAAAAAAAATAAAAGAATAAAGAAAGAAAATAAAGGGAAATTAAAAAGTAATAATATATATATATATAAGAACAAAAAAAGGAGCCCTAGTTTGCCGATGTCTCTTTTTTTTTTTTTCCTTTCACTTGCAGCAGCCCCCATCTTCTCCCTCACTCCCTACGGCCACAATCCCCATCTTCTTCTTCACTCTCTACGGCGGCACACACTGCCACGGCTACCATTATTGGCCGTCGGAAAGCCTCTGCAGTCAATTTTTTCCCTTCCGCCTCTTATCTTCCCAAAACTCCAGCTCTCAGGTCTGTCAATTTTCCCACAGGCAGGGTCGTCGTTCCTTGCCATTTCCATGAAATATGTTATCCACTCTTTCCAATCTCTTACTCATAGTTACCTTGTCCCTCTCCCTCTCTCTGTCTAACCAGATGGTACTCATCAATTCCCATTTATAATAGCTGCATCTATGGCCACCCACAAACAACTCAACGACGATAACATCAAACATGGAAGAATAGTTGGCAACAACCTCACCGGTGTCAATGGCACAATTTCTAGTCTCTCCGGAAAGCAAGTGGACGTCGTGAAGCGGATCCTGAACGATTCATGTTATTCTTGATTACTATGATGTTCAGAAGTTAGGTAAATTGTCGAGCGATAACACTACAGTTCTCACAACTTTATTTCAGGCAAGCGGTGCCGCAACAAATCAGCAAGGTTTCATCAAGGTTAAATTGATTAACGAAGGTGAAGTCGCGTTTGGATTTGCTGTGAAAAGAGCACCGGCTAATTCAAAATTGGTGAAATATGTTGCTTCTCAGCCATAGTACTGTCATCCAAGCAACTCTTATTTATAGAAGAAAAAATAGCAAATCAGAAATTCAAATAAAATCTAGTTAATTAGATTTTATTAACTATATTCTTTTGATTTTTGGGTGTTTGACGAAGTGTAAACTCAAATTTGTGTTGAAATTGGGATTCTGTTCTAAAAAAAAGTGTTGTGCAAAACTATATATATATATATACTTCTTTTTTCTTTTTTGGGCTTACTCCAATTCAAAAGGAAAACTTCGAATTATTCCACCCAATTTGGATAGGTCTCAGAAATCTCACCCCAATATAAATAAAAATTTGATAAGATTCAAATTAAATCAAGCTGAAATTGATATAAAACTCTTCTAATTTTCGCATGAGAATTTAGTTTTATTCCAAATTTTTGTATAAGTGGGGGACTCAAATCCAAACCGTATTATTGGATTGAACAAAAAAAAATTATATCCAAAATCAATTATTTCTCGAGTCAAAATTTGACATTCTCTAAATTTTATATCAAATAACAAAAATTACTATTCCAAATTCAAGCCAAGATTTGGGTGCCAACAAAAAATTTTGGCCCAATGTCGAGACCTTGACATAATCCAAGTGTTCTCAAATCAAAATATAAGCATACTCTAAACATTCACCAAATCAAAGTCATATTAAAGAAAGAAAAGTCAAAATTCTACTTTAAATTCAAATAAAGAATTGAGTACACTCCAAATCTAAGAAAAAGAATTGTTGGAATTTGAGATACTACTCAAAAATTCAATTTACAATTAAAGTGGAGCATAAATTCTACTTTAGTTCAAATTAAAGTTTACTCGGGAACAAGAAAGTTAGGAACATGTATTGATGTACCAGATCTGCTAATGCTCCCAGGTTGATGCGATGTATTCCACCAGTTGACTGAAAACTTGATTATTGGTATATCGATCGGTCCAACACGGATTGAAATAGAAGCCGGTTCGACAGGAAGTTTTTGAAAACGCAGTGCACCCAGGTAAATAAGGAACGAGATGAATACAGAGGTTAAACGAGCATCCCACACCCAAAAGGTGCCCCACATAGGTTTTCCCCGAAACCCCCCAGTCACTAAAGTAAACAACGTAAAAAAAGCACCCATTTCTGTACCGGTTCCGGAAGAGCGAAGAAAAAGGGGATGTTTTGTTAATAGGAACAAGAAAGTGTTTATAGCCGTAGCGATATAAACAAGAATACTCATCCGAGCTGCAGGAACATGTACATACAGAATACGAGAATTTCCACCTTGTTGAAGATCTAGTGGTGTTACCCGAAGACTTAAATGAGAGGGTTGATTCTCCTGTTTCGGATGCCTCTGGCTGGGAAGAAGCCCTAATCTAAGGACTGAAATTCATCTCTTGGCAAAAGTGTGTCAAACAAACAAAATTTCAAATCAAATTTTTGAGCTAAATTCTCATATTTTGGTCAAAATGATGCATCAAAATAAAGGTGTTAAAATCCCACTTTGATTCTGAATTATCTTTTCGAGATCTATCCACCGTATAGACGTGCATAAATCTCGAAAATGGGTCATTTGTTGGACGAGAAATTTTGGACTAATCACAAGTTGCCATGTCGTTTACTAAATTAATGACGAATTCCTAAATCATTAAATTTGGGTCCAATTAGAAGTTAACGTATGTCCCGAATTGAATTGAAGACAAATTTTGATGACAGTTGAATCAGATGAGATTAAATTGGTTCAATTGATATTATTATTGGATATTATTTGGGTGAATTGGACCCAAATTTAAAATCAGACCCAAAACCAACTAATTGGACCCAAGGGCTAGGCCCATGGTCCAATCAAGCCCAAGTCCACGAAGCCCGCCTGAGAACTCTATAAATAGAGAAGTTCTCTTCATTTGTGGAGGTAGTATTTTCTACATTTAGAGAGTCTAGAGAGAATTCATCAACAAGCAGAAGACTCCTAAGACTTCTGAAGCTGCACTCCTATAAGACAGAAGACCCTTGAAGACATAAAGACTTTTCCAAGACTTCTACTTCAAGCTTCCAAGACTTCTACTTCAAGAACGTTTGGCGCTTTTCTTCTTCAAGTCAAGCACATTCACCCAACTGAGAGAGAATTAGAGGATCAAGTATGAGAGATCGAACCACATCGCATTAAATCAACTTCAACATCAACACTAACTCAAGTTCAACTCCATGAAGTACGTTTCTTCGGAAGCCTTGTGTGAATAGTGGGGTGTGTATTGCTCATGTGTTCCATTAATTCAACACTAATAATAATGATGATGATAAACTAAATGAAATTAAAGCAACCCATAAATTTCTTATACCTAAAAGAATACATTTCTCTAAAAAGAAAAGGCATCCGTGTAATAAGTAAAATTTTTGAAGGGTATAATAGTCAAATAATATTAAAAAAAAAACTTTTTAATGTAATATAGATTATGGATTATGGATTAGACCCTAAATTAAAGGGATTCTTCATTTGTAATTATATCTTTGATGATCATTGTCTTACTCAGGTAGGTTATGTTAGAATAATTGCTTTAAATCTATATTAAATAAATTAACTATAGAATCATTCATGTTAAATTATCAAGAATAAATAATATATCAGATTCTATCAAGAGATTGACGATAGCTTCAACATGATGATAATTTTAAGATGACTATTGTCTTCCTCAATCAAACTTTGAGTGCCCTTAGTGGAATCTCTCTAGATAGGATTCAAGAAAGACCGTGTGTTTATTGTTTTGGTATATAGGGGACCATGATCCTAAAGTCTCTTTATATATTAGTTCAATTAAGGTTCTCAATAAACCCTAATCAACTAGGAATGAGCTTCTACCCATTAAGTTCTTATTCAATTAGGAATCTAGGGCCTTAGTTAATTAGATCACTTAATAGATCCTAATCTAATAAATTAATCAAATGTGATAAAATATTAATCCATGTACGTAGTCCATACTTTAATTATACGTATTGTTATTTAAATACGTTTAATAATCTCTCATTTGGGCTATTCTGTGTACCCGATGTAATTAAATCACATAAACTATAAACACACATAAATAGGTTATTTCAATAGTAGAATTATGCTTTAGTTCAATTTGGTCCATCTCCTGTATTAACATGGAATTACGACGACTTTTGTCACTACCCTTATAACTAAACCTTCCTTGATCATCAATTCCAATTCATTCAATGATATTGATCAAGTATAGATGGATAGCATGAAAAATACATGTAAAATGGTCTAGATTATGTCTGTTTCCAACTGGTCTAAATTCCTTAGTGAGATCATTCTTAAAAACTTAATGTCAAACCGCATTTGCAAAACCACATGTATGATAAACAAGTTCAGATAATAAAACATAAACCATCAACTTTATTCTATATAGAAAATAAAAAAAATAAGGTCAAAGAACATCCTCAATAACAAACTCCCACTAAACCATGAGATTAGAAAAGTGACTAACACCAACGTGAGCAACATGTTGATGAAAAATTTTATGTGGTAAATCTTTAGTTAATGGATCTGCCACCATAGAGTTTGTTTCTATATATTCTATCGAAATTTGATCATTCTAAACTCTTTCTTTCACAACCAAAAACTTCACATCTACATGCTTTGCTTTGTACTGCTTTTGTTATTGTTGGAATAAATTATTGCCGACTTATTATCACAAACTAATTTTAGTGGTCTTTTTATGCCAACCATTATTCGTAGCCCAGTGATAAAATTTTGTAACTATATTCCATGATTGGATGCCTCATGTTATAAACTTTGCAACCATGGTAGAAGAAGTCATAAGTATTTGTTTAATACTTTTCCAGGATACGGCTTCTCCAGCCAATGGGAGTCAGAATACCCAATGATCTCTAAAAATTCTGATCTGTGATAAGTGAACATATAATATTTTGTTCTCTGTAAATACCTTATAAACTGTTTACCTACTTTCCAACGATCCATCCCTGGGTTGCTTAAATATCTACCTAACAATTTAACTATGAACGCAATATCTAGATGCGTACATACTCGACCATTGTTAAAATTCCAATACCCGATGCATAGGGAACGTTCTGCATCTCCTTCGTCTCGAATATAGTCTTGAGGTGTTGACGTAAATGAAATTTATCACTATTAGCTCTCAAAAAGAGCTATTATTCCTAGCTTAATTCTGGCTCGTTATCGAATTTTACATGTTTATTTCCCTATTTTGTAGGTACTCAGCGATCATGAGGCGGAATTGGTGATTTGGAGCCAAACAAGGTTGAATTGAAGCAATTAAGAGATGATTTAAGCTTCTGGGATTCAAAGGATATGAGACAACCAAATTACCATTGAGTTCTATCGAGTCAAATTCCACCAAGAAAACAAGTATTGAGCACGGAGGAAGCGAGCAACAAGTATCAAGTAGCAAGCAGCAAGTATCATGTATCTGGCAGAACACTCAACGTTGCAACGCTCTTCTCAAGCCTTGGTCCAACATTCACTCGACGCTGGAAGGCAGTAGCATCAAACGCAGGGCAGCGTTCCAACGCTTCTCCAAGCGTCGTGACGCTTCAGAGTTAAATCAACACAAGCGTTGCAACGCACCTCGACGCTCTACCCTCAACGCTAAAAGGCAGTGTGCTCAGTGTTGCAACGCCCCCTTTAAGAATTGCAATGCTACGATAGTTGACAAAAAATTGATGATCGTGCGGTGCAAGCAAGCATTGCAACGCTATTTTGCAGCGTTGTGACGTTGCGAGTAACCTATAAATAGAACGTTGAGGTTCAGCAATAGAAGACACATAGAGAATTAAGAGTTACAGCTGCCAAACATTTTCGTCTTCCAAATAAAGTGAATTCTGAGAGTTTAATTCAGTCTAAGAGCCATTTAAGCTAAATTCCCGACCGATCTTCATCAAAGTTAGCCTTGACTCATTCATCTGATCATTGTAATATGGCTTTTAGAGGCTAGGTAATTTTGTTGGGATAGTTTGTATGCCTTAATTCTTGAAGTTACCATTTAATTTATTCAATTGTTGTTAACTCTTTGGGTGGATTTGATTTATTAATAATAGAAATTTGATGAATTTTTCTGACAAACTAATTTATTAAATTTCTTGCATGCAAAATCATTCTACCCTATGCATAATCGAGTGATTAAGTTGCATATATTAGGATCACATGTTTAGCATCTAGACTTTTTCTGGCTAAATTCATGTATGCCCTAGTAAAATCTTCCCAAATAAATCACGCTATAAGATGTGGCTTTCCGACTTATAGTGTGTCTCAACAGTTGAACCCTTTACTTAATGATTTTCAATTTTAACTCGTATGTTGCCGAGAAGGAAAAGTTTAAAACTGATTTAGGGCTAATTTAGATTGTTATCAAAATTAGCTAATTAGAATTTCCCTTTGGTTTATGACCCGCTCCTCTGGGAGTGCACATTTTGTTTTCCCTGCAGATATTGACCAGGAGGAGAGGAGAATCCGAAGGAGACATAGAGAAGAGATCCCAGAAGAACATCCAAGAATAGCTGACAACACAACCATAGGAGAAGCAGTCCGTGAGAAAGCCTTGAGGGAACTGGCAGAGCCCAATAGGGACCAGCAGCCCCTGTGCATCGTATTTCCACCTACCACGATGCCATTCGAACTCAAACCACGACTTATCAATTTATTGCCAACCTTTAGAGGACATGCAGGGGAGAACACTCATAAACACATCAAGGACTTCCATATGGTTTGCGTAAGTATGAGACCCTATGGAGTTACTGAAGAGAAACTAAACCTTAAGGTGTTTCTTTTTTCACTACAGGATGATGCCGAGGATTGATTGTACTACTTGGCTCCGGGTCAATCACTACTTAGAATGATTTAAAAAAGAAATTTCTTGAAAAAAAATTTCGACTTCTAGAGCCCATACCATAAGAAAGGATATTTATGGGATTGAACAGTTGGTGAGTGAATCTTCATCTCTGAGTATTGGGAACGCTATAAACGATTATATGCTAGTTTCCTTCATCACCAAATTTCTGACAAGTTGCTAATTCAATATTTCTGTAGTGGCTTGCTGACAAATGATAGGAACTCAATCAACTTGGCAGCCAAAGGTGCTCTTGCTGACAAAACACCTAGGGAGGCTCAGGAATTGATATCACGCATGGCGGAAAACAACTAGAACTTTGGCACCAAGGCCAATGAATTCGATTTGATTGGTAATTTTGAAGTTAAAGAATTATAAGCCCAACTTTCTAACTTGACTTCTCTTGTGATGCAGTTGGCCCAAGGAGGAGTGGCTCAAGTCAAGGCTTGTGGAGCCTGTGGAGTACTATGATCTCAAGCATGTCCTCAAGCATAAGTACATGCAGTTGGGGGTTACCAAAGGAAGTACGACCCGCTTGGCCTGGTTTATAACCCAGGATGGCATGACCACCCTAATCTGAAATGGGGAGGTTGAGGGCAAGGACAAGGGCATGAAAATTCTAATCAACCATCGTCGTCTTCCTCGGGTATGTCTTTAGAGGACAATCGCCACCATCCGGTAAGACCGATGAAGAAACTGAAAACAATGAAAGTAAATCTGGAACACCATCATGCACTCCCAAGGTAAGTAATCCTCCTTCACCTATTATCGAAACTTATGTTCCTAAAGCTCCGTTTCCTAGCAGACTAGCACGACTAAAACAAGAACAGTGGGACGAGGAGTTGTTCAAAATGTTTAAAAAGGTTCAGATAAATCTTGAATGCAATCTAGGAAATCCCCAGGTATGCTAAATTCCTAAAGAAGTTTTGCACCAAAAAGAGGACAGGTAAGGATAGAGAAAAGGTAGCAGCAAGTAAGAATATATTGACTCTCCTGAAACATAAAGAATATATTGACTCTTCTGAAACATAATATTCCTGAAAAATTTCGAGACCCAGGTATGTTCACTTTACCTTGCATAATTGGTAATAGAGTCATTCGACATGCCATGTTAGATTTAGGGGCCTTTGTTAATGTAATGCTTTACCATGTTTATGAGGATTTGAAATTGAATGATTTGCAAAAAACTGTTGTATGCATCCAACTAGCTGATAGATCTTATATCCAACCCTTATGGATTGTTGAGGATGTATTGTTGCAAGTTAAGGACTTTATTTTTCTAGGTGATTTCTATATATTAAAAATGGATGAAATCTCTACACCTTCATCTTCTACGATTCTGTTAGGTAGACCCTTCATGAAAACTGCCAAAACTAAGATTGATGTAGATAAGGGATGTATACCTGTAAAATTTGATGGGGAGGTTGTATCTTTTAATATTTATGATGCCATGAGATTTCTGGAGGAATATCTGTCCTTGTGTTTGATTGAGACCCATGATGTGATTGATGAGATTGTGTTGGATGATGATAATAACTTTAGCATGTTGGTTGCCCCTTTTATTGATTTGGATTCGCCTGATTCACATGACTTATCTCTTCCTAATGTTGATAATAATAAAGTAGTAGAATCTTCTTCTGCCTTTGATATTCTTGATTTAAAGGTACAAGGGATTGAGCTAAAGACTCTCCCTAGCCATTTGAAGTACGTGTACATGGGAGAAGGAAACACCCTTCCAGTCATAATCTCTAGGGAGTTGACACTTGCCTAAGAGGAATCCTTGATTGAAACTTTGAAAACTTACAAGGAGGCCATTGGGTGGACTTTAGATGATCTCAAAGGAGTAAGCCCTTTACTTTGCATGCATATGATCACTCTAGAGGAAGGTGCCAAGCCCACAGTCCAACCTCTCAGAAGATTAGATCTTGAATTGAAAGATGTCGTTCTCAAAGAAATCATCAAGCTCAATGAAGCCGGAATCATTTACCCAATTCCTGACAGCAAATGGTAAGTCCTATCCATGTTGTTCACAAAAAAGTCGACATGACAATTTTGGAGAACGATAAGGGAGAGATGGTGCCAATGCATGTACAAAATGGATGGAGAATGTACATCGATTTTCGAAAGCTCAACGAGGTAACCAATAAAGATCATTTTCCTATTCCTTTCCTGATTCAAATGGTGGAATGGTTCGCCAGAAAACCATTTTTCTGTTTTATTGAAGGCTTATCTGGATTCTACCAAACCCAATTGCCCAAGAAAACCAGGAAAAGACCACCTTCACTTTCATTTACGGTACGTATGCCTTCAGAAGGATGTCATTTGGACTTTGCAATGCCCCAGATACATTCTAAAGGTGTATGATGAGTATATTATCTGATTTTATAGAGAAGTACATAAAGGTGTTTATGGATGATTTTACAGTTTACGGAGAGTCTTTTGATGATTGTTTGCATAATCTTAGTTTTGTATTGAGAAGTTGCATTGAAGCTAACCTTGTTTTGAATTATGAAAAATGTCATTTCATGGCCTTTCATGGTATTGTTCTAGGACATCTAGTCTCAAGGAATTGAGGTAGATAAAGCTAAGGTCGATGTTATTGCTAACCTTCCCTATCCTACATGTGTCTGGGAGATTCGGTCTTTTCTTGGTAGCGTAGGTTTCTACAAGAATTTTCTGAAGGACTTTTCGAAGTTGACATTTCCACTATCGACATTGCTTCAGAAAGATGTCACATTTAATTTTGACAAAGTGTAAGGAGGCCTTTGACACTTTAAAGGAGAAGCTGACCACCACCTCGATTTTGCAACCTTAAAGATGGGATGTACCGTTCGAGATCATGTGTGATGCTAGCAATCTAGCACTGGGAGCGGTACTAGGATAAAGGATCGATAAGAAGAGTCATGTCATATGTTTTGCATCGAAGACCTGG
The DNA here is from genome assembly GCF_027475165.1 of Benincasa hispida. Taxonomy (NCBI): domain Eukaryota; kingdom Viridiplantae; phylum Streptophyta; class Magnoliopsida; order Cucurbitales; family Cucurbitaceae; genus Benincasa; species Benincasa hispida. Next base: position 72,834,347 of record NC_143480.1, read on the forward strand.
AATCCTACCCAGATCAACTATACCAGACCTAGAAAGAATTTTTTGCCATTATTTTTGCTTTAGATAAATTTCGTTATTATATTCTTGGCTTTCCTGTTACTATCTTTACTAACCATTTTGCTTTCAAGTACCTGATGACCAAGAAGGAGTCAAAGCCCGACTAGTGTGTTGGGTGCTCCTCCTTCAGGAATTCATCCTGACTATCAAGTACAGGAAGGGAGCAGAAAACTTGGTAGCTGATCACTTGAGCATGATTTTACAAGAAGAGGACCCCGTACCTATATGAGAGGATTTTCCAGATGAGTTCTTATTCCAGATTGCCACACCCACTCATGGTATGATGACATGGTGTAGTAAGTTTCCTTATGACATTCCTAGTTCTAGGAAGGCCAAATTAAGAAGTGATTCAAAGTATTTCATTTGGGATCCACCATACCTTTGGAAGATTTATTCTGACGAAATCATTAGAAGATGTGTCCCAGATGAGAAGTTTAAGTCTATGCTTGATTTTGTCATGAGATGGCCTGTGGTGGGCATTTTAGTCCTAGGAGAACTGCTAGGAAGGTATTAGATAGCGGGTTAATTTGGAATTCTCTGTTAGCTGACTGTTTTGCATTTTGTAAGTTTTGTGAGAGGTGTCAGAGATCGGGATACTTGTCTAGGAGAATGAAATGCCATTAAATTCAATCTTAGCGTGTGAGGTTTTTTATGTATGGGGGATAGATTTCATGGGTTCCTTTCCTTCTTCTTATGGCTTTCTATATATTCTTTTAGTAGTTGATTATGTTTCGAAGTGGGTTGAGGCAATCCCAATTAAGAATAACAATGCTACTGTGGTTTCAGGATTCTTAAGAGCTAACATCTTTTCTAGGTTTGGCATACCTCGAGCTATAATTAGTTATCAGGGTACTCACTTTTGAAATCAAACCATAGAGGCACTTATGAGAAAGTACGGAGTTCACCATCGAGTCGCCACTCCGTACCACCCTCAAACAAATGGACAAGCTGAAATCTCTAATCGTGCGGTCAAGAGTATCTTGGAAAAGACTGTCAATCCATCTAGAAAAGATTGGAGCACGTGCCTTGACGATGCTCTTTGGGCCCACTGAACTGCATTTAAAACTTCTATTAGAACAATGCCCTTTAAGCTTGTATACGGAAAGGCTTGTCATCTACCAGTTGAAATTGAGCTTAGAGCATATTGGGCTATTAAGAAATGTAATATGAACTTAGCCCAAGCCGGTGAGGAGAGATTATTAGAATTACAAGAATTAGAGGAACTACGCTTGGAAGCCTATGAGAACTCAAGAATGTACAAGGAAAAGTCAACTCAAGGCTCTCAATTATGCCCGGTAAAGTAATTCTTGAGGAAGTAATTTCGAGTTGGGCAGAAAGTGTTACTTTTCAACTCAAGGCTCTCAATTATGCCCGGTAAAGTAAAATCTAAATGGCTTGGTCCCTTTGAGATTGTTAACTTGTTTCCTTATGGTGTAGTGGAGATTAGGAGCCCAGAGATGGAGAAGGAGTTCAAAGTGAACGGACACTACCCTAAAATATTCAACGAAGGAGAAGTCAACATGGTTTGCTCAAAACTCATGTTGACCCCACCATCTATCTCTTGAGCCTATATCACCAGGCGTTGAGCAAAAGACGTTAAATGTTGCGCTACCTGGAGGCAACCAGAAGTTTGAATTTCTTTTTCTTTCTTCTCTTTGTTTTCTTCATTTTGTTTTGTTTTGTTTTTTTAATAAAAGAGAGGCTAACTTCATTTATTTTCCTCAAGAATCAAAATTTCTGCTCTTGAAGGAAGGATTTCAATCGTTCATACTTGTGTCAAAAAATCCAGGGGAGTTTTACTGTTCTCTCTTGCCCATTTTCTTTTTTTTTTTGTCCTTAGCCTTAGTTAAAGCATCATTATACATTGAGGACAATGCATGACTTTTAAGTTGGGAATGAGGCAAAGCATGCTTCGGGCGATCTATTTTTTTTTAAAATCTGAAAATTTCTGTCATGATAAATGCTTGAATGTTTGCTCTGTTTGCTGTTTCCTTTCAATGAAAATTTGATGACGCACTCAACGGGTTGCTTGTTCTTAAAAAGGAGTGATTTTCACAAATTTGACCCTTTTATAAATTTTCTTTTTTATGAGAACCATGTAAAATGAACCTAGGTTGAAATTTTTTCTGTTTCAAGTCCCTTAAAGTCTTAGAAATGAATTATCCATCTCAAATTTTTGTTTTCACCTCGAAAGGCCCCCTATTGGCTTGGGAGCAACTTTTAGAGCCTGAGAGGAAGACTAGATAGTGAGAAAATAGCAACTTCGTGTGTGAAGAAATAAAAAGAAGAGAATTATACTAGTTGATTTCCTCTTAAAAAAAAGAACAAAATGCATAAAAAATGAGGTATAACTGGTGTGCCTACAAAAAAAAATAAAATAAATAGTATGTGTGTGTGCATGGATAGTGGTGAAAAGAGCTACCTCCGCCGTGTCCAGTTAGTGTTGGGGTTGATATCCTAAATCTTGTAGGATCCTGTAGTTTGTAAACACCTGAATGAACAAACGATTGTGATGTAGTAATATGAGATATTTTCTTCACTGTTGTCTATAAAATATGGGATATTATATTTTCATTTACCATAAACCAATAAACTAAGATCCCTTGTTATCGTTGTGACTTAAGCATGTATGTGGAGACATACAAGTGGATCATGTCTTAAGTGATAACCTAAATGGTCTATAGTATATGGATAAAGGAGGGAAACTTTATCCTAGTGACATTACGGATACGGTTCACTTTGTAGATGTTACAAGTGTTGTAAAGTGCTATAAATGGTCTGATCCTGGCCATTCATGTGGAGACATGCGAGCGGGGGTGTCCTATAAAGTTCTATACAAAGGAGTTTGTATCAGACCGGACAACGAAGTGTTTAGTCTCGTTATATAACGCCATTCATGATAAAGACTTTCATTTCACTAAGATGACCATAGGTAACATGACCTTAATCTTGAGTGAATTGGAAATTCCTACCTATGAGGGCGGTCCTTTGATTTTCATGGGTGCGAGTGGCCGATTGCCGACTCAAACCTACCACTTTGGGGATTCGTCTAATTAGGGAGCTGGGAACTCAATTACACAAGATGGAATTCACTCATTCCCCAAAGCATGGGTAAGTAGATAGATTGCTCCCTTAAGGGTTGATTCCGGGGCTTGAACGATGGGCACCACACACTTTCTCATGGCTCGAGAGGTGTTCACTCACAGTGAGTCTATGATGTATTCTTCATTAGAGGAGTCAGTGGTACTTAAAGAGTTAGATGTAACTACAGGGGAAAAATTGTAAATTGGCCTTGTTGTACTTACGAGCGATCTGTGAAGGGTTATCGTACTGTTGATTGGTTATATCCAATGGACACAAAAATATATCTGTAGTGAGAAGAGTGTAGCTATCGGTCTTTAGTGGAGTGCCCGACAGTTAACGGATGGTGGATCTCATGATTAAAGAGTTTAATAAGCTATTCCCGTATCGTTGGAGCTTCAAGCTACGGTCCATAAGGTCCCCTTAGTAGCTCAATGGATTCAAGATGAGAACTAGTTTTGGTGTTAGTTTGAAGTGTTCAAATTAACAATAGGGAGTTTGATTATATATGATATAATTAAACTGGTTCAATTATGTGTGATATAGTTGACATGATGTATGAAATACATTAATTGGATGAATTGATAAAAATATGATTTATATTGAATAAATGAGAAAAGAAATATGGTTTAAATATTACATATAATGTGATATTAAAACTATAGGTTAGAAATATAATATGATAAGTTAGTTATTATATTTATTTATAATTAAACAATTATGAGATAATTGTGTTGGTTATTTTTTTCCATTAATCGTGAAAGTGGGAGGTTATGTTCAGTTTTCATAACTGAAGGATAAAATGAAAAATATTTTCATTTTGTTAAGAGATCGCTTCATTTTGTGCATGACTAATCGTTTAGCTCACAACAGACTACATGATAGCCTTCAAGCGAGTTTCTAAACGATCATGTACTTGCGATTTACTAAACGATTGCGTGCTAAGCGCCTTTTACTAAACGATCGCGTAAACAATCTAGTGTGTTTTACTAAACGATCGTGTACCAGCTGAGATTTACTAAACGATCAAGCATCCCAGTTTATGCGATAGACATTACATTCTCCCACTTGTTTGATCGTATAGTTCGATCGTTGCCTTCCTCCATCCCTCTACCAAATTCGACAGAGCCCACACCTCCTATATTCTCACTCCGATAATACCAAGGTTGCCGAGTGGTGGTGTCGAAGGGGTTGCTTGTTTGTGATTACCAAGCGATTGGGTAGGTAATCTGAACGAGAGCAAGAGGTTGCTATCTAGTTCTTCACGAAAGCGAGAGATCTTCAAAAGAAACATTCTTCAAAGGTATGTCTCTCATTCTCTTTTGTATTTAATTACTAAAGCATGCTGTAATTTGTTAGAAGATGCATAAACTGTTTTGTATTTTTGTGAATGCCTTTAATTCTGTCACAATGGGCTTGAAAAATCTTGCTTCCGCTCATGAGTTCTCTTGAATAACAATTCCTTCAGTTAGGACCCGCGAGAAAAGAGTGATAGGTTCCCGACGGTTGAGTGTGAAATCTGGCCCTCTAGGTAAAATCAATACCTTTTTTGTTTTGTGTGCATGAGTTTTGAGCACTTCTAGATTGTATTGCTCTTTGATATGCATAACAATATGTCTCGAGCTGATGACCAAGCCAAAGTAAAGGGAAGATGAATTGAGAGTAGGATAAAATTTTTTTGGGTACTTTTCGATTTACGAAAAAGTTTCATGTCTTAGTGTTTCATTCATACATGGTTTCGATTGAAAAAAATAGCCTTTTATAACAAGTCTCAATTGAGTGATTGTTTGATTTTGATATGTGATGCGACCGTTAAGACTGTTGAGAATAGAGAAAGGATTCAATGAATAAGTGAATGAATGCTTTATCAATGTGTTATGATCTTGCTCGGGACGATCAATTCTTAAGTTGAGGGTGTTTGTTAGCTCTAAAAAAGACCTATTATTCCTAGCTTAATTTTGACTCGTTATCGAATTTTACATGTTTATTTCCTTATTTTGTAGATACTGAGCGGTCATGAGGTGGAATTGGTGATTTAGAGCCAAATAGGTTAAATTGAAGCAATTAAGAGATGATTTAAGCTTCCGGACTTCAAAGGAATTGAAACAACCAAATTACCATCGAGTACAGACAACCATCGAGTACAGACAACCATCGAGTTGTATCGAGTCAAATTCCACCAAGAAAACAAGTATTAAGCACGGAGGAAGCGAGCAACGAGTATCAAGTAGCAAGCAGTAAGTATCGTGTATCTGGCAGAACACTTAGCATTGCAACGCTCTTCTCAAGCCTTGGTCCAACATTCACTCGACGCTGGAAGGCAGTAGCATCAAATGTAGGGCAGCGTTCCAACGCTTCCCCAAGCATCGTGACGCTCCGGAGTTAAATCAACACAAGCATTGCAACGCACCTTGACACTCGACCCTCAATGCTGAAAAGCAGTGCGCTCAGTGTTGCAATGCCACCTTTAAGCGTTGCAAAGCTACGATAGTTGACGAAAAATTGATGACCGCGCGGTGCAAGCAAGCATTGCAACGCTATTTTGCAGCGTTGCGACGTTGCGAGCACCTATAAATAGAATGTTGATGTTCAACAATAGAAGACACGTAGAGAATTAAGAGTTACAGCTGCCAAACATTTTCATCTTCCAAATAAAGTGAATTCTGAGAGTTTAGTTTAGTCTAAGAGCCATTGAAGCTAAATTCCTGACCGATCTTCATCAAAGTTAGCCTCGACTCATTCATCTGATCATTGTAATATGACTTTTAGAGACTAGGTAATTTTGTTGGGATAGTTTGTATGCCTTAATTCTTGAAGTTACTATTTAATTTATTCAACTATTGTGAACCCTTTTGGTGGATTTGATTTATTAATAATAGAAATTTGATGAATTTTTCTGACAAACTAATTTATTAAATTTCTTGCATGCAAAATCATTCTACCCTATGCATAATTGAGTGATTAAGTTGCACATATTAGGATCGCATGTTTAGGGTCTAGACTTTTTTTGGCCAAATTCATGTATGCCCTAGTTAAATCTTCCCAAATAAATCGTGTTATAAGATGTAGCTGTCCGGCTTGTAGTGTGTCTCGACAATTGAATCTTTTACTTAATTTTTTTCAGTTTTAACTCGTATGTTGCTGAGAAGGAAAAGTATAAAACTGATTTAGGGCTAATTTAGTTTGTTATCGAAATTGACTAATTGGGCTATTAGAATTTCTAATGGGTTGAGGGGTTCACATAATTGGAGGAATTAACTAGTAACTAATGATAGAAAATAAAAAGCATGCAAACTAATCCCAAGATTTTCCCTTAATTTGATTCAATTCTCTTTGATGTTCTAACCTTTATTTATTCTTCTTTGTTTGGTCTTTAATTTATTTTGTAAACAAAATCAAAAATCACCAAAACCCCCTTTTACTTGGGTTTCATTGATTGATCTAAGCTAATTCATCAATCTCCATGCGGATTCGACCCCGGTCTTATCAATTTGCTACATTTGTGGTTTAAGTCTTGGATCGATAAAAATAAACTATCTTTGCTTGGGCTGGGGGCGCTCACAACATGATAGTCTCAGAGTCCGAACAATCACCTTTAGCAAAGAGGTATCTCTTGGTGCACAATCTTTCATGCTAAATTTACTTAAAATCTTTTCAATGTATTTCTTGATAATCTCAAAATATCTTGAGAACGATCTCCCAGTATTTTAATTCCTAAACTAAAAGAAGCATCACCAAGATCCTTCATCTCAAAATTTTTTTTGAGAAACCTCTTAGTGTCATGCAATAAACCTACATCATTATTTGCTATGAGTATGTCATCGACATATAACACTAGAAAGATTGATTTACTCCCACTGAACTTGTGATATACACAATCTTCTACTATATTCACCTCAAAACCAAAGAAGATTACTACTTCATGGAATTTGTGATACCATTGACGAGAAGATTATTTAAGACTATAGATGAATTTCTTCAATTTGCACATCATAGACTTTGAATTACTAGATACAAAGTTTTCTGGTTGCACCATATAAATCATCTACGAGTGCTATGATTATCCTGAAAGAGTCTTTTGATGAAACTGGAGAGAGAATCTCTTTGTAATCAATGCCTTCCTTTGGAGTAGGACCTTTTGCAAGAAGACGAGCCGTATATCTTTCGATTTTGCCTTGCAAATCTCTTTTGGTTTTAAATATCCATCTATAACATATGGGTTCCACTCCTGATGGAAATTTGATAAGTTTCCTAGTGTCAATGTCTTTATGGATTTTATTTCCTCTTCCATAGCATTTATCCACTTTTGAAAGTTAAAACTTTATAGAGCTTGTTGAAAGTTGATTGGATCATCTTCCATCATGCTCATATCATCCTGATGTTCATGAAGAAACACAATATAATAATCTAGAATTGCACTTTTTCTTTATCTAGTGGATCTTCTTAGTGACACTTCTTGAAGTTATTGAGTTTGAACTTCAGGTTCAATAATGGGGACTTAAATGTTATCTTGTTCTATAATTGGTTCAATAGTGAAGTAAAAAATTGGAACCTGAATATCATTTATAACCACACTAGGCTTCTTTCCTATCCATAGCTAAGGGAATTTAGCTGCCGCTGTCTTAAGTACCCTATTAAGAATATATATTGCAAGATTTAGTACCTCACTCTAGAGGGATTTTAGCCGTCGCTTTCGAAGTGTCCTATTTTGCGTTTCCGTCACATCATTCATGCTGGGTTTGTCCAACATAGTATATTTTGGGATGATTCCACATTTTTCTAAGTATTTGGCAAAGGGTTCTGAACGTTGTTCACCTAATCCATTATATATAGCATAGTATTCACCATCACAATCAAATTTGGTAGTCTTAATTTTCTTTTCAAGTTGAAGTTCAACTCAGCTTTGAAAGATTTGAAAACGTCTAAAGATTGTGACTTATCATGAATTAAATACTGGTACCCATATCTTGAATAATCGTCTATGAAGGTAATAAAATATTGTTGTCTACTCCAAGAAGCAGTAGGAAATGGACCACAAATGTTTGTATGTATTAGTTCTAAGACGTCTGAGCATTTGTTGGCACCTAATTTTATTATGTTTGTCTGTTTTTCCTTAATACAATCTACACAAACGTCAAAGTTACTTAAATCAAGGGAATCAAGAATTCCATCTGGCACAAGTCTCTAAATTCTCTATTTAGAGATGTGATCTAAATGCTTGTGCCATAACATAGCGAAATTCTCATTTTATTTATGCTTTGTACTACATGAATTATATAACATGATCTTGTTAAATGAAACAAAAAATCAAGCTTATATAGATTATCAATTAAAGAATCGGTACCAATAAGCATGAAATCTTGAAAAAGACTAAATTTATTATTTTTAGAAGTACAAAAAAAAAAAATCAAATTTTTCTAAACTAAAAATAGAAACTAAATTTCATCTAAATGACGGTACAACAAACGTCTCATTCAAATCCAAATAACAACCAGTTTTTAAACGTAATCTAAAATTCTCAATAGTTTCAACTGTAACTACTTTGTCATCGCCTACATAAATGAATCTTTCAACATCATTTGGTGGCCGGTTTAACAAGCAACCCTACATAGGTATACTTAAGTGAGTAGTAGCACAAAAATCTACCCACCAAGTATCTGTAGGTACTAGGCTAAATTAACTTTAGAACAAGCCAAAGTAAAAAGTCTATCCTTCTTTACATGTCACTTGACATATTTGGGATAATCTTTCTTAAAGTGACCTTCTTTTTTGTAGAAAAAATGAGGATTTTTCATAACCTGTTTCTTGCTCTTATTCTAACAAGATGTCCCTTCTGCAACACTTGTAGATTTTCTTTTATTCTTATCACAAGAGCTAGTTGCCAAGTGAGCATTTTCCGTAATTTCTCTTTTAATCCTATCTTCTTCTTGCACACATTGTGAGATAAGCTCATTAATACTCAAATTATCTTTCAAGTATTATAGGTTATCTTAAACTGAGTAAATTATGTAGGAAGAGAGATAAGTACCAGATGCATGAGTAAATTTTCATTTATCTCCATATCAAGTGCCTTTAACATACCTACGAAATTGGACATTTCTATAATGTTTCCCTTGCCCTTATACCTCATGGAAGTTAAAGAAGTCAAAAAACTACTTGCTTCCCCTTGTTCAATTTTTAACAAAATATTTCTCAATTTGAGAAAGAAACTTATTGGCATTTTCACATTCCATGATAGTACCCTGAAAAGACTCCGGAATAGAGTGCCTAATGATCATTAGACGCATGCGATTTGACCGCTCCTACTTCTCTATATTAGCTATATTCAACTGTTCCTCAATAGAGGTAGGTTTATCAGTCCTTAATGCAAAGACTAAATCCATACACCCGAGAAGTATCTCTAGGCTTTCCTTCCACATCTTGAAGTTTGATCCATTCAACTTAGGGATTAAACTCAGATTTCTAGATATTTGAGTACGACCAACTAAAATAATGAACAACAAAATATATACTCACAATTAAAATATGACAATAATTTCACATATATGGTGATCCCCTTTTACAAGATACCCGTACAATATTGATGCCTAGCCTTTGGGTAAAGACACCAATGGTAAATGGTACTCTCAATGTAGTAATCAAAGTACCAACAATAAACTCTGTAAAAAATAGCCTTTATTTGAACTGACTATTTTTTATATGAGCAATCTTTATAATTGTCATATACTCATTACAATATGCACAATGCATAGCCACAGCCAAACAATTATTTTCCTCTGGGTCGATAATCATTCACATAAGTTAATGAATATGCACATCTTATGTTTTATAATTAAACAAATCTAGATAACATAGACTACGTTGGTAACATATTATTTTGACCAATTCAATCCAAAATATAAGATATAATAATGTAGTAATCGCAAATATATTATTGTTCATAATGGGAGAAAATCACCAAAATTAACAATAAAATTCAAATTTAAATCCACAACATGAATAATCAAATTTAGGCCCATTTAGATTGACTTAAGAAAAAAAGTGTTTTCCAAAAAACTCATTTTTATTTAAACACTTTTGACAACAATTGTTGAAAATACACACCAAAAGCTGTATCGAGTGGTTGCAAACACTCCAATTTTTTTTCAAAATGACTTATGTTTTAAATCAAACACTTGAAAATGCATTTCAAACAAACCCTTAAACTTAAATTCACAATATAATTAATCTAATTTAAACTTGAATCATCAATTAAACTTTAGATTCAACTTCACAAACTTAATAATTTTAAAAGTTAGATTTAAATTTACTCAATTATGATCAAGAACTACCGACAAGATCAACCAAGATCAAACAAAAACCATCCGCAAAACCAAACGGATTGATTAATTATTAACAAAACTAAGAACATCAATGAAAATCCAACCAAAAAAAAAAAGTTGAAATCAATGAACTCCGAGTATAAACATGATTTCTTTCCCATGTCCACAACTTAATTCAAATTCATTAAATTCAAATTACTATTCCCTTATTTAAAAAATAACACTTAAATCCACCAAATTTATCAAATTGAAACCCATCGAATTCACCAAATTCCTCAAATTAAAACCAAACTAAAAGCATCAACATGAAATCGGCAAATTCAATTTAATACAACAATTCTAAATCCAGCAAATTGAAAATTATGAAATATGAAATTAAACTTGAATCCAAAACCACCGAATTCAATGATTTCATCAAACATTATACCAATAAAAAAACAATAACCACCGGAAAAAGAAAGAAGGAATGCTGGTGAAACACATGCAACAGGCCATTTCGGTTTCAACTATTTAAACGGTAACTCACAATCGTAATGGCGACAAGACACTACAGATTCCATCAACGACACCAGATCGCCGGCAAAATATACGGCCAACGTTGTCTTGATCGCTCGCCGGTGGAGGTGGGAAATCAGTGTAATGTACTTTTTTTTTTCTTTTAATTCTTTAAACTTCTTCACCGAAAAATTGAATCAAGATTAATGACAAACAAATATAAACCCTACCATCTAACATGAAAATCATGCTCTAGTACCACTTGTTAGCATAATTAAAATCTATATTGAATAGATTAGCTATAGGATCATTCATGTCAAATTTCCAAGAATAAATAACATAAAAGATTCCATATTGAGAGATTGATGATAGTTCACGATGATAACTTTAAGATGACTATTGTCTTCCTCAACCAAAACTCGATGTAGAATTCAAAAATCTTATTATACTGGAGATCATTATCCTAAGATCTTTTTATATTCTAGTTCACCCGTTAAATCCTAATTAATTAGAAATGGGCTTCATCCCTACTTAATTAGGATCTATGACCTTAATTAAATCATATAATAAAATCTAATTTAATAAATTAATTTGATGTGATAAAATATTAATCCCCATACATAATTCATATTTTAATTATACGTGTTATTATTTAAATACGTCTAAGACATTATCAACTTCATTGTGATAACCGAAGTGAATATTTTTATTTAAAAAAATAATAATAATTGCGATAAAAGATGGAAGAGAGAAAAACCCTTCCTAATTAATGGACACCAATAACTTACACTCATTCCATAACTTTTTATTTACAATTTGGTTTATGTCATTTCACCAACCAATGAGAGACTAGCTATTGATCTTCATCCATTAGTTGGTGCTGTATTCAATGGAATAATAATTGAGTGAACTCTATATGACAATGAAATGCATATGATTGCTTGTAGGGCTTCAAATTTAAGAGGTTAACATTGCACAATGAGGTTGAAATGAGAAATCTTATATTGATTTGCAAGCAATGTTATTGGTTGGTGATGATTACTCTTTGATTTTGTTGTACCAATAAACAAAAGGAATTGTCATGTTTGCTTTTTGTGTAAGCAAAAGCTATTTTGTCAAATCAATGAGCAACATTGGATGAATTGGGCATTTCGGATAAACCTCAAGTTTCTTCTTGTTCCTTTCCTTCTTAGGTTTGGTTAAAATATCATAGTTCCTTAAATCTAGGTACCTATACCATTTTATTCCTTATGTTTAAATATAAAAACTTTAATTCTTGTACTTCAAATACTCATCTTCTTTAGATTTTGGGTAAGTTTATATATATATATATATATTACGTTATGCAATTTCTTGAATGGAATTATTCTTATTTTTACCATGTTGGATTGTAATAACACCTGAGTTCTCGAGGGTTGATATAGCAACTTGACACACATTGTTCTTCAATGGTTCAACTATAGGAACATGAAAAATGAAGTGTCCTTGGCTTGGAGCAATTACAAGTTGGAGGACCTCGTAAAAATTTTACTAGATAGGAAGTATGTGTCTAAGGACAAATAGGGGTGGGCATTGTTGGATATATATAGTGAAAGAACGTGAAAGTCTGATGAAGATTTGAAACATAAAATGAATTTAATTATGTAGACTAAATTCATTGTTTAGAAACATTCAAATTTAATTGAAACTTCAAATTAAAATGATGTTTCATGTACAAAATTAATATATATGAAAGTTAAATTTGTAGTTTTTTTCAATTTGAATGAGTTATGTTTGATTTTTGTCAGGTAGAAACTCAATTGAGTTAAATTTGTCGAATGTTTCAATTTTTGTATTTGTTTGATTTTATTTTGTAATTTGGACATTTACCAAGTTGCTAGTCTACAAATAGCAACTTGGTTATCTTCATTTGTAGAATTTCGTTCCAAATTGAAGAGTTCTCTCATTTCTTTCTTTCTTTCTTTTGTTCTTGAATTGAGTTGAGAGCACGTATCTAAAAGTTTTGCTAGATCTGAGTAGTTCGAAGTTGCAGTTTTATCGAAATTAGTCGTTGTATCCTGTTGAGATGATCGCTGTAGTCTGCTTGCAACTCGTGAAGAGCGAATAATTGTCTTCATGACAGCGCTTACAAGAAGCGTACCTCGATTACGTTTTGAGTCTCTAAAGATTTTGAAGTTCTTTCAAGTCTTTGGTTATTTTCATATCTACGTTTGTTATATCATCCGACTTTTGTTTGAGTTTGAATATTATACATTGAGTATATTGTTTCTAGAAATTGAGATATAATCAGTTTGCTAGTATATTTAGTTCTATATATACCATTTTCTCCCAAAAAGCATTAGTCAATAAAAATCAATTTTTAACTCGACTTGTCAGGTTTTTGGTGGTTTGTTTTGCTCGATTTTGGAGTAGATGAATATGCCGTGGCTTTGGTCGATTTCATGTAGCTGGCAAACTAAACAAAAAAAAGAGATGATTGGTTTCGTGTAACTAGTGAACTAACGAGAAGAAGTACCGAAGGATTAAAAACAACGAAGGTGTTTGGCTCACCAACATGAGTTGAGTTGAGTTGGTATATGTTTGACCCACCAACTTTAAATGTTGGTGGAGTTGAGTTGGTATATTTTACCAACTCACCCCAATTCATCTCAACTCTCCCTTCTTATCATGTTTTCAATGGCTCTACCTATCGACCATTGTCACACTCCAAAAACTAACTTCGGACTCCAATAACCACCTTCGATGAAAATTCCGACGACCAACTCCAAGCTCAAACAACCACATCCAATGACAATTCCGACGACGAAATCCAGACTTCGACGACCATCTCTAATGACAGCTTTGGTGACCAACTCCGAGCTTCGACAACCTTCACACGACCAACTCTAACAACCAATTAATTAAAAAATAATTTAATATCACATATTAAATTAATCACACACCTAATTTTAAACATGAATCATATTCATGTAATTAATATTGAAATCAATATTTAAATAATATAAACTCTCCAATTTCGTTTAATTTTGATAAATTAAACGTTAATTAATTATATTGAATATAATTATAAAAACCCTAATTTTGAATTTAAACTATTCAAAATTCAAACCCTAAACTCAATTTGAACGTTTCAAATTGACATTCAATTTGAATACTTCAAATTGAAATAATTCTGAATTCACTCAATTTAATAATTCTAGGTGTTCATGTTTTTCGAGCTAGTAGAGGGACCTTATGGACCTATAGATCATGAGCTCTAATGATTTAAGATTAATTGGCTAAAACTCTTTAGACCGAATTAATCAATATTCATTAACTATCGAGTCACATCACTATAGCTCGATAATTGCACTCTCCTCACTGTAGATATATTTGTGTCCAATTGATTTATCCATAATCAGTAAGTCGACCCTTCACAGGTTGTTCGTAATAATGGTTGGGTCAATATGCTATTTTACCCACGAAATTACATCTTACTTCTTAAGTTCCTCTGATTCTCTAATGACAATTGGTTTGTGATCCAATCTCTAAACCAAATCCCTCTCAGGCCAACGAGAGGGTGAGGTCCCTTGTTTAAGACCTGGATTCAACACATAAGAGAATAACCTTTCTCCTATCCCTAAGTTGGGTAGGCGTGAATTTGGTCTTGCACCCTTTGTCCCAGCTATCTATCTGGTCTTACCCCTGAAATAGGAGGCTTATTGAGTCGGCGCTGTTGAGCCAATCCTCACCTATGTAAATCTAAGGACAATCCCAAATAAACAGAAGTTCATAGTTAGCTCAGGATTAAGATCGAGTTACCTAGGTCATCTAAGCGAAATAGTCAATTTTAAACAGTAAAAGACGTTAAAAAGTAAGAGTGACTTATTTTTCGGTTCGATATTATGCAAACTCATTACATCAGATGCCCCCACTTCTCATGTCAATATATGAACGAATCAGGATCACTTCGTTTATAGGATCTTACAACAAATTGTAATAACTACGGAGTGAGCGTATCCAATAGTGTTATCAGAATAAGGCACACAACCTTATTCGTATACTATAGACCGTTTTGACTATTTACTCGAACTTGATCTATCTTATGTCTCCACATCAAGTATTCATATAATATCCATGGATCTTAGTTTATTGGATTTAGTCTTTACAAGTGAAATTTATTATTGAAGAAATGTTGAATAACATCTTTATTGGTAATAGAATATGTTTAACTTTACAAACTGCGAGTATTAGGATATACAACCCAACAAACTCCCACTTGGACTAAAACTTCAGTGGATAAATATATACAAATATATACAATGTTGAGTACAATGAGAGAATAAAAGAATAAATACAATAAACTAGGGCATCAGATACCTATGATTTCTCCTACTTGCCTTAATTCTAAGTATATCGTAGTTCTAGTCCCACTAGGTGACCCTCGAACACTATAGCTGAGAAGGCCTTTGTAAATGGATAAGCTAAGTTGTCTTGTGAGGCTATCTGCATGATGATCACGTCTCCTCTGTGTACAATCTCCTTGATGAGATGATACTTTCGCTTGATGTGCTTTCCACGTTTATGGCTTCTAGGTTCCTTTGAGTTTACAACTACTTCACTGTTGTCACAATATAGGGTGACCAACATATGCATATTTGGAACCATTTCCAAATCAGTCAGGAACTTTTTTAGCCATACTGCTTCACTTGCAGCTACATACTTAGCTTCCATTGTGGAGTCAGCAATGCAACTCTGCTTTATACTTCTCCACACTACTGCTCCTCTATTTAGAATGAATATTGACCTCGAAGCTGATTTTCTTGAATCAACATTGGTCTGGAAATCAGAATCAGTGTATCTAGTAAGGATCAAATCCTTAGCACCATACACGAGTGTATAATTCCTCGTTCTCCAAAGATACTTGAGGATGTTCTTAATGGTAGTCTAATGATTATATCTTAGATGGGACTAAAATTTACTGACTATTCCAACTGCATAGCATATGTCGGGATGAGTACACAACATGGCATACATTAAGCTCCCTACTGCTGATGCATATGGAATTCGATTCATAACCTCAACCTCTTGAGGTTTCTTAGGACTTTGTTCCTTAGACAGATGAATTTCATGTCTGAAAGGTAACATTCCTTTTTTGGAGTTTTGCATTTTATATCTAGACAACATCTTGTCTATATAAGATGCCTGAGATAATACTAAGGTTTTGTTCTTGTGGTTCTGATCTATTTGGATCCAAAAACATATTGTGCTTCTCCCAAATCTTTCATTTGGAATTGCGTAGTAAGACATCTCTTGATGTCAGCCAAAAATTCTACTTCATTTCCTATGAGTAGAATATCATTAATATACAATACCAGAAAAGCGATAGAGTTGTTAACAATTTTCTTATAACCACAAGACTCGTCAACATTTTATTCAAAGTCATAAGATTTGATTGCAGTGTCAAATCTCATATTCCAAGATCGAGACACTTGTTTCAACCCATATAAATACCCTTCTGGTTGAGACATATAGATACTTTCCTCAAGATAGCCATTTAGAAAGGTTGTCTTGACATTCATTTGCTAGATTTCATAATCATAAAATGCAGCTATAGACAAGAGTATTGTAATAGAATTTATCATGGCAACCGAAGCGAAGGTTTTTTCATAGCCTACCCCTTCTCTTTGGGTAAACCTTTTTGCCACAAGGCTAGGTTTGTAGGTCTGTACCTTTCCAGCTTGGATTTATTTTCTTTTGTAGATCCACTTGTAAACGATAAGTTTTACCTTTTCTGGTTGATCTATAAGATCTTATACTGAATTGAAGTACATTGACTTCATTTCAAGGTCCATGGCTTTAATCCACTATCCTTTATCCACATCTTCCATTGTTTGTTTTAATGTATCCTCCAAGCCATCATCTAGTATGATGACTTGAGTTTCAGTTAAAACCATATACCGGTCAGGCTGTTGCACAATCATCCCACTACATCGAGGTACTCTCAACTCTTGAGAAGGATGTGAAGTACCAGTTTCATCAACAACTCTTGTTGATGGACCTGCTTGATCAATAATTCTTGTCGATGCATTTGTTGTTTCATTGGTCATTTCATCTATTACTAGCCTACTGGGAGGTTGATGATTCTTGATGTGGTATTCTTCAAGGAAAATTGCATTTCTTGATATAAATACCTCATCTTCCTAAGGATTATAAAAGAAACCACCTTTTTTCTCCTTAGGGTAACCTATAAATAGGCATATCTTTGAACGACGTTCCAACTTCTTAGGATTTTGCACCAGCATATGAACTGGGCATCCCAAGATTCTGAAGTGATGTAAACTACCTTTACGTCCTCTTCATAGCTCGTAAGGCGTTTTAGAAACATTTTTCGAGGGAACCATGTTCAATATATACATCGTAGTCTCAAACTACGTGTCCCCAAAAAGAATTTGGCAACAGGGCATAACTCATCATAAAACGAACCATGTCTAACTAGGTTCTATTTCTTCTTTTTGCCACACCATTTTGTTGAGGTGTGCCAGGTGCTGTGAGTTGCGACTGGATTCCGTGTTCTATCAGATAGTCCTAAAATTTTATGTCCATATCCTCACCACGATTTGATCGAAGTGTTTTAAGATTTTTACCTAATTAGTTTTCAACCTTATATTCCTTGAACTTTTCAAGTGTTTCGAACTTATGATATATTAGGTAAATATGCCCATATCTTGAATAGTCATCAATGAAGCTGATGAAATATTCACACCCTTCTCTAGCTTTAATATTCATCAGACTGCAAAGGCATTAATCTACCAACTCTAAGGGTTCTTTGGCTTTAAGACCTTTTCCAGAAAAAGATTATTTAGTCATTTTACCCTCAAGACAAGATTCACATGGAGGTAATGAACTGTCTTCTAACTGATTTAGACGACCGTTCTTCATCAAACTCTCAATCCTGTTGAGATTTATGTAACCAAGTCTCAAGTGCCTAAGATAGGCATTTGGAGAAACTTTCCTTTTCTTATTTTGAGTCTCAACTGTTTTAAACATCTCTATGTTCAAAACGATTTTACCTCAGTCGGTTTTAACATGTGCAAGTTATTTTCTAATTTGCGGAACAAAGATTGACATCTGTCGAAGTAATGAACACTTCATTATTTTCAAAAGAAACTTTGTAATTTCGTTCCAACAAACATGAGATAGATATTAAATTCCTTTTCATAGAAGGAATGTAATAAATATTTTCAAGTAAAATGTACCTATCTCCTATAAATAACTTCATATCTCCCACTGCTTTAGCTGAAACAACCTCCCCGGTCTCTACCTTAATGGTCACTTTGCCTTCTGTAAGTTGTCTTTAGGAACTTGTTTCTTGAGAGAAAATACAAATATGATTAGCGGCACCTGAATCTATTATGAAGGCCTTTTTATCGTTTTCCACTAAGCATGTTTCGATGACTAGTAAATCGCATTTACTTTGTTGTTCGAATTTTACATTCTCATCTATATTGTTCAAAACTTTAGATAAGTTGGGAGATAGAGGATAATCCTCTGTTAAAGCTTTTTTTTAAATCATCATTTGCTAGTAATTTGCATGTTGAATTGTTATTGTCGTTAACTAAAGTGGAAACGAGTACTTTAAAAGAATTCGACATGATAAAATTTTAAACATATTCTCATTAGTAAATTGAAACTAAATCCAAATCAAGTTTTAGCAAAAAGTAATAATGTACCTATAATCATTATTTATTTGCAACGATATTATAGTGAGTCAGAATAAGTGCTGCCGAGGGGCAGCCAAATACTCTTTAACTAAAGCAAGACATTTTTTACTAAATACTATCTCCAGAATAACTCTTATTCCTATAGTCATTTAGTTACCATTTTTGGTCAGAAATTACTAACACTTAGTAACTCTGTAAGTGTAACCCTCTATTTTTAGACTTTGTGGTTAGCCCCAATGATGCTACCGAATTGGAGAGTCAAGGTTAGGAATGGACCTAAGAAATCTTATCCATTTCTGGAGTTTGAATTGTTTCGAATCCTATGTTACAACCCTCCAAGGGGATAGCCATCGTTAAACGACTAGCAAAAGCCACCTAAAGCTAATCAGCAGGCGCAACATAGGAATCTCACGGTCCAAACCAATGGAAGAGACTGCAGGACACGTTGACACATATCCTTCACCTATGAAGCATAGACACAGATACGGCTACACGATACGGATACGATTGGATACGGCGATTTTTCAATTTCTAAAAAACTAAGATATGGATACATCAAAAGATAAGTCATTTTTTTATATACTTTTTTAATATATATATTTCTAAAAAATGAGAATACTATACGTTAAATATACATTCTTTTCTTTAAAAAAATATAGGATATAGATAAATTTAGCATACAAGTTAATAACAATAGCACAAAATAGAATACAAACACTGAAATACAATACAAAAAAACAACATCTATGATGTTGAAGTACAATAGTTAATAAAATGTAATAGAAAAGTGACTCATATTGCAAAGAAGAAGAAGATTAGAGAGAGAAGTATGAAGATAAACGAAGAACTTATTGTTGAAGACATCCAAATGGTTTATATTTTGATGGACTTTGTGGAGACTTAAATGTTAAGATGGAGATTAGATGATTCTAGTCTAAGGTTTGGTCCATTATTTATTTATTTTTCTTTTATTTTTGGACTCGAGTAGTGAGCTTTTTAAATAGGTTGCCTAATTTTAGATTGGGAAAGATTAGATGAGTTACTTGTCTTTTTTCTTTTAAAAAAAAATACGCATAGAAATAGATATGTCAAATCGCATGTTAGATACGTATCTAAAAAGTATCTGAAAGTATAGATACGTCAAATCGCGTGTCAGATACGTATCTAGGAAGTATCTAGGAGGTATCGGTATCCGATACGTGTCTGATACTGATTCTTTGCCTCACATGAAGTATCTGTGCTTCATAGTCCTTCACCCAATTACTATGAACTATTTCCCCCATTCACCTTGATCTTGACCCATACAAACACTTTCTGAATGGAGGTCACTCCCAGGGTGACACGAAGCATCATATGAATCTCATAGTGTGAACTTTCTAGAGACGTGAGAATTGAAATCAATATATCATATATTTGGTTTTACATCGAACGACTTCCCCTTATTTACCTTGATATTGACTCATGAAAACACTTTTCGAATGGAGGTCACTTCCAGGGTGACACGAAGTGTCGCATGAACCTCATTGTGTGAACTCTTTTAGGGACGTGGGAATTAAAATCAAGACATCATATTTGATTTTTCTATGAACATCTTCCCCTTTTCACCTGAATCTTTATTCATGCAAGCACTTTTTGAATGGAGGTCACTCCCAGGGTGACACGAAGTGAAGCATGAATCTCGATGTGAACTCTTAGGATCGTGAGAGCTACATATCGTATATGTTATTAATCTCCCATTGAAGTGTTCTAATAACATATCATATATGTTATTAAATTCTTACTAAATCATTCTAACAACATATCATATATGTTATTGAACTCCCACTGAAGTGTTCTACTTATTATTTGGGTATATATATACTCAGGTTCATTTCGGCTAATTAAATAACCATAAGTCTATGTGGTTTATCCAAGTATAATGCTTATAAATGGATTTTAACCTACGATGTCTAGGTGATAATGTTGAGTTTTATGTCCTAAAACTCGTGGTTTGTAAACATTAAACTTATTCTGAAAATTAAATAAAAGTTGTTATTGAATATATGAATTTCTTATTTCGTTTTAGAAGTAAATCCAATAAACTAAAAGATCCATGACTATTACATGAGTACTTAAACTTTATGTGGAGACATAAAAGTGGATCAAGTTCGAGTAAATAGTCAAAATGATCTATAGTATATGAATAAGGTTGGGTGCCTTATTCTGGTAACACTATCGGATGCGACCCACTTTGTAGCTATTGTAGCTGTTACAAGGAGTTGTAAAGTGCTACAGACAAAGTGATCCCAATTCATACATGTAATTACATGAGGAGTGGGGGCATCCTATGCAATGAGTTTGCACAAGATCGGACCACGAAGTAAGTCACTCTTACTTTCTAACGTTGTTTACTGTTTAAGACTGACTATTTCACAATGATGACCTAGGTAACTTAACCTGAATCCTAAGCTAACTATGAACTTCTGTTTATTCGGGATTATCCTTAGATTTTCATAGGTGAGGGTTGACTCAACAGCACCGGCTCAATAAGCCTCCCATTTTAGGGGTAAGACCAGATAGCTTGGGACATAGGGTGCAAGGTGGAATTCACTCCTACCCACTTTCAGGGATAGTAGAGAGGTTGTTCCCTTAAGTACTGACTCTGAGTCTTGAAGAGCCCTCTCATTTGCTTGAGAGGAACTCGGTTTGATGATCAGATCATAAACCAATTTTTCATTAGAGGATCAGTGAAACTTAAGGAACAATAGGTAATCTCGGGGGTAAAGCAGCCTTTTGACCCAACCGTTATTATGAACAACCTGTGAAGGGTTAACTTACTAATTATGGTTATATCGAGTGGACACAATATATTTACAGTGAGGGGAGTGCAACTTTGGGCTTTAGTGGAGTGACCCAATAGTTAACGGATGGGGGCTAATTCAGTGTAAAGAGTTTAGCCAATTAATCTTGGATCGTTGGAGCCCATGATATGTAGGTCCACGAGGTTCCCTACTAGCTCACAAATGGATTAGACTTAGAGTAGTGTGATAAGTAGATTTGAAACGTTCAAATTAGAATTAAGAGAATTGGTGATTATATGTGATATAATTACACGTTTAATTTTGAATTAAACGAAATTAGAGAATTAATTAATATTTGAATATGATTTAAATATTAAATTCATGAATAGGGATTCATGAAGGTAGAATAGGTGGTAAATTGATTTAATATTGAATATTAAATTAACTAGAATTAATTAAATTCTTTAACTAATTAGTAATTATTAATTTTATTAGAAAAATTAAATTTGAATTATTTGTTGTAAAATTAATATATTTTCATTTTTAAATGTAAAATTAAAAACCGAAATTGATTTGTAATTTTGGAATTTGTTTCAAAATTGAGAAAATTTGAAAAATCCAAAAAGGTTGGATTTTTCCACTAAAAACACCAAGGAGCTTACTCATTATTCCAAGAAAAATTTCAGTCAAATTTCCAAGCATGGGCTGGTATTCATGCAACAATTGATTATGTATGATAATCATGCAATATATACTGAAGAAATTGAGTGGAAGTGGTGTGGTAAAGGTTGCATTTGTGGCTGGAAAAAGGCTGAAGAAGTCGGTTCTTCAAACCTGTGTTAAACTAGAAAACATGTTTTCTTCTCCATCAGAATTCCCTTAATCCAAACTTATTTTGAGTCCCATGATTTAATCTAAGGCATCTAGAGGATAGTAGGGAAGGTCTTGTGGTGGTTCACGAGCATAAATCAAGAAAATTGTAGCTGAAAATCTTGAATCAAAGGCACTTCAAAGGTTAGTGATGAAACTCTGTTTTTAGTTTATGAGCATGCTTAGTTTAAAGCCAAAATTAACGAATTAGAATGCTTAAAGATCCCATTTTCTTCTGTTGCATGTTTTCTAACTCTAACAGATAAACCGTTTTATTACTTCATACCGCTCACGTACGCTTATAAAACTGGTTAACAACGCTCAATTATTCGGCCTTAACCCTAGGTAGGAGGTGTTCCATAGACCGTCAATTTAAAAACTTCCAACCTTAGACAGGATTATATAACGGTTGAGTTTGTAACCGTGATTTATAAGATAATGACCTATTTTAACTATTAAAACAAGTGTTTAACCTACATGAGCATGCAACTTATCTTGGTTATGGATTTTAATGTCTAATTCAATTTTATAACAACTTACAAAAAGATATGCTTTTGCAAACCATAACATAAATCAAAGGCATTCAACATTTAATATAACACTTATATTAAATAAAAGAAACCCTAAACATGCATACTATGTATTATAACTATTTATAACATATATCTAATGCATGTAACATACTTCCTATAGTGGGATTATAAATCTACATGGCATACAATATGCACATACATGTTTTAATTTAAATATAACATACATCACATGCACAAATATTTAAACAATACTGATATGGTTCAACTTTGGCATCCAAAGCAAGCAATAATAACTAAATTATTACAAAAAAGGTTCAAAACAACTTCAAAAATGATCTAGACCGCACGATCTGACCTGAACCGCCTGAATCGGACCTTCAGAGCTTCAAAAGTTGTTGAACCAGACCAAACCGAGCAGAACCAGACTGAAAGAAGCTAGACCGGTCGAATCAGCCACCTCCCACGCGAGCTGGCTCCAACGCGTGCGTTGCTAGGCTGGGATGAGAAGCGTTGCAACGTTCATCCCAGCGTTGTAACGATGTTCATCAAAATGCCCGTGGCGTCGCAACGCTCGATGAACAACGTTGCAATGCTTACACGCAGAAGCTTCAGTTCTAGTTTTGCTGCTTGACCTTGCTTGCTTCCATCTTCAAATTACAACCTAATTTCAACTCTATTGTTGGGTTTTATGTCCTAAAACTTGTGGTTTATAAATAATAGAACTTATTCTGAAAATTCAATAAAGTTGTTATTGAATATATTGTTTTTTTAGAAATCCAATAAACCTAAGTCCCTTGACTATTCTAGGAGTACTTGAACTTTATGTAGAGAAATACAAGTGGATCAGGTTCGAGTAAATAGTAAAAATGATCTATAGTATATGAATAAGGTTGGCTACCTAATTCTGGTAACACTATTGGATGCGACCTACTCTGTAGTTGTTACAAAGAGTTGTAAAGTACTATATGCAAAGTGATCCTAATTCGTGCATGTTGGGACATGAGGAGTGGGGGTGTCCTGTGCAAATGAGTTTTGTGCAAGATTGGACCACGAAACCAGTAACTTTTACTTTATAACGTTGTTTACTATTTAAGACTGACTATTTCAAAGCGATGACTTAGGTAACTTGACCTTAATCTTGAGCTAACTATGAACTCTTATTTTTACGGGATTATCCTTTGACGGTGAGAGTAGACCAACTATCTCTACTCAATAAGCTTACCATTTTCGGGATAAAACTGCTAGGGACATAGGGTGAAAGATGGAATTCACTCCTACTCGATTAGGGTTAGTAGAGAGGTTGTTCCCTTCAAGTGCTGATTCTGAGTCTTGAACAAGAGGCCTCACCCTCTCATCGGCTTGTGAGGGATTCGATTTACTGATTGGATCATAAATCAATTGTTCATTAGGTGATCAATGGGACTTAAGGAATAAGAGGTAATTTCGGGGGTAAAACAAAGATTCGACCCAGCCATTATTAC
Source organism: Benincasa hispida (assembly GCF_027475165.1). NCBI lineage: Eukaryota > Viridiplantae > Streptophyta > Magnoliopsida > Cucurbitales > Cucurbitaceae > Benincasa > Benincasa hispida. The sequence continues at coordinate 72,858,669 of NC_143480.1, forward strand.
GAACAACCTGTGAAGGTTTAACTTAATAATCATGGTTATATCGAGTGGACATAATATTTCTACAATGAAGGGAGTTCAGCTATGGGCTTTAATGGAATCACCCATTAGTTAACGAATGAGGATTAAATCGGTCTAATGAGTTTAGTCGATTAATCTCGGATCGTTGGAACCCATGAACTATAGGTCCGCGAGGTCTCTTTACTAGCTCGTAAATGGATTAGTTCTAGAATAGCGTGATAAATTATTTTGAAGTGTTCAAATTAGAATTAAATGAAATTGGAGATATAATATTTAAATATGATCTAAATATTTGAAGATGGAATTGTGTAAAAATTAATTTAATATTTTGATATTAAATTAATTAGAATTATTTAAATTGTTTAAATAATTATTTATTAAATTTATTAAAAAAATAATTTATGAAATTAATTTTGTAAAATTAATAATATTTTCAATTTTATTAAATAAAATTGACTTATGAAATCAACTTCGATAAAATTGAAAAAGAAGAAAGAAATCACAAAATGTGAAAATGTATTTTCTATTGTCTTCTTCTAAGTAGCTCAGTAACAACTCACTTCTTCAACCTTCATTAACTTCAAGCATGAGCTGCATCTCATGCAACAAATCTCTTTGCATTAAAGTCTGTAATATATAGAAGAGATTGGAGTGTTTTGAAAAGAAGACAATTGATCAATTTTTCTGAAAAATTTGTGAGGGAAGAGGTTGTTCTTCTGCTGGGTTGCTGCTGTGAGTATTCTCCTAATTCCCTTAATTCAAGCTTATTTTAAGTCTTACTACTCAATCTAGAGCACCAAGAGGATAGTAGAGAAGATCTTGGGGTGGTCTACAATAAGATTCAGAGGAGATTTGTAGCTGGATTCAAGCTTAGAGGAAATTCTTCAAAGGTATATCATGAAACCCATTTATTTCTACTGAAGCATGCTTTCATTTCTGCCAAAATTAATGAATTAAAGTGTTTATGGATCCTGGTTTCTTCCGCTGCGCATTGATACGTTCCAACATCTATTGACTCCAAATAAATTACAGACTCTAAAGCACATACATAAGCTCATCAATCACGAGCCAATTACAAATTTAATTCAAGAATCAAAGAGAAATCTAATGCCAATGCTGATTAAAAAACCATATCAGTCCCCAAACATGCAATCATAGAAAATCACCCACCAAACTCAAATTAACGTTAATTGAGTGACTAAATCATACTCTGATACCAATTGATAGAAAAAGAAAGCATGCAACGGAAGCAATCAGAATCAATAAGCACTCTAATTATATTTAATTTAAGTCCTAAAAGCATGGAAAAATAGATCTTTAGAAGAGGGTTTCAAGCTACCTTTCACATAATTTCAGCACCAAATCTTCAGTGAACCACCAAGAAATCTTCTCTACTATTCTCAGCCTTGAATTTGAGTGGTGGAACTCACAATTAAGCTTAATTTGTGAAGGGAATTGAGTGGGTTTTGAGAAAAGAAGAACACTGTTGCAGAAACTAATTTCCAACAGCCTAAACTCTCCAAATCTGAGAAATTGAGGTGGTTTTAATCTTCTTCTACATGCAGGCACTGAAGAGCAACCCCAATGACACTTCAATTGCATGAAGTTAATGGGCTAGGTGGGATTAAGGAGAATAAAACACCTCCTCCTTCCAAAATTTGTGGAAATTCCCACTATCCTTTTAATTTCCAATTTTCCATTTTTATTGAATTCATAATTAAATAAAATTAAATATTCAATTTCTAAAATTAAATCTTAATTTTGAAAATTCATTTGATTTAATTGATTAAGCAAATTTAATTAATTAAATAATAATTTAACATCAAATATTAAATTAATCACACACCTAATTTTGAACATGAATCATATTCATGTAATTAATGTTTAAATCAATATTTAAATACTATAAACTCTCTAATCATTTAGTTTCGATAAATAAAAACATTAATTAACTATACCGAATATAATTATACAAACCCTAATTTTGAATTTGAACTATTCAAAATTTAAATCCTAAACTAAATTTGAATATTTCAAATTGAAATCATTCAAAATTCACTCAATTTACTAATTCAAGATGTTCACGTTTTACAAGCTAGTAGAGGGACCTTATGGACTTATAGATCACGAGCTTCAATGATTTGAGATTAATTGGCTAAAACTCTTTAGACCGAATTAATCAATATTCGTTAATTATCGAGTCACACAGCTATAGCTCGGTAGTCACACTCTTCTCGGTGTAGATATATTTGTGTCCACATGATTTAACCATAATCAGTAAGTCGACCCTTCACAGGTTGTTTTTAATAACGGCTGGATCAATATGCTATTTTACCCCGTAATTATATCTTGCTCCTTAAGTTGCTCTGATCCTATAATGAACAATTGGTTTGTGATCCAATCACTAAACCAAATTCCTCTCGAGCCAACGAGAGGGTGGGGCCCCTTGTTCAAGACCTGGATTCAGCACTTAAGAGAACAACCTTTCTTCTATACCTAAATCAGGTAGACGTGAATTCCGTCTTTCACCCTATGTCCCAAGCTATCTATCCGATATATATTCTTTAGGGTTACCTTGAGAAGCGTGTCACTAAAGAAAAAAAGAAGAGAAATTCTTATTCTTCATAAGATCCCCCCAGTCGCCGTCTCTCTCCCTTTCGTCGATCACCGCGACCAGCTTGGACGTCGCTTAGCAGTCGGAGCCTTTGTCTTCAAATGCCCGTCATGCATGCCATCCTCAACCACCCAGCCGCATGAGGCTTCATCCAGCCGTCATTCGTGTTGTCTATAAAGTCACCGTCCGCCGTTTTGTGCTCTTTAGCTGTCGTCGGTCTGCACGTAGCATCAACTTTGTCGACAACCTTCTTTGCTCGCTGGAGTTCATTAGATTTTATCGTTTGAGGTTAAGATTTTTGGTGTTTTGGATTGTTCTTATTTGATAAGTTCCTAGCCTAAATCTTGTGATTTGAGTTTTTTTTTTAATTAAAGGTTTGCAGCCTTTGGAGCCACTGTTCAACAACATTAAGGACTAATTTTGGGTGGTTTTGGTAAAAATTTAAGATTATAAGTATTTTCAAGAATGATTATATTAATTATTGATGTTGTAAATCGAGTTTGATGCCTAAAATTTTGCATTTAGGTTTTGGGTCATGCTGATTTGGAAGTGTTAAGGTGGTTTTGGTTCAACCATGCTTTGGGTAAGCAATTTGGAATTTTGTTGGTTAAATTGTTTGCTGGAGTGAGGCTCTGAGGATTTGACTTAAGTTTGAATATGATTTTGTTTTAAGAGTCTGGTCCATGAATACTTTAATTCAAGAAGAAGGTTGAATTGCTAATCATTTGGGGCTTAGATTGAGAGGTAAGTGATTTACTACCAGTTTGCCCTTGACCCCAAGTTGGTATTAAGATTGTGATTGCACTGAAAGCATGATTCTATTTTGATGGGTTGAATTGCTATAACTTGTTATCGTTGGATTGTTAAGGGTGTTTTGAAAACATGTGTTTATGTCATGGAAAATATGATATTATGTAAAGGTTTTGTTATGTTTGATTGATGGATGAACTATTGAGACTGTTTTGGAAACTTATGAGATATGTTATTATGATTATTATATTATGAAGTAGCTTGATATAAACTTGGACAATGTATGTTGCATGTAGACTGATGGTGGCTGTTAGCACCCCTATCAGAATATGTTCGTCCCTTGAGTATGTTTTGGCGTCCTTATGGGATTTCCACCTACCATTATGTTATTGTGTCTCTTCAGACTCACTTTCTATGAAAGTGTGCCTTCGGGTTCACTCCTTATGTCTATGCCTACGCCTATGTCGGGATGCATACCATTATCTTGATAGGGATACTAATCTGTACATCTTGTGGGCCCAGTATTGGGTCACTTACTGAGTATTTTTATACTCATTCTTTTATCTAAATTCTTTTAAGGTAAAGGATAGGACAGAACGACAAATGACAATAGAAATCTGTGATCGGGCCTTGGGCTTTGACATCACTTCCACACTTATTTTCTTAAATTGACATTTTTTGGTTTAGTGGTCAAACATTTATTACTCTTTCGTTTACTTATTCATTTATTTGTTTGTTTAAATAATTTATTTCAAACTTGAGTTAGGGGTACCCCAAACAATGAACTTATGTTCTTTGAGATTTTATATTAGAAACTTATTTTATGAAATTCATTTGGATTCATTTGGATTTTGTGAAAAAGAAAAAGTCATTTTGAGATTTATGCATGCATATAATAATGGTCCTATACCCATCTTAACAAGACAGATCGTTATAGTAAAAATGTCCAATTAAGCATCTTAATTTATTAATTAAGACTTGAATCCTAATTAAATTAAGTGTTGAGTAATCGAAGTATGTAATGTGTTCTAAAATAATTAGTTAGAAACTTGATTTAAGATTTAAAGGAGAACCGTGATGATTAATTAACAAGCAATGCCTAATTAACTAACCGATTAGTTCTTTAGCCCTAAATCGAAAATGCGAACTATGTGACTTCAGAAACGACATTACACACACATGAAACAATTCTTGCTATTTAGGCAACCAACACATACCAATTACAAATTATATGGAGACTTTTAGTGATTAATATCCATTCATAAATGGTTTGTCAATCCCAATCATTCATACATGCCAAATAATTTTTTTTTAAAAAAAAAAGAAAAAAAAAAAGAACTATAGACGCTTGAAAAATATTATATTGAAATTAAGAACAAGGCTAACATGGTTACAATATTGGTTCATTCAAAATTGCTAATCTAAAACATGATTAACCTTAATAGAAGGTCGAAACGAGATAGCCGAGGTTCATCATTGTGAAATCGAGTTGCAAATCAAAGAAATCAATCTAAATAAGCTAAAAACTAACGAAAACAAGATAATACAGAGAAAAGGCTCCTAAGCTCGATGTGGAGACCTCTCTCTCTAACCATGGAAACGAATAGAAGAATCATAGATTTGGTTGAGAGCATTGCGATGTTGTCACGAATTTCCCCTACGCACTACAACGTTCAGAAACACTGTTTTTTCATCATAGCCTCGCAAAACTGCAGGGCAACATCGTGAATGTGCGCTTCTGTCTTGAGCATTACACTTAGCTGCAAAGCATTGCAACACTAGGCTTTCATCATTTTGCTTTTTCTTGAGCTTGATTACTTTGTTTTACTCCAAAATTCCACATTTGGGCCTGAATCGCACCCAGAGCATCTCATCAATATCTTAAGTTTGATTTTCTACATTAAAGCATACATAAACATCAAATACCTAAGAACTAGCCCGACTTTCGCTAGGAAAGATAGCCCTTTTCAACAGCTAGCACCATCCCTCAACACCGAGGCCGAGGAGCACAATTCAACAATGGGGTTGTACAGCACGACCACCAAGCATCTAATTTAGTTATTTGATAATCAGATTCCTAAATGAGACAAGAAGAGATCTATGTCAAACAATACTATAAGTACGTCCTTATAACTCTTAGAGAGGTAACTTGAATCCCACTCTCAAATTCTTAAACTGCCACATTCTTTCACTCTCAGATATGAGCGTTGAAGTATATATGACAGGCATAGTATTGCACAAGCATAGTATTGCTGTCTAAGTTTTCTCCTTTATTGGACACATTCTTTTCTATTCAAACAAATGGATTGCTAGTGTCATGTTAAGATCAACATGTTTTCTTCATCTTTATTTTGTTATCAACATTTGTCGTTCTGTTGGGAAGGAAGTATTCTACCCATAATCTGTATATCATTCAAACTATGAATAAAAGAGACGAGACAAGAATTTTTACGGAGATGACTTCGATCAATACTGCCATCTGTGGAGAACTTAAGCTAAAACATCACTTCAACCTCATCTATTAGAGGGACAACCTAAGGAGAAGTTGGAAGCATTATTAGAAAAGTTGTTGAACGTACTAGGCCATAATATGAATAGCCTTTTGAAGACAATGGATAATCAGGCACCCCACTAGTAGAACCATTCGTACTAGGTGGAAATGGTTTATTGAGAATGTGGGAAATACTGGTTCAAGAGCAACCTAAGACTTTCAAAGGAAAAGTTGATCAGTGGTGGACATGTCAAAAAGAGCAAGCTAAGATTATCAAACAATGAATGCAATGAAAACCTACGCACAATAAGGCCAACGAGACTAATGGTCTAAAATCAATGGTGTAAATTGTGTTAGGGAGTCCAAGTCGAGAAGAATAGGCCGAGGCTGAAGAGAGCCATGGTCGGAGTTGAGGGTCAACTAAAGCTTGAGAAAATCAAGAGACAGACGAGATAGATCAATGAAGCCTAATCGAGCAGAAAAGAAAAGCCAAGGTTAAGGCCAAGGCCAAGATGGAAAGTTCTCCAAGGAAAGCAGAGCTGTTGAGGATCCAGAGCGTGATAGGCCATATATAGGAAAATACTAGAAAGTCAAGGGTGCATAAGGATATGATCATTAGGCATTAAGATAGAACATGTAGACCTTCCATTTACTAATTATCAAAATCTTGGTGATAGAGTTTCTTTATGAGTTTCTCATATAATCTTTTTTTCATTTGGCAGAATACCATGACTATTCCTATAATTGTTTTTTATGAAGGACAAGAGAATGATTATCTCTGCTATGAGAATTATGAGGTTGGTGGAATTTTGGTAGCATAGACTTTAATGGTTTAGTTAGTTTAATATGTGAAGAGATTCAAGGGGTTGGTAGATTTGTCAATTTTATTGGATTTTGATAAAAAAAAAAAAAAAATAGTATTCAAATTGTGGTTCAAATAGAAAAAGACAAAGATATTTTTTGGTATCTGACTTTGGCTAAAGATGCAATTAGTAGACATCCATCAGTTGCTCATGTAAGTGTATGTTCTGTGGAAGTGTCTTCTACTACTATTACTAGTGTGGGTGCTATTAGTAGTGTAGGTGACAATGGTGATAGAATGTTATATTTAGGTTATTCTTCTTCTTTTAATGATGAAGTTATAAGAGAAATTTTTTTATGGTGATTTGAAGGTAAAAAGTGTATGTGGAAGTAAATAAGTACTTTCAAAGTGTTTTTACATAAATGGAGTTCAAATGTTTGCAAGAAGGCTACAATCGGTATATTAGGGCATCTCGGTATGAGAATAGTGTGCTGGATGGTTAGGAAGTACATTTCTGAGCATGACTGTCCACTGAATGCAACTAAGAGTTGTCATAGGCAAGCTTCTTCATCAGTAATTGACAATTGTTTGATTGATGATTTTAGGTTCATGTCTACTGATCAATCTGTTAAGTCTTGAAAAGAGCCATGTTTTCTATGTTAATTCCCTCAAATCTAATTCAATTCTTTGCTTAAAATGTATATTTTATAGGTAAAATCCAATCCCGGCAACAATAGAGTCATCACAACGGATATGGAGCCAAATCAAGCTAAAATGGACCAAAAGGATCAAGAAGAAGAGCAATTACAAATTATCACACTACCCCTCAAGAGTATCAAATTTACACATTTCAGTACAACACTCCCTCCATAACGTAACCAACGTTACATTTTGCTACAATACAGGACAATATTGCAATGCTCTGAAGAATGACGGAAAAATAAAAACGTGCGTGTGCCTGCGTCAGTGATCGTCAAGCTCCATAATCGTAGGGTCTCCATGATGCGACCCTCTTCAATACAAAAAGTTTCAATTTCAGACTTCACAAAGGAGAACTTCATTTTTTTTAGAGAGAGATTTCAATTTCCACGAACACTAGAGTTATTCTTTGTAAATTTTAGAGAGATTATGTTAAAATTACTTCATTCTTTGTACCAATTATGCAATTCTCAATGGATTTCTTGAAGACTTTTCATCTCCACGCGTAGATAAGTCTTTTTCTTGAGGAATTATGTAGCTTAGCATTTTCTTCAGACTTTTCTTTGAATTCTTTCATGTAATTACTTGTTCTTGAATGTTCTTGTTGAGATTTTGAATAAAATTGATTATAAACGAATTGAAAACTCAAATTTAATTGATTTTTGTATCCAAAATTACATGGTTCTATAACAAAATTGTAATTAGGTTGCAAGAATTAGTAATTTTGATAGAAACTTGGACTTATTTTCCTATTTTCTTGAAAAAAACCTACTAATTCAAAACATTCATACAATCAATATCAAGAATTGTCATAGTTAAGAAAACCCATGAGTTTAATGCAATTTAGGGACTAATTGTGAAATTTCTTTAGGAAGTAATTAAGAACTAAATTACACTTAATTGTTTGATTGGCTAATTAGGGCATTAGGGCACTTCCTTAATGAACTATGGAACAACTTAATTGCATAAATTTTGTTAGGTCCATGATAGATTTTGTTAAACCTATACAAAATCCCCAAGATTCATTTTCACATTGAAATTTATTACATAATCTCTCTCATTTCTCTCATTACTAAAATTTTCCTATCAATTCTTGCTTTTACTTTGATTTTAGTTAGTTTCTTTACAAAAACCCCCCTTCCCCACCCCCCACCCCCCAATCGTTATCATTTCATATTCAATGTTCATTTTTGGCCAATTTATAGAGGTTCCTCATTGCTCTTACTCCACTATTGTTTGAGTACTATAAATTTATTTTGGGTTAGATAGAATTAATGACACCTATTTTTCACAAGAACAAATTGGCGCTACTGTTGAGGAACCGTGGAATTGGCCTTTTAGAATTTTGAATTCCTTTTAAGAAGAAAAATAACAAAAAAAAAAAGAATAATATAAAAATACTAGGTTTGATTAAGCTTTCCTTTTGTGCATGATCTGCTCCTCTAGGAGTCTTCTTTGGGATTTTGTTGTAGATATAAACCTTGAGAAAAGGAGATTTCAAAGGGAAAGAGCAAGAAAAGAGTAAGAAGAACTTGAAGATTTGAATCAAGAAGAAGAATAACCTCAACAAAACCACATGGGCGAAGCAAGGGAACAAATCTTGCAAGAACTAGCGGAGCCAGACTATAATCAACAACCTTTGTGCATTGTGTATTCGAAGATGACCGTCCCATTTGAGCTCAAACCGAGGCTTGTTCATCTCCTACCTACTTTTAGAGGGCAAACCGGTGAAAACCCGCATAAACACATGAATAAGTTCCATCTAATATGTGATGGAATGCATCCACATGGGGTAACACAGGAGCAGCTCAATCTTACGCATTCCCCTTCTCCTTGAAGGATGTGGCCAAAGATTGAATATATTACCTACTAGTAGGTTCCATCACTACTTGAAGCGGTTTGAAGAAGAAATTTTTAGAAAAATTATTTTCGACATCTAAAGCTCATAACATAAGAGAAGAAATATATGGAATTAAGTAAAGTACAGGAGAATCTTTTTATGAGTACTAGGAAAGATAAAAATAATTTTGTGCTTCTTTTCAACATCACCAAATATTTAAACAATATCTAATCCAATATTTTTACTCAGGTTTACTTCCGTTTGAGAGAAGCAATATAGATGCGGCCATCGGTGGAGCTTTAGCGGACAAAACACTGACCGAAGCAAGCCAACTCATATCAACCATGACGAAGAAGTGAGTGAGCTAAGGATGCAAGTATCTAATCTAGTTCCCTTTTTTACCCAGGTTGCCCAAAGAGGCCTTCCTCAAGTCAAAACATGCAGAGCATATGGATTAGCCGGACATACATGCGAGGCTTGTCCATAAGCCCATGTCAATGCCACTAGAGGGTTTCAGAGGAAGTACGACCCCCACGGGCAAACTTATAACCAAGGGTGGCGAGATCATCCCAATTTCAAATGGGGATCTCAAAGGCAATACAAGAATCGCAACCAATCTTCTTCAAGCTCCTTAGGTATGTCTTTAGAGGACGTAGTGAAATCTCTTACTGACCAGTCCTTAAAATTTCAATAGGAAATCCATAATTTGCAAAAGGACAATATCCAACTTCAACAAGAAACCAAGAAACTTCAACAAGATGCCAAATCCTTTCAACAAGAGACTAGACAAGGGTTCTCAAACTTGGGCATAAGATCATGCAACTTGCAACTGTACTAAGCAAACTTGAGAGTAAATAATCTATAAAGTTCCCCACTCAAATGGAGCATACAAATGTAAGCGCAATTACTTTTTGAAGCGGTAAGGAAATTCCTTCCTCCTCTTAAGGTACTAACCCAGTTCAATCATCTCCCAAGAAGCCAGAAAAGATAAATGAGCATGAAAACAAGGTAAATGAATCTAACGAAGTTTTCATCTTTCCATAGGTATGTAACTACTCTTCCATTAAGGTAAAACCGTATGTACCTAAGGCCCCCTTCCCCAGTAGACTAACTAAGCCTAAAGGAGAAGATGTCGATTTAGAACAAATTGAAATGTTTAAAAAGGTAAAGATAAATATCCCTTTACTAAATGTTATACAACAAATTCCTAGATATGCAAAATTCTTAAAAGATTTGTGTACAAAGAAAAGAAAAGGGAAAGAGGAGGAGAGAGTCACGGTGAGTAAAAATTTGTCTGCTTTATTGAAAAAGGACATGCCTAAAAAATGTAGAGACCCTGGAATATTTACTTTACCTTGTAAGATGGGAGAAACGATTATTACTCATGCTATGCTGGATCTAGGTGCTTCAATAAATTTCATTCCTTTTCATGTTTATAAAGACCTTAAGTTGAAAGGCCTACGAAAAACGAATGTTTGCATACAACTAGCTTCAACCCCTGGTCATAGTAGAGGATGTTTTGTTAAGAGTTGGTGAATTAATCTTTCCAGTTGATTTTTATATTTTGAAAATGGATGAATCATACTATACTTCTTCTTCTAATATCTTACTTGGTAGACCCTTCATGAAAACAACAAAAACTAGAATCGATTTAGATAAGGGGTCTTTATGAGTAAAATTCGATGGAGAGGTAAAGTCGTTCAATATATATGATGCCATGAAATTTCCAGAGGAGTATTTGTCTCTTTGCTCCATAGATACATGTGATATGTTTGATGAATTGTAGTTTTCTATTGATGAAAATTTGGACTGTTTGGTTAGCCCCTCCATTGATCTTGATGATGATGACTCTTTGATTGACTCTTTGTACTTCTAATGATTTTGATTTGAATGATAATTCTTCTGATAATGATGTTGTTGAATCACAAGTATAAGGGATCGAGCTTAAGGCTCTCCCTTCAAACCTCAAGTATGTCTTCCTTGGATAAGAAAAAGTCTTTCCAGTGATCATATGTAGAGAGCTTACGTCTTCTCAAGAATGCACACTAGTGGAAACATTGAAGAAGTACAAGAAAGCAATTGATTGGAGTTTGGATGATATCAAAGGGATAAGCCCTTCCCTTTGCATGCACAAAATTGTTCTAGAGGACAGAGGCAAGGCAACCATTAAACCTCAAAGAAGACTAAATCCAACGATGAAGGAAATTGTTCCCAAGGAAATCCTCAAGATCCTTGAAGCCTGAATAATATACCTAGTTCCAGATAGCCAATAGGTAAGTCCAATACATGTGGTACCGAAGAAAATTGGAATGACCATTGTAAAAAATGAAAAAGGTGAGATGATTCCAATGAGAATGCAAAACGGCTGGAGAATGTGCATAAATTACAGAAAACTAAACGAGGTAACTAAAAATGATCTCTTTCCTATACCTTTCATTGACCAAATAGTTGAATGGCTCGTCGGAAAACCATATTTTTGTTTCTTGACGGTTTCTGAAGAATTTATCAAATACCAATAACACAGGAAGATCAAGAAAATACCACGTTATTGGGAATGTCCTAAAAATCGTAGTTCGTAAATATTGTTAACATATTCTATTTATCAATAAAAGTATTATTGAGTATTTTTTCAATAAATTGTTATTGATATTGCATTATGTTAAAAAAATCCAATAAACGAAATCATGGCTATAATATGATTACTTTAACTTTATGTGACAACATAAAAGAGGATTAAGTTTTAGTATATAGCCAAAATGCTCTATAAGTATATGGATGAGATTGGGTACGTCATCCTGATGACACTATTGGAAGCGGCCCATTTTGTATATTGATACAAATGATTTAATCCCAAAATCATTCATGTGGAGATATGTGAGTGGAGGCATCCTATGCAATGAGTTTTCATAAGTTCGGACCTCGAAATAATCACTTTTCTTTATAATGACCGTTTACTGTTAAAACTGACTATTTCAAAATTCAATGACCTAGGGTAAATCGATCTTAATCTTGAGCTAATTATGAACTCCTGTTTATTCGAGATCATCATTTGATCTATATAGGTGAGAGTAGTCTAATAACACTGCTCAATAAGCCTTCCATTTTGGGATAAGACCAGATAGATAGCTGAGGACATAGTTCTGCAAAATGGAATTCGCTCCTACTCAGTTTAGGGTTAGTAGATAAGTTGTTCTCTTAAGTACTGATTCCTGGTCTTGAACAATGGGGCCCCACCCCTCATGATCAAGAGGGACATGGTTTATTAGTTGAACTATAAACCTTGTACAATAGAGGTTCAATGGGAACTTAAGGAGCAAGATGTATTTACAGGGGGAAAGACGGTAATTTTGACCTAGCCGTGAATACAAACAACCTGTGAAGGGTTGACTTACTAATCATGGTTAAAGTGGACAGAAATATATCTACAATAAGAAGAGTGCAACTATCCAGCTATAGTAGTGTGTCTCGGTAGTTAACGAATGGTGACTAATTCGGTTTAAAGAGTTTAACCAATTAATTGCAAATTGTTGGAGCTCATGATTTGTAGGTTCATTAGGTGTTTCTACTAGCTCGTATAATTATCTTGGATTAATGAATTTAACGGATTTGAATATTAGGGTTTTGAATTTGAAATGTTTAAATTCAATTTTGGGTTTGATCGATTGTATTCGATATAATTGAAACGTTTAATTTCGTTGAAATTAAACAAAAATAGGAGAAATTAGTATATTTAAATATTGAATTAAATATTAAATTACATGACCATGATTCATGTAATAATTAGGTGTTTAATTAATTTAATATTTGATATTAAATTATTATTATTAAAATTAATTAATTAAATTTATTTATTTAATTATTTAAATAAATGATTTTTCAAAATTGAAATTCAGAATTGACTTTAAATTAAAATTGGTTTTATGAAAATCAAATTTAATTTAATTTTTGTTTGAAAATTGATTTTATTAAAAATAATGGATATTGTTGGATTAATCCACTAAATTGAACACCTAAGCTAAGACATTAATGCAATTTGAAGTGTAAAATTGCATTAAAGCTTAGTACTTGCATGTATTAAATATATAAAATGCTCAATTTTTAAAATTTGAAGAGCATGCAATACACAATTCTGAAAAGTCTGAAAAACAAGTTCTCCAGCAAAACCTTCCATTGAATTCACCAAAATTCACCTCAAAATTTAGTGTTTCCATCACACAATCCAAACTGAGGATAGTAGAGAATATCCTTGTGGTGTGGTCTATTGGTGTTTTGGAGATCAAATTCGTAGAGAAGAAGAAGAATTTTAGTTGTTCATCAAAGGTATTTTAGCTTGAAACCCTGTTTTCTGCATAACCATTTTAGCATGCATTATGAACTCAAATTAAGTGTAATTGTAATGCTTATTGATTCTGATTTCTTTTATTGCATGTTAGTTTTATCTATCACACGTTTACATGCACTTATTGTACGTGTGCATTTAGGAGAATGCCATTTGGGCTATGTAACATCTCAGGTACGTTTCAACGATGTATGATGAGTATTTTCTCCAACTACTTAGAAAAGTGCATAGAAATTTCTATGGATGACTTTACTCTGTATGGTTATTTTTTTGTAGATTGTTTACACAATCTGAGTTTGATTTTAAAAAGATGCTTACAAACCAATTTAGTTTTGAATAATGAAAAATGTCACTTCATGGCTTCTCATGGAATTGTTTTAGGACATCTTATGTCATCAAAAGGCATAAAAGTAGATAAAGCAAAAATAAATGTGACTGCTAACCTTCCTTATCCTAAAAAAATTAGGGAAATGCGCTATTTTCTTGGTAGTGCAGGATTCTTTAGGTGGTTCATTAAAGACTTTTGAAAAATTGCACTTCCTTTGTCAAGCCTTAAAAAATATGTCATATTTGATTTCAACGATGAATGCAAGGAAGCCTTTGACTAGCTTAAAGAGAAGTTGACTTCAACTCCAATCCTCCAACCACCCTAATGGGACATGCCATTCGAGATCATGTGTGGTGCTATCAACCTAGTAGTTGGGGCGGTATTAGATAAGAGAGTTGACAAGAAGTGTCATGTGATCTATTTCGCATCTAGAACTCTCAACTAATCTTAAATCAATTATTCCACCATAGAAAAGGAATTTCTTTCCATTATTTTCTCTTTAGATAAATTTAGACCTTACGTTCTTTGTTTTTCAATCATTGTTTACACTGACCATGCCACTCTTAGGTATCTCATGACGAAGAAAGAATCCAAACCCAGATTTGTAAGATGGATCATTCTTTTGCAAAAGTTCAACTTGACCGTCAAAGACAGAAAAAGATCCGAGAATTCGGTGGTCGACCACCTAAGATAAATTTTGCAAGAAGAAAAGTTAATTCCAATTAGAGAAGACTTTCCTGAAGAACACCTTTTCAAGGTATCTACTTTCCTACCGTGGTACGCCGACATGGTAAATTACCTTGTGACTGGTAGGTTTCCCTTTAACATATCATTATCTAGAAGGTCTAAACTCAAAAGTGACTCTAAATACTTTATATGAGATCCTCCTTATCTATAAAAATTTTGCTCCTATCAAATAGATAGAAGACGTGTCCCTAACGAAGAGTTTGAGTCTGTTTTATCTGTTTGTCATGAGCATGCATGCGGAGATCATTTTAGTCCAAAAAGAACTGCTAGAAAAGTTTTAGACTCAGGACTATTTTGGAATTCTCCCTTTGTCGATTCATATGCATATTGCAAGTCTTGTGAAAAATGTCAAAAATCTAGATCTTTGTCAAAAAGAAATGAAATGCCACTTAATTCCATTGTTGTTTGTGAAATATTTGACGTATGGGGCTTAGATTTCATGGGTCCATTCCCTTCTTCGTTTAGCTATTTGTACATTTTACTTGGAGTAGATTATGTTTTCAAGTGGATTGAAGCAATCCCCACTAAAACAAATGATTCTTCTAATTTCTCAAAAATCACATCTTTTATAGATTTTGAATTCTTAGAGCCATTATAAGCGACCAAGGAACACATTTTTGCAATAGGACCATGAAGGCATTATTGAGAAAATACGGAGTACACCACCGTGTTGCAACCCCGTATCATCCTCAAATAAATGGTCAAGCGAAAATTTCCAATAGAGAAGTGAAAAGCATTCTAGAAAAGACGGTCAACTTGAAGAGAAAAGATTGGAGCTCCCATCTTAACGATGTGCTTTGGGCTTATAGAACCACTTCTAAGACACCCATAGGAACAATCCCGTAAAGAATTTTATATGGCAAAGCATGCCATCTTCCAATAGAGATTGAACACAAAGCATATTGGGTGGTAAAACAATATAATTTGAATCTATCCCAAGCCGGAACAGAAAGACTCCTAAAATTACAACAATTAGAAGAATTAAGACAAGATGTTTATGAAAATTTAAAAATTTTTGCTTTAGAATTCTAGATTACAATTGATGCCGGAAAAACTTAAGTCCAAATGGTTGGGTCCTTTTGAAATTACTAATGTTTTTTCTTATGGTGCAGTTAAAATAAAAAGTCTTGAAATAAGAAAGACTTTCAAGGTGAACGGGCACATACTTAAAATCTATAATGAAGGGCATGTAAACAAAGTCCAATTGGACTTTCATTTGACTAATCCCTCATACACTTGATACCCATCTTCACCAATGTCGAGCAAGCGACGATAAAAATTTGCAACAATAGGACAAATTTTTCCTTTCTTTTCATTTTCATTTTTTTTTTCATTTTTCTTTCATTTTTCTTTTTTATTTCTTATTTTAGCATTTCAAATAAAAAAATAATTGATTCTTCTTTTTCTTTGTAGGTTATATCAATAAAGAAGAAAAAGAAGCATTCAAAGAAAAACAGAAAAAAGGAATCCTTTTAAGCAAAAAAATAATCAATCCTAAAAATCAGAGAAGTTTCTCTCTACATCCCTTATTTTTTATTCTTGATCTCATTTCCATATTTTAAACATTGAGGACAATGTTCAATATTTAAGTTGGGGGTGAGAAACATCACATTTTTTGGCATTCTTTGATTAGCTTCCTCCAAAAAGACCTCTTTGACTCTTTACTCATTTTTCTTTAAATGAATAAATGCATAATTGATTCAATGCATGAAAACACAAAATAAAAAATCACCATTCATTTTGTATAAACTCTCAATGATTTTACACAATCATTTCTTTTGTATCAATGAAATTTTGATGACGCACTCTTTCAAGTAAAGATACAAACAAAATTTTACACGTCTTAAAATTTAACAAAATTTTGAAACCATTTTCCAAAAGAAAAATTCTTTTTCTTTTAATGTCATAAAAGAATCGAATATTTAGCTTTTAGATTTATTTAGAATCTTAAAACTTTTAGAAATATCATATCTACTCGATTTTCTTTGTCACCTAGGTAGGACAACTTTTGGTCTAAAAACAACCATATTGTCAGAGTAGCAAGTCTAGACAAAGAAGATAAAATAGGTCATTCTAAAAAAAAAAAGAAGTTACTAGCATAAAGAAAAAAAAATAAAGCAAGCTTGCAAAACAAAATAAAAATAACATGACTTTCACTAACGTGTGTGTATGGATGGGTAAAGGTGAAAAGAGCTATCTTCATTTTTTTTTTTTTTTTTGTTAGGACCCACGAGAAAAGAGTGATAGGTTCCCAACAATCGGAGTATGAAAGCTATCCTCTAAGTAAAAGAAATGTCAATTAAGTTTTGTGTATGTGAGTTTAAAAAGGCACCCTTACCTTAGAATTGTTTCTCTCTTATGCAATTTAGGTATATCTTAAACCGATAACCGGGCCAGTATAGGGTGAAGAGGAATTAAGAGATAGATGTCACCTTTCCACTAGTTTTGGCCTTTAAATAAACTAAAACATAGTAGTTCTTTTTTTTTTATGACTTTAAAAAAATATTTTCTTTTAAACATAAGTTTCAACTCTTTGCTAGCAAAATTTTAAGCTTCTGATTAGATGTTTGTATCGTTACTTTCTTGAAAGTTGAAAAAAGAAATGAGAGTCAAATGAATGTGCAAGTCAATTGAATGAATAAATCATTTGAATGAGTGAATGAAAATAAAAATGAATGAAACTTTGAATAAACCGTGAATAAAAGAATTCATATTTTGCTTGAATGAATGCATATTCTACTTTTTAACTTTTTCGGGATGACTAAGAGCTAAGTTTGGGGTATTTTGTTAGGTCTTGAAAAGAGCTATGTTTTCAATGTTAATTCCCTCAAATCTACTTCAATTCTTTGCTTAGAATGTATATTTATAGGTAAATCTAATCCCGACAATAATGGAGTCATTACAATGAATATGGAACTAAATCAAACCAAAATAGACCAAAAGGATCACTTAAGAAGAAGAGAAATTGCAAATTACCACACTGCCCCTCAAAAGGATCAAATTTAAACACTTCAACAATGCTCGGAGCGTTGCAGCGCTCCTTCCATAACGTAATCCAACGCTAGCTCAACACTGGAGGACGGAATGCTACATTTTGCTCCAAAATAGGGCAGCGTCGCAACGCTCTACGCAACGTTGCAATGCTTTGGAGAATGACGGAAAAATAAAAATGTGCGCATGCTTGCGCAAGTGAGCGTTGGACTCCATAATCGTAGGGTTACAATGCTGTGACCCTCTTCAATACAAAAAGCTCCCGTTTCAGAATTCACAAAGGAGAATTTCATTTTTTTTTAGAGAGATTTCAATTTCCATGAACATTAGAGCTATTATTTTGTAAATTTTAGAGAGATCCTATCAAAATTACTTCATCCTTTGAACCAATTATGCAATTCTCAATGGATTTTTTGAAGAATTTACATCCCTAGAAGAAGCTAAGTCTTTTTCTGGTGGAATTATGTAGATTAGTATTTTCTTAAGACTTTTCTTTGAATTCTTTCGTGTAATTACTTGTTCTTGAATGTTCTTGCTGAGATTTTGAATAAAATTGATTAAAAATGAATTGACAACTCAAATCTAATTGATTTTTGTATGCAAAATTACATGGTTCCATAAAAAAATTGTAATTAGGTTAGAAGAATTAGTAATCTTGATAGAAACTTAGACTTCTTTTTCTGTTTTCTTGAAAGAAACTATTAATTCAGAACATTCATACAATCAATCTTGAATTTTCAGTCTTTTGGTCTCAAGAATTGTAACATTCATACAATCAATCTTGAATTTTTCAGTATTTTGGTTTCAAGAATGATCATGATTAAGAAAACCCATGAGTTTAATGTAATGTAAGGACTAATTGTGGAATGTCTTTCCTAAACTATGGAACAACTTATTTGCACAAAGTCCATGATAGAATTTGCTAAATCTAGACAAAATCCCCAAGATTCATTGTTACATTGAAATTTATTACATAATCTCTCTCATTTCTCATGACCAAAATTTTCCTATCAATTATTGCCTTTACTTTGATTTTACTTAGTTTCTTTAAAAACAACCTCCCCTCCCCTCCCCCCCTCAAATTGTTATCTTTTCAAATTCAAGGTTCATATTTGGCCAATTTATAGAGGTTCCTTTGAATCGACCTCTTACTCCACTATTGCTACATGCTAGTTTTAGTTGTAGTTTGAGTATTATAAATTTCATTTATTTTGGGTTAGATAGAATTAAAAACATCTATTTTTCGCCAGAACACAATCCATTCCTAGACCATAAAAAATTTGGAGTTAATGTAAGTGATAAAAAAGCTTGGAGGGCAAAAGAACACATAGTAGATGTTAAAGGGTGATGCAGTTGAATCATACACCTTGATTCCAAGAGTTTTTGAAAAGTTGAATGAAATGAATCAAGGTATGATCCATTTTGCTTAGAAAATTTCTATCACTGTTTATCTTAGATAAATAGGGATAGATGTCTATCACTGTCTTGAGATTTTTACCACTATCTATCTCAAATAGACAAAGATAGATGTCTATCACTGTCTATCTAGTGATATTTGTCTATCACTGTCTATCTCAGATAGATAGAGATAGATGTCTATAGTTGTCTATCTAAGATAGACAGTGGGCTATTTCTGTCTATCTAGATGTCTATCACTATTTATCTATATAGTTTTGTTACTATTTACGCTGATAGAAGTTTTATGTGTTTTTAGAGGTACATACACCGATTTATAAATGGATGGTTGTGGTCATTTTAAGTTTTGCTTCATGGATTTTGGTGCATCAATCGAGGGGTGGAAATATTGTAGACTTATCATATCTGTTGATGGCACATTTTTTAAGTGTAAATTTGGTGGCATGCTATTAACAACTTCATCAGTAGATGGTAACAATCAAATCTTTCCCCTTACATTTGGTATCGTAGATTCTGAAAATGACGCATCATGGATATGGTTTTTTGAAAACTTACAAAGTAGTTTTAGGGAACGAGAAAATCTAGTCATTGTTTCTGACAGGCATCTTAGCATTTGTAAAGGAGTTTTAAGAGTGTTTGCTCATGTTAAGTACTGTGTGTGCGTAAAAAATCTTTTAAGAAACTTCAAATTTCATTTTAAGGATCCATTACTTGATAATTATTTCTTTAGTTTTGCTAATGCCTAAACTACTGTTGATTTTGAGTACCACACGAGATCCATGGAGTCAATCTGCCCAAATAAGAGAAGTTATCTTAGTAATGTCGGGTTTGAGAAGCAGTCTCGGGCATATTCACGAAGAAAAAGATATGGAATGATGCTAGAGAATTACTTGTGGCTAGCATGCTAAGTTTAATTAGAGATATATTGCAAAAGTGGTTTTATGATTGAAGTTAAGTTACGTTTTCAATGAAAACTCTTTTGACTTCTTGGGATGAAAACATATTACGATAAGAACATGAAAAGTCAAGAAGTTTCTTGTTAAGAATTCTATCTTTTTGCTATTGTCTATCTATCACTGTCTATCTTGAAAAGTCAAACCAAATGCTTACCCTAGGTAAATATGTTGTTGCATAGTCAACCATTGTATCAAGATCATGACTTCCTTCCAATATATGAAGGCTAAGATAAGGTACTTTATTTTTTTCCACACCTTCTTCATGCTTTTATCGTTGTGGAAGATTTTCTAATGGAAGTGTACAATTCAGGGTTTTCATAATTGACCTCAACATTGTTTTTATTTCTTCTTGACATTGCTTTAAAAATTTTTATTCTTCGAGTATTTTCTCTTGGCCTTTTCTTAATTCACTAATTTCTTTCATTATCCTATTTTCTCATTTTTCTTGAATTTGTTCATTCTTTTCTTATTTTCCTCTCTTTCTCCTTCTTTCTTTCCCTCTCTTCCTCCTCCTCTGCATTAACTTCTATGAAATATTTGAAAATTGATTGACATTCTTCTTCTGTTGGATGTAATTGTGTCATCCAAAACTAGAAGTGAACAAATGTTAAATTATTAGAGAGAAAAAAACTAGCACCATCAGTTATTGATAGTGATAGTAGTCTATTAGTGTCTATTATTGATAGACAAAGATTTAACACTATCACTGTCTATCTTTAAAGTGATAGATAATGAAAACGTTCTCATTTAAGAAATTACTTACATCTTTGGTTTCAAAAATATTCTCATTTAGAGTCCTCCATTCGTCTGACTCCAAGCACTCCCATGTGATGATTCTTGACATTTGATTCCAAGTTTCTTTCCAAATTCAACATCTAAATCAAAAAGTTTTGGGATTGTTTCAAAAGCCTAATAAACTAATGGTAATGAGAATCATTGAAGGTAGACAACATCCTTCTCAGTATATGATGCTCTCTTAAAAATTTGATAGGTTAGTTTGTAAAACAATCTTCCCCAAAGATAGTTTTTGAAGACTTGTTCATCATCCAAAATGTCTTGATATTTGAAATTGACATGGTTGTGTTGTTACTTGGGGATTAAAAGAGCTTCTAGGATGTAGAGATTGACTAATTTAACTTTCAATGACTCTTCCTCCACATTGTGCAATGCTTTGAAAGTTCTCTCTATATCTCTCCTAGTTATATGATCATCATGAAGAAAAAAAGTATTCCTAAGTTCAGACACTTTTTTTTGGCCTCAATATAATTGGGAGAATTTGTGGCCTTTCAATCCAGATACTAAACAAAATTCCTTCAACCCAAATTTTGCTATATGGCCATTGAAGTTAAATGCAAGAACATTTGATTTCTTTGTATAGCATTGTCTTCTTACTAAGTAGTTGAGGAATTAGTTGGATATTTTGGCCATTTTAATATTAAGAAAGTGTCCAAATGGGTCATTTAAAACTTTTGGAAAAATTGTTTCATCTAACTTTGTTCTATCAAATTTAAGACCTCTACACTAAAGTAGATTGTAACTCTTAAATGTCTGTTCTCATTTACCATGATCAATCATGTTCCATTTATTGAAAAGATATATTTAAGAATATGTTAGAATGTAAAATTTGAATAACACCAACAACTATTAAGATAACTATCAATAATATTTAACAATCTATCACTATTTATTTGAGATAGACAGATAAACAGAGATAGTGCTCTATCTCTGTCTAACTCCATTCAAAGTTGTCAATAATAACACTCAACTAAACAAATATAGAGTGCAAACCATATAGAAACTATAGAAACAATTATTAATGTTTACCATTAAAGTCTATCATTGTCTATCTGAGATAGACGAAGATAGTGTTTTATCTCTGTCTAATTCAAATAGATGGAGATAATGCTCTATCACTGTTTATCTCATCTGTAAATAAATATAAAGTGCAAACCATATAATAAACAGATATTAGTATTTGCCATTGAAGTCTATCACTGTCTATCTGAGATAGACAGAGATATAGCTCTATAACTGTCTATCTCAGATAAACAGAGATAATGCTCTATCTCTATCTATCTCAATTCAAATGTATCAATAATAGATCCACACAACTAAACAAATATAGATTGCAAATCATATAGAAACGATAGAAACAGATATTAGTGTTTACCATTGATGTCTATCCCTGTCTATTTGAGATAGACAGTGACAGAATTCTATCACTGCTATCTATCTCAGATAGACAGAGATAGAGATAGATAGTGATAAAACTCTATCTCTGTCTATCTGAGATAAACAGTGATAGAACTCTGTCACTGTCTATCACAAATAGGCAGAGATAGAGCTCTATTACTGTTTATCTCACCTCAAGTTACGAATATATCCACTCAACTAAACATATATAGAGTGAAAACTATATAGAAACTATAGAAACAGATATTAGTGTTCAATGTCTATCATTGTCTATCTTAGGTAGACAAAAATAGAGTTCTATCCCTATCTATCTTCTATCATTGTCTTTCTAAGATAGACAAAGATAGAATCTATCTCTGTCTATCTCAGAAAGACAGTGATAGAGTTCAATATCTAATTTAGATATATAATGATAGAGCGTTATCTCTATCTATCTAACCAACTAAACAAATATAGAGTGCAAACAATATAGAAACTATAGAAACAGATATTAGTGTTCAATGTTTATTATCGTCTATCTAAGATAGACAAAGAAAGTATTCTATCTCTGTCTATCTGTAATCTATCTTTGTCTATCTCTAATAGACAGTGATAGAAGATAGACAGAGATAGAAATATATCTTTGTCTATCTTAATTCAAATTTATCAATAATAGATGGATTGATGTTAATGTTTTTGCTAAAGTTCATAAGATAGATAGTTTACATAATGCACAACAAGTATGTGTTGATGTTAAAGTTCTATTGATAGTTTACCTTCTTCTTTTCTTCAGATTTGTTTGCTTTTGCTCTCATTATTAATGATTCAGCTTTCATTATTTTCTTTCCTTCTCCTTTGCTTCCATCAACTTTGACTTTTTTTTTTTTTTGCTTGCCATCTAGTTAAACAAATTGGGTTTGTTTAAGAAGTATGATTAAATAGAAGAATTAATGAAATGAAAAGAAAAGTGAATGATAATTACCTTGAAAGATATGATGATAGATTGTAACCTTGAAAAATTGAAAGTAGCAACGAAGAAGAAGATGAAGATGAAGCAACGTGGGTATCAGTAGAATCCGACAGAGATCTTTTTCCGTTGAGATAGAAAGCGGCAAGAGATAAATAAGGAACGAAGGTTGAAGCGGTGAGATAGAGGGCGATAGACAGAGATATGTTGTCGTTGCAAGAAGAAGACGTGGAAGACAGACGCGAGTATCGAGCAGATTTGGATAGTCTGATTTAATCGTTATCGGGTCGTGATTTTTTGTGTGGGTAGGGATAGTTTTGGTATTTCACTCTTTGGGCTAGGCTTTCTTCCATCGGTTTTGGGTTCTAATAAATTTTTCTATCCACTGTAAATAGTTTAGGTCTTTTTATTAAATTTGAAAAGACCCCTTAATAAAAAATTTATTTAATTACTCTTATTATTTTGTTTTATTTTCGAAAACTAACCTCAAATTAAAAAAGTAATCAAATTAGGCTGGACAAAAGTAGGTGAATACAACATGCCCCTTTCGTACATTGTTGTAGAATTAGAAGGTAGATAAAGCCATAGCCACTATTTTGTCAATTTGTAAAATACTTTAAACATATTAAAAAATATAAAAGGGGTTATCTCTTGCAAATCAAGAATGCAACCAAATGTTATGCATAATAAAATAAGATAAATGTTGGGGGTTAAGAATAAACAAGCACCACCCACAAAAAGTGTCAAGGGCCAAAGGTAAACAAGCGCCACATGACAAAAACAAGTAGCTAGAGGCCAGAGATAAACAAGTGCCATTGTAGCAAAAAGTGTCAACGGCTAGATATAAATAAACGGCACATGACAAATAAAAAAGAGCTAAAGACCAGGATAAACGAGCGCCATTATAGCAAAAGGTATCAAAGGCCAGGTGTAATGACCTAACTTTCTAGGAGTTATACTAGGTCATTCCTACATGCATATATAAATCTCAAAATAACTCTCTCACAAACTTGAACTAAAAAAAAAATTATTAAATACAGCTTTTGTGAAAATCTAAATAACTTAAAATCTTTGATCAGGGTCCCTCTGAAATAAAAATTAATTTTATGAAGCTTTATAAATAAAAATTTCAAAAAATGGAACTCTAAGTTCAAACATCAAGAATAGAATTTAAAACATCAAAATTTGAAAACATGAGCGAAAGCATATCTCTGGTCCCAATGGCACGATTACGGATTCCTTCTGTCACTCATCGATGTGTCCTTATCCACCTGAAAACATAATATAATAAAGAATGAGTATAAAATACTCAATAAGTAACCCCACTACCAAGGTTAGGCTATGCATTTATGTCCAATAAATGCAACTTTCTAGTGAGATATGCAAAAACCTCTACGAATCATGGATGGTCATCTAGTGGGAAAATTAAACCTACTCTACCGTAGGTGTAATGTACCCACGAACCTCTAGTGAAATCCCAAAGGAGATCACTAACCTTTAGTGAAGTCTCAAAGGAAATCACAACCTCTGGTGAATCCCGAAGAAAACACTAACCTCTTATGAAATCTCGAAAGAGATAACTAACCTCTAGTGAAGTCTTGAAGGAAATTACAACCTCTGGTGGGTACACGACTGTGGGTAAGGGGCAACTATCACTAACATAAATGTCATGCAATAAAATCAGAGTCACACAATCATGGAAATATATCATCATACTCATACATACTTATAATAAATCATATAAAATTTAGTTCATACTTATTCATCCTCATAAAATATTTCATAAAATTCTAGATCATGCACATTCACATAACATGCCTCAAGTAGAATTATCATTATGCTCATATATTCTCTCTAAAATTATCCTAATGGTATCGTCTGACACAAAGGCAACTCCAATAGTAAGATTACTTACCTTGGAATTAAGTCCAAATAGCTAGCAATTCAACTTCGCAAAACCTTGAATCCTGAATAAATCCAAAAACATAAACGAAAATTAAATCCAATGCTTAGAGCATAATTCGAATCACAACTTAACCCGAATGTCTCCATACAACTTACCTAACACTTGGTTTGATCCAAAACCACTTCAAAGCTTCAAAATCAACATGATCCAACAACTATATCATCAAAATCAACCTTTAACTCTAACGGACAACAACTTTAGACCTTGTAATTCAACCTTCAAAACTCACAACTCACAATTAAAACAAAAGTTAAGCCAACACTTTTAATTCTCAACAAAGCCCCCAAACTTTACAAAAAAAAAAGGAGGTCAAGCAATTTTAATCTGGTAGAAAAGCACCTTGAGATTCTGTAAAATCCAATTTCAACATTAAAACAATATGGGTAAGCCAAAACTTAAACAAAAATTTAATGGGTATTCAACATCTTCCAAGAAAACCCATAAAACACCAAATTACTTACCGAAAATATCAATTCTAGCGACAATGGCACTAGAGGCGGTGGTAGCGACGACAACCATAGACGGGAGGTGAGCAACGTTGTCGGACGACGCAAATTGTTTAGGCTAGCAGCTGGTAGTAAAGGTCTTGCATGAGGAGAGTTTGCGAGAGTGAGAGAGAAAAAGGGTTTCCATTTTTACAAATTCTAGCGATTACGAACAAACTAGAGCTCCAAACAATGATCCGCCCATTTAAAATGAGACCTTATATGTTCCGAACAAACTGATCGAATTTTAGCATGATCCAGCGGTTAAAACTTCGACAATCGATAATTTTGTGGAAGTTGTCGCTAAAAAACCGATCTAGTGTCTTTCTCTCCAATTTTCTACCTCTTTTCACTCTCCTTTAATTTCAAATATCCAAATTCTTTCATTTTTTTTTCACATTTTAAAAATATAAATCAAATATTTTATCACAATATCTCCAAAATCTCCAAAGATTCTATCAAATTAATAAACCAATTAACTTCTCAAATCCAAAAACCAAAATTACATGGCATAAAATCCATCAATTTGATACAAATTAAATTCTTCCAAATATTTAGATCAATTTAAAACCACATAAACCCTATCTCCTCAATTGTTTTAAGTTGGCTCCAAAATCCAAAAACTAAATGAAATTAAAGCCCAACAATTTAAGATAATTATCCCTAATTTATCCGAAACTCGGGATGTTATACCGGCAATAAATAAGAGACACATGACAAAATAAAAAGAGTTCGAGGCCAGGGATAAACAAGCGCCATCATAAAGAAAAGATGTCAAGGGCCAGGGATAAACAAGTGTCACATGACAAAATAAGAAGAGCTGGAGGCCAAGGATAAACAAGCGTCATTGCAGCAAAAATAAAAACACTGGGACCAGGAATAAACAAGCATCACCACAACAAAAGGTGTCAAGGGCCAAGGATAAACAAGCGTCACATAACAAAAAAAAAAAAAAAGGTTGGAGGCCAGGGATAAACAAGTGTCATCGCAACAAAAATAAATTGCTGGGGGGCTATGGATAAACAAGCACCACAGCAAAAGGTGTCAAATGTCGGGGATAAACAAGCGCCACATGACAAAATAAAAAGAGTTGGAGGCCAGGGATAAACAAGTGCCATTGCAGCAAAAAATGTCAAGGGTCAGGATAAACAAATGCCATATGACAAATAAAAAAAGAGTTAGAGGCCAGGGATAAACAAGTGTCATCACAATAAAATAAAACGCTAGGGGCCAGGGATAAACAAGCACCACCATAGAAAAGCATAATAATAAACATCACTCATCAATGTATGTATGCATGCATATGCTCGTTGAAATATGCTTATTTGAATTTTTTTTACCCTTCTTTAGATTCTTTTCAAAAGAAGAAAACAAGTTAAAGCATACAAAATAGCTCGTTTTCTTCCCCATAAAAACGAGTAGTTGGGCACCACATTTTGAGTGGTAATCTGATTTTTGTCTTGCCTTGAGATCCCCTTGAAGTGGTTACTTACCAAATAAAACATCCTCTCTAGATTCATGGATTGATGGTAAAATAGTGGATCCATAACAGATCAAATGATTTGGTACCTTGATCTATTCAAAATCAAAGGACTAAAACACTTCATCAAAGAAGGCCTTTAAAATGCCTCGGTTTGCTCATAATTTTCTTTGATAGTCTCCAATGAAATGGGAGGATCATCTTCGAAACTGATTCTCTTTTGTGAACATTCCATGACCTACAATGAAATCTTGCTCAAACGAATGACACTTAAGCTTCAATAGGGAAAGCTGATTTCACCTTATATATTAAATAATGGGAGACTGCCCCAGATGATCTTTAATAAAATGGGAGAATTTTTTCAAAAGCTGATTCTCTTTTGTTAGCAGCAACGATGAAAGTTAGATGTTCTACAATGTAATTTGAATCTTCAAATGTAGTCATACTCAGATGAATGATACTTAACATTTCATGGGAAAAGTTAGTTTCAACCTCATATTAAATGAAAAGAGATTGCCCCAGTTGATGTGTAAATAAAGGATAGCATCTCAAGACTACATACAAGAAATTTGGCCTTTAATGTCGGTTGGAAAAACTAAAAATATAATGTTGATTTTATACCGAAATTAAAGATATATTTTAATTAAGCTACAAAGTCAGTTTAAAACTAACATTGTAGATACCCATTTATGTTTTTCCCTTTAGTAAAAAATATCATCACTTTTTCATTTATAATCTTTCTTCTTTCTTCTTTCTCACTTCTCTCCTTCAAACTCTCTTGCTTTTGACCTCCATCATCGTTCCTCGCCATCATTCTTCGTGTAAATCTCTCTGCCATTTTTCATTGTTGCTTGTACAGGAACCTCAGCTCGTTCATTACCTCGTGAAGGTGCAGCTCGTGTAGGTCTGTTCGCTCGTTCAGGTCAAATCTCTGTTCGCTCGTGCAGGTCAGATCTTTGGCTCGGTCAGCTCGTCGTCTTATGCACTTCTGTTCGCCATTCAGCTTTTCGTGCAGGTTCATTCACCATTTAGCTCATCGCCGACGTTGGATCTGCAGATCTGGTCATGGGTTTTTCAGATCTGGTCGTCTATTTGTCCAATCTACTTGTGGATCTTCGCACTACAAGAATTTAGGTCAATCCCGACACTGTTGGCCGTCAATAGAAGCTGAAAATACCATCGGGATAACCTTTCCCCGACAGTTGGGAAGTCATCGGCAAGATTATCGGGGAAACCTTTCTCGATGGTTTGGAAGTCGTGCCGTATTGAAAAGGAATTATCTCTACGGATAAGGATGAGGCTTTTCCTTCGACCTTGAAGAAAGCCGTCGGGTAAAAGGGACAACCCTCGAGGGTTAATCTTCAGGATTTAAAGGTTATCCTGACGGTCAACCGTCAGGATTTAAAGTTTATCCCGACGGACAACCATCAGGATTTAAAGATGGTTTTTGAGCCGTCGAGATGAGGTAATTTATCTCGATGGTGCGGGTGCAGCCAGGCATTTTACTTTCGCTCGATGGTGACAAGGACCATTGGGATATATCTACGCCCAACGGTTGGAATACCGTCGGGCTATGTCCTTTACCCCGACAGTCCCTAGCCACCGTCGGGATATCTTTAAATCCCGATGGTTACCAGTCACTGTCAGGATTTCTTTGCCCGACCCCTGTACCATTGAGATATATCTTTTAGCGTCGAGATTGTATATTTAACTAGATATCATACCTATTTAAATATGTTTATTTATTTTCATTTTTTTGATCTGATTTTTTCCAAATGTCATATATGTTTGAATCTTACAAATATCAATCAAACTAAAATATGATTCAAAATCAAGTAAATGTCCATAATAGATTAATAATATATAGAAAACATGTTTGAATCTACAACCTCAATCCAAGAGTTTCTATAACATCCACAATTTCTCATCCAAACCATAACATCCACAATTTCTTAATCCAAAAAAACATTACATGATAGCAAAGTACATATTGGGAGATGCATCTACAACCTTAATCCATAATTCCTAAATCCAAAATAACATTAACTTTTCAACCTAAATACGCTTGCTGAGAGATGCATCTTCAATAAAAATCTCTAGACACCTACAAAATTCAAATTTAAATAAGTTCAATGCTCAATATACTATATACCAATCTCAACTAAACAAACCAACTTACCTCAATCATAAACAAACCAAAAACCAAGAAACCAACTAAGAACATTAATGAATTGAACTCAATCATAAACAACCAACTTACCTACATTATAAACAAACCAAGAAACCAACGTACCTCAATCACAAACAAACCAAAAAACTAACTTACCTAAATCATAAAGAAACCAACTTACCTCAATCATAAACAAACCAACAAACCAACTCAATCATAACTTAAACTTAAACATACATTTACTTAAATATAGATATGCATATTTCAATCTAAACAAACCAACTTACCTCAATCATAAACAAACCAAAAAACCAAGAAACAAACTAAGAACATTAATGAATTGAACTCAATCATAAACAAACCAACTTATCTAAATCATAAACAAACCAAGTTAGCTAAATCATAAACAAACAAGAAACCTACTTCAATCATAAATCCAACAAACCAACTCAATCATAACTTAACTTAAATATATTTGTACTTAAATATAGATATGCATATTTCAATCTAAACAAACCAACTTACCTCAATCATAAACAAACCAAAAAACCAACTTACCTAAATCATAAAGAAACCAACTTACCTCAATCATAAACAAACCAACAAACCAACTCAATCATAACTTAAACATACTTGTACTTAAATATAAATATGCAGTTAACTGAAACAAACTAACTTACACAATCAACTAAAACTAACTAAATTACACAATCAAACTAACTTACACAATCAACTAAAACATCCCCCTCCCTCCCCCCTCTGACCCCTAAAATTATTTTTAATCGTAATATACAAACCAACTGAAACATATATCTATACGTTTATGTTGTTACCATAACTGCAGGATAACAACATACACAATCTTATAATTAGTTTACTACAAAAGTCGAAGAGCTCATACCTAGTTCGATCTATCTTTCATGAGCTGTAAGAGCATACTTTCATATCCTCCATCTCAGATTGTCTTTAGGCTTCCAGTTCGTCTAATATAGCCAATCTAGCCTTTAAGGATTCTATCTCTTGTTGTTGCTCCTCTATAACTCTGGATGAAGATGCACTGGACGATGATCCCCTAGATTGCTTTCACTTTTTTACCCTTCGGTGTCCTACCAGGCCCACTCTTGTGCCCAACACCTATTTCCATATTTCTTCATCCAATATTCGTTCAGACCCTTCTTGGGTGGAGGATTCTCTCAGCTCAACCATTTGACTCTACATCAATAGTTAAGACTAATTATTGTATGACAATTGTATATGAATAAAGTTTACATTGAGGAATAAAAACTTACATATGCATCATTCGCAGCCTGATTAGCTAACGAGTTATCACTCCTACAGTGTGTTTTCTTTAATAAGTCCATTAGGTCCATTATTTGACCGTCGAGTCCTTTCTATAAAAAAATTCACAAGAAAATGAGAAATTAAGATGAGTGTAATTTAACCAGCTTACCGTGGATTCTCTTATGTGTATGAAAGTCTTAGAACCAGTTGTCTAAGTGTACTTTAAGGCTGACCTGTTCATTTGATTCGTCTCTGCCACTTTCTAAGAAAATGAGAAATTAAGATGAAATGAGTAATTGAAATGTAAATAAACAAAAAAAAAAACACAAAAATTATTACTTTCCAGTCGATGGATTCAAACTTGTTGCATAGAAAGTGTCAATCCTCTATGTCGTCTTTAAGGCGATCAGGTGGATGCGCTCGTGCCTCTTCAGGACTTACATATTTTTTTGTAAAATATGTGTAGTTCCCCTTATACTCTTTGAACAAATTTTTCATCTGATCATCGATGAAATCATTGACCAGTTTGTTGGACAAGTCTAACACAAAATGATTCTGAATTAAGAAAGAAAAAAAAACTAATTAGTATGGAAGCCGATGCATATATAATTTGTAATCTTACCAATAATCGACTCTTAACAAGCTCTCTTATTTCTACTAGTACCTCTCTCCATGATCCATAACAAACGAAAAAAGATTCCTAAACGCTGGTACCAATGCCATTGCTAAACCTTGTTGCATTGTTGCAAGTTGGTTTCTTCTATTCAAGAGAAATCTTGATAGGAATTCTCCCAAATTTTTTAACATATTTATCCACATCAACATTTTGAGAGTATCCGCATCCAGCCCTAGTAGTCGTACAACCAGACTCCGAAGAAATTATACATCGTTAGTTTAATTAAACATTAGTTTATATAAAAATGTGGATCTAACATAACCTGTATTATCTCCCACAGAGGATGATGCACTAATATGCTCAGACTGTAAGTACTCCAGTACTGCCTCCTCATTAGTATGACCTACCATTGTTCCTGTGTAAACAATAATATATATTATACAACAATATGTAAGTTATGAAAAGAAAAAGAAACAAGTGTTTAACCTACATGCTGATGGAGAAAATACATATTTACATGCTTATTCCGTATCATTAAGATGTTCATCGAAACTCAAACTCTTATTAGAAGATGATAGTAGATCCTCTTCCTCGTCATTTATGAAGTCATCATCAACTCGCTGAATTATCCATTCTTCTACAACTGTAGGATCAACATCAACTTTACATAGACTTATATCATTCATTGGTTAATTGATTGTACAAGTAATACTATTCACCACTTCTAACAACTCATATTGGTCATTCTTACATTCTTCTGCTTCTGGCATGTCGCACACAAGCTTGTTTTGGACTGCTTAAACCACTTTTCAATTATTACCATATTTAGGATCGAACACGAATTGGAAGAAGCCTCTGAATCTGAACATGCGAGTCGTGAGTTTTAGCTCCCATAGCTTTCCATCTTTCTCACTCACACATCTTGAGATATTGGATACAAACCCATCAGGAAATTTGATTGATTTCATCCACTTACAGAATGAAACCTTGTCATTAGTAGTCAATGCGTATGCAACGTGTAGCTTTACAACTTTGTCTTCTACCTTTTGCAGGTGTAATTCTTTCCGTATATTTAGATC
Organism: Benincasa hispida; assembly: GCF_027475165.1. Classification (NCBI taxonomy): domain Eukaryota; kingdom Viridiplantae; phylum Streptophyta; class Magnoliopsida; order Cucurbitales; family Cucurbitaceae; genus Benincasa; species Benincasa hispida. The sequence continues at coordinate 72,890,876 of NC_143480.1, forward strand.
TTCTAAATTCAAACGAGCATTAGTTGTATCCTTATTCTTTCCCTCAATATTTAACAATGTGCCAACCAAATTATCACAAATATTCTTTTCAATATGCATAACATCCAACTTATGTCTCAATAAAAGTTTCGACCAATATGGAAGTTGGAAAAATATACTTTTTTTTATTCCAATTTGAACTTCGTTTCCATTTTTTATCACGTTTCTTTGGAGGTATGCTAAGCACAGAAAAATATATTTTCTCCATCCATGTCAACTGGATGAGGTCTACGTTCCACTTTTCCATCAAATTATTTGCTTTTGCGCTAACTGTGATTATTTGGAAGATAACGTCGATGCCCCATAAAACATTGTTTTCCTCTTAGCCTCATTGATGATGTATCCTCTTTAAAAATAGGGCATGCTTGGTAATCTTTGGTACTCCATCCAGATAGGTCACCATACACAGGGAAGTTGTTAATAGTCCACAATAAGCAAGCATGTAGTTGAAAGTATTCGTTGTTAACACAATCGTAAGTGTGCACACCATCATTCCATAACTCCTTTAACTCTTTAATCAATGGTCGTAAGTAAATATCAATTTCTATTTCAGGAGATTTTGGACTGGGTATAAGAAGGAAGACAATGAAATTTGTCTCCTTCATGTATTTCCAAGGTGGCAAATTGTAAGGAATGCGCACCACTGACCACATACTATATGAAGTACTGATATTCCCGAATGGATTGAATCCATATGAAGCTAGTCCTAAATGAACATTACGTGGGTCTAAAGCAAACTGACCAAACTCACGATTAAAATGCTTCCACCCTTTACCATCAGCTAGATGTCGCTACACTCCATTAGTTTCAAAACATTTATTTTTATGCACCTCATTTTAGGTGCAATATGCTTAGATGCAAACAATCGCTTCAATCTTGGTATTAAAGGAAAATGTTGTAAAATTTTATGTGAAATATTTTTACTTTTTCCATATTCAACTTTGTACCGAGATTTATCACATACTAGACATTGTTGCAAATCAACAAATTCTTTCCAATATAGGATGCTATCATATTTGCAAGCATGAATACACTCATAACCAAGTCCTAAGTCACGTGAGTTTCTTTTAGCTTCACAAAATGAACTAGGTATAGATGGTCCAACGAGAAATGCTTCTTTGAATAATTCTAGTAACAAATCAAATGACTTATTAGTCCAACCGCTAAGAACCTTAATATGCATCAACTTCCCCAAGAACAACAATGACGAGAAATTTGTACAACCAGGGTACAACTAGTTGTATGCTTCATTCATTAAGTCTTCAAATAAGCTTGAATTGTTATCTCTTTCTTGGGCATTGGTGTGCATCTCATCCTCATTTTCTTCTTCATATACATCAACAATTGGACACTGTAGATCATTTATAATATTCAATATTTCATTTTCTTCATCTATAACATTCATCTCTGTCGTACTTAACCCATCATCATGTGTCAATTGAGATGTGTGACTCACGTATACCCTAGACAAGTTGATTGGGTCTCCATGATGTACCCATTGATGATAAGATGGAGAAATTAATGAAATAAATGTCATTCAACTCCATCTATTGGCTCTCACATAGCATTCATACATTTTCTGCATGGACATCTTGGTTTTTCTGACTTGTTAACATGAAGTTTTGCAACATCAAGGAATCGATATAGTCCTTCTGCATACTCAGTTGATAACTTGTTCCTAATCTTAATCTACTCTTTATCCATTCTTAACAATATATGCGATAAGTTGAACTTGTATGATATAGACAATTAGTTGTATTAGAACATATAGTTCCAATTTCTCACTTTTAATTTCATTTCATTTACTTCTTGTTCGTGGTTTTGAATGATTAAAAGTACATTTAAGTGTGATTTTGAAAATGAAAAAAGTCATTATAACTATTTTAGAATCACTACTAACAAATCTTTATTCTTCTTTTGATCTTATACAATTTCCTCTTATAAAAGTAGATCTAAGGATAGAAAGGCTTGAGATGTTTGGAGATAGTTTCAAAATCCAAGTCGAAGTCCTAGAAGTTAAAAAATTAGGCGCCATTAATAATTATATGGTTTTTATTTTTGAAAATTAAGCTTCTCCATTTATGTACTTCTATGTTTTTTAAAAATTATTATAAAGAAATTAAAAAAACAACATGCACGATTTTAAAAATAACAACAAAATGATTATCAAACAGGGCCTTAACAACTAAAAAATCTTCTTCTTGTCTCCTAAGTTTGGGCAGGGTTGGACAAAGCGTCTCGAGATTGGTGAATCATGAGTGGGTCAGAACACACCAACATAATGCAAAGAGTGGAGCTCAATATTGTAGTTATAGTTTTAGAAAAAGAAAAGATTTGAGCCCGATTTCATACTCACTTGATTTTTAGTTTTTAAAACTTAAGCCTACGAACGTTACTTTCACCTCTAAACTTTTTGTTTTGTTATCTACTTTTTTACTGATATTTTTATTTTATTTTTTATTTTGAATATTGGTTAAGAATTCAACTCTTTTAACCTACGAAACGTAAATATAGAAATTCACCATGAACGCCAAAGTATGAGGAAGACTTCATAATCCAATTTTGTTTTAGCTAAAACCATAATTGGGTAATTCCATTCAGAAGCAACAAGCTCAAAAATGAAGACAAAGTAGAAAAACCAGTGAAGGAAATGAAAATAGTTACCTGTCCGGTGGGGGGGAAATTGGAGATAGCATACAGACAGAACTCGAGGGGGACCGGACGACGTGCAGATGAACGAAATCGAGGGGGAAATCAGAGAAATCTGAGAAGAACGGGCGTGTGGACGAATGAACGACGAGCTTGAGGGGGAAATCAGAGAAGAACACCGTGCGGACGACGAGCTAGAGGGGGAAATCAGAGAAGGGAAGAAGAAATCAGGGAAGAAGAATCTAGGAAGATGGAGACGGAGAGCTCGAGGCGTGATTTATATTGAACTTTTCCCAATGGTCGTCTGCCAGACTGTCGGGATAAAGTTAATAACTGCCGAGGTCACTCACTAACCGTTGGTGGAACTTCGTACTCCCGACGGTGTTCTGACACAATTGTTGGCCAATGTTCCCAAAATTCCCAAAAGAATCTTTTTATATTTATATTGGAACTTAGAACGCTCAATGGTTGACTAAAAACCGTCAGGACTTTAACATTCGGTCAATAGTTAGAACTGATCGTCAGTAGTTATTAACTTTATCCCAATGGTCCTCGTCAAACCGTTGGCTAAATTTCCCCAAATTTCCAAAAAAAATCTTTTTTATATTTATTAGAACATCTGATGGTTGACTAAAAATCGTCGGAATTTCTACAATCGACAGATGGTTAGTGTTGACCATTGGCAGTTATTAAACTTATCCTGACAGTCCTTGTCTAACCATCGGCTAAAATTTTCCAAATTTCCAAAAGAATCTTTTTATATTTATATTATAACTTAGAATACCCAACGGTTACATGGAACCGTCAGGCGTTATTATAAAATCTCGACGATTGGACGCCCACCGTCAGGCTAACTTTACAACCTCCAATAGATGGTTTTTATATACTATAGACATCGTCCAACGGTTGATTGACCACCATCGGACTTAAATAAGAACTCTCCGACAGTTTTCGTTGACCGTCGGGATAAAGTAAAAGGCCCGACGGTTGAATATAACCGTCTGATGAAAATGCAATAAGCCCAACGGTTTCTTAGTAGACCATCGGGAGTATTTAAAAGCCCAACGGTTTGTTACTAGACTGTTGGGATATGTTTTTATCCCGACCCCTGATTCTCACCACCTGGATAGGTTGAATCCGCTGACACTTGCGTCGGGAGACATATCGTCGAAAATAACCCAAATTCTTATAGTGTCGGATATGATTGGGCGTGGTGATTTTTGCAGTTTCCAGTTGTCTGCTGTTTGTTTTGAAAAATAGAGACAATAAGTGGGTTTTGTTTCAGGCATATTTTTCACTTTTGCTCTTACTGCATTTCTTCTCTTCCATGGCCTTTGTTCTTCTATAAAAGGTACCATATTTTTCTTTTATGACATAATCTGGAAAGACTTTTCTTTTTTAAATTAATTTAAACATATTCATACACTTTCTATATATTTTTTTTAATATTTTAAAGAAACAAAGAGTTAAACTATGCTTTCATCGCAAGTTTGTGATAAAAGTTTGAATACCCACTTTTACAATTATAATGTTTATGTTGAAAGAGAATAATTCTTCCATTTTAGTTTTTGGAGTTTACTTCATGTTAAACTCCCTTATTGGTCTAAAAGTTCTAATACCCACCTTACAATCACAAAATTATGTTAGAAAAAATTATAAAAATCTTTTCTTTTTTCTTTTGTAAAATTTTATTTCAATCAGCATTTAAGGAAAGGTTGGATTCAGATTTGTGCAAAGAAGACCTATTTGAAGAAAATTTCAGGTAAGTTAATAACGAATGTTTTCTTTTTCCTGGTATTAATGGTTTGATGATGGCTCTTCTTACTTGTTTGATCAAATCCCTAGATCGCCCATTGCGGAGCTTGTTAATAGGTTAGTTCTGTGAACTCTTAAAATGGATGAGCTTTAGTTTATGAGAAATTTTTTTTGAGTAATTTAATAATGGATGAGTTTTATAAGCATTTGCATTGTTTTGTTGGAGAAATTTTGATGGAATTCTAGTTTAAGATAGTTGGACTTGTCTCTAATGCTTTGAATCCCACATTTGTAGATTCATAAGAACTTCGGAACCATTCATACACTCTTCAGTAAGGACCCAAGCCTGTTTTGGTGAGTTGAAGCATTATGACTATAATTAGACCCTTTTGACTTCGATTTACTTGCTATGATTTAGTTTAAAATGCTCGTGGGTTTTCTCTATTTATAGTTTAAACTTGCTTTCAAGTGTTTGGATTGAGGTTCAAGATCGTTGTTGGTAATATTATTCATTCTGAACTAATGATATATTCTAATATGGTTGAGCATATCTGGATGCTTTTGTATTCATTTTAATTGTGTATAACATGCTGAAATACTTTGATGTGACTCTGATCATATAATCATGCAAATGGGTTTTAGTTGATTTGTTATGTTTGCATTCCTTATTAATTTAAGTACTTTAGTTTTGGTATGTTTGTCGAATCTGATTAAGTAGATTAAGTAGTTGGTTTGAGTATTGGTGTTACAAAGGTTGTGATTTTTCTAAATTTGATGGACTTCTAGTATTACAGAGGTTGTGATTTTTCTAATTTCTTCTGTTTATAGGTTTGTATCGCTGTTTTTCTATATAGGATATTTGGTATATAGGAAACAAAGGCTGGATTTTGTATGTTATTTGCATCTAAGTAGCTACTTCTCTCCATCCTTGAACACATTCCTTGAAAGTCTCTAATGCTTCCGTTTTTCTGCATTGGAAATTATTATGCTTATACTGTTTTAAGAAAATATCTTCAAAATCCTTCCACATGTGCCCTTGGGAGGTATCCAACTCCATACACCAATGAGTAGTTGAGCCAACGAGGATTTTTTTTTAACAAACAATTAAAGGGGTAGGTGGAATCAGTAGGTGCACCAGAACATCTAAACTAGGTTGACACCTTTATAACACCTTCATCATACCCAATAGAGAATAGGTTTGTTGTCACGAGATAGAATAAGGTCACTTAGGCTATCTTGAAAGTATGTGGATTAATAGTTTGTCGTCATGGTAGTGGATTGACATCTGTCGACAAAGTTAATGTTTTAGGAAAACGTAAAAAGAGAAACAAACACAGAAAAGGTAAGTTGCAGAGGAAGCTGAGAAGACTGCATCAACGGCTATCTTGAATATCGATTATTTCACCAATATAGAACAATCTGACTGCCAATGTATTTAATATACAAACCCTAGAATCAAAAGAGCAAAAAAAGAAATTGAATAAAATAATAATAGTGTACACGTGTCACTATGCAGTAGGTGGTCCTTGGATTAAATAGTCCTTCAACTAACAGAATCGGTTGACTAGGATAAGGCCACATCACCTGCTGACTGTCCTTCCAGGTAGACTCACTGTGCCATCTGTATTGCTGACGTGGCCAACTCTTTCCTTGTCCTCAATATCCCCCCTCAAACGAGGCGGTAGTTCAACTATTCTGAGTTTGCGTTGAAGAGTGAAGAATTGACTGTGTGTAAGAGTTTTAGTAAGGCAGTTAGCTACTTGATCAATAGAGGGAACGTACCGAACTTCTAGGAGGCCTTGGAGAACTTTACCATGTACAAAATGGATGTCAATCTCAATATGCTTCATTCGGGAGTCAAAAACAGGATTAACTGCTAATGCACCAGCACTCAAATTATCACACCACAATATTGGTTTGGTACGTTGATGAATTCCAATCTCTCCAAGAAGTTATTGAATCCAAATAATCTCAACAGAGGCATAAGTAAGCGCCCTGTATTCTGATTCAGTGCTTGAATGGGCCACAACGGACAGTTTTTTGATGATCAGGATACAAGTGGGCCACCAAGAAATACACAATAAGCAGCAATGGATTTAGGTCATCTAAGTTTGTTGCCCAGTCAGCATCAGAAAGTGCTGAAATGGACATATCTGAGTTCGGTTGAATACAGAGTCCATAGTGCTTGGTACCGCGAAGATAGCGAAGGAGTCGTTTTACAGTAGCCCAGTGACTATCAGTAGGACACTTTAGAAACTGACTGAGTTGATTTACCATGAAGGTGATGTCTGGCCGAGTGTTGGTGAGATATTGAAGAGCCCCGATGGTACTTCGATACAAGAAAGGATCGGTAAGAGGAGTACCACTGTGAATTGATAGTTGTTTGTTCATTACACTTGGAGAAGGGGCAGCCTTGAGATCTGACATGTTAAGCTTGTGCAGAAGGTCGTCAACATATTTCTCTTGGCTAAGTAGTATCCCTTGTTCTAAATATTTAATCTGTACACCAAGGAAATAGTGAAGAGGACCAAGGTCCTTAAGTGCAAACCGATTATCTAATAGATTGACAAGCTGGTGTGTAAGAGCAATATCATTTCCAGTGAGAACCACATCATCCACATACACTAACAATAGTATGATAGTTGATCCTTGTTTAAAAATATAGAGGGAAGTATCTGACCTGGCATTTTGGAACCCCTAAGATAGAAGTTCTTCTTTAAGCATGTTGTTCCAAGCCCGAGGGGCTTGTTTGTATACATGTTGAAGATATTGAGGATCAACATACCCGGGTGGTTGGCTCATGTATACATCCTCTTCCAGCTTACCATTCAGGAAGGCGTTGTTGAAATCAAGTTGTCTCATTTTACATCCATAAGCAACAACAAGGGTAAGCACTATACGAATGGTTGAAGCTTTAACAACTGGACTAAACGCTTCAAAGAAATCAACATCTAGAGTCTGATGGAAACCTTTTGCAACAAACCGTGCCTTGTAGCGTTGGATCATGCCATCAGGATGTCTTTTTATTTTGAAGACCCATTTAGCATCTACAACATTCAAAGATGGAGAGTATGGAACAAGACTCCACGTACTATTTTTCATGAGAGTCGCATACTCTTCATCCATTGCACCTCTCCGTTGTGGTGTGTTGAGTGCATCATTCACCCGGGTAGGCTCGGTCATGGACCAATCTTTCTTTGACTGAGTGTTCAGTATCCGAGGCTTGAAAATTCCAGCCTTTCCCCTAGTTATCATAGGGTGAGTGGGAAGGTGAAGGGGAGCTGGTGAATGGGTAGTGTCGAGGGAGGATTCAATTGTAGGGAGAGGTGGTGTATTAGTTCTATTCGGTACAGAAGGGGACTGAGGAGGTGTAGGGTGTAGTGCTTGATCAGCTGGCTGATTGAGAGGCATGGTGTACTGGTTTGAAGGCAGAAGCGTGGTTGTATGAGTGGTTGGTGAGGGAATATTTGTGGCAGAGAGAGGCTGGGTTGTTTGTGTCTGGTGAGGGAGGTGGAATGTAAGCAGAGGCAAGATTGCTAGGACACATGCGAGGAGAAGGTGGGGCAGCATGGGATAAGGCAGGGGCATAAGAGCAGTATCATTTCCAGTGAGAACCACATCATCCACATACACTAACAATAGTATGATAGTTGATCCTTGTTTAAAAATATAGAGGGAAGTATCTGACCTGGCATTTTGGAACCCCTAAGATAGAAGTTCTTCTTTAAGCATGTTGTTCCAAGCCCGAGGGGCTTGTTTGTATACATGTTGAAGATATTGAGGATCAACATACCCGGGTGGTTGGCTCATGTATACATCCTCTTCCAGCTTACCATTCAGGAAGGCGTTGTTGAAATCAAGTTGTCTCATTTTCCATCCATAAGCAACAACAAGAGTAAGCACTATACGAATGGTTGAAGCTTTAACAACTGGACTAAACGCTTCAAAGAAATCAACATCTAGAGTCTGATGGAAACCTTTTGCAACCAACCGTGCCTTGTAGCGTTGGATCATGCCATCAGGATGTCTTTTTATTTTGAAGACCCATTTAGCATCTACAACATTCAAAGATGGAGAGTATGGAACAAGACTCCACGTACTATTTTTCATGAGAGTCGCATACTCTTCATCCATTGCACCTCTCCGTTGTGGTGTGTTGAGTGCATCATTCACCCGTGTAGGCTCGGTCATGGACCAATCTTTCTTTGACTGAGTGTTCAGTATCCGAGGCTTGAAAATTCCAGCCTTTCCCCTGGTTATCATAGGGTGAGTGGGAAGGTGAAGGGGAGCTTGTGGATGGGTAGTGTCGGGGGAGGATTCAATTGTAGGGAGAGGTGGTGTATTAGTTCTATTCGGTACAGAAGGGGACTGAGGAGGTGTAGGGTGTAGTGCTTGATCAGCTGGCTGATTGAGAGGCATGGTGTACTGGTTTGAAGGCAGAAGCGTGGTTGTATGAGTGGTTGGTGAGGGAATATTTGTGGCAGAGAGAGGCTGGGTTGTTTGTGTCTGGTGAGGGAGGTGGAATGTAAGCAGAGGCAAGATTGCTAGGACACATGCGAGGAGAAGGTGGGGCAGCATGGGATAAGGCAGGGGCATAAGAGCAGTATCATTTCCAGTGAGAACCACATCATCCACATACACTAACAATAGTATGATAGTTGATCCTTGTTTAAAAATATAGAGGGAAGTATCTGACCTGGCATTTTGGAACCCCTAAGATAGAAGTTCTTCTTTAAGCATGTTGTTCCAAGCCCGAGGGGCTTGTTTGTATACATGTTGAAGATATTGAGGATCAACATACCCGGGTGGTTGGCTCATGTATACATCCTCTTCCAGCTTACCATTCAGGAAGGCGTTGTTGAAATCAAGTTGTCTCATTTTCCATCCATAAGCAACAACAAGAGTAAGCACTATACGAATGGTTGAAGCTTTAACAACTGGACTAAACGCTTCAAAGAAATCAACATCTAGAGTCTGATGGAAACCTTTTGCAACCAACCGTGCCTTGTAGCGTTGGATCATGCCATCAGGATGTCTTTTTATTTTGAAGACCCATTTAGCATCTACAACATTCAAAGATGGAGAGTATGGAACAAGACTCCACGTACTATTTTTCATGAGAGTCGCATACTCTTCATCCATTGCACCTCTCCGTTGTGGTGTGTTGAGTGCATCATTCACCCGTGTAGGCTCGGTCATGGACCAATCTTTCTTTGACTGAGTGTTCAGTATCCGAGGCTTGAAAATTCCAGCCTTTCCCCTGGTTATCATAGGGTGAGTGGGAAGGTGAAGGGGAGCTGGTGGATGGGTAGTGTCGGGGGAGGATTCAATTGTAGGGAGAGGTGGTGTATTAGTTCTATTCGGTACAGGAGGGGACTGAGGAGGTGTAGGGTGTAGTGCTTGATCAGCTGGCTGATTGAGAGGCATGGTGTACTGGTTTGAAGGCAGAAGCGTGGTTGTATGAGTGGTTGGTGAGGGAATATTTGTGGCCGAGAGAGGCTGGGTTGTTTGTGTCTGGTGAGGGAGGTGGAATGTAAGCAGAGGCAAGATTGCTAGGACCCATGCGAGGAGAAGGTGGGGCAGCATGGGATAAGGCAGGGGCATAAGAGCAGTATCATTTCCAGTGAGAACTTCATCATCCACATACACTAACAATAGTATGATAGTTGATCCTTGTTTAAAAATATAGAGGGAAGTATCTGACCTGGCATTTTGGAACCCCTAAGATAGAAGTTCTTCTTTAAGCATGTTGTTCCAAGCCCGAGGGGCTTGTTTGTATACATGTTGAAGATATTGAGGATCAACATACCCGGGTGGTTGGCTCATGTATACATCCTCTTCCAGCTTACCATTCAGGAAGGCGTTGTTGAAATCAAGTTGTCTCATTTTCCATCCATAAGCAACAACAAGGGTAAGCACTATACGAATGGTTGAAGCTTTAACAACTGGACTAAACGCTTCAAAGAAATCAACATCTAGAGTCTGATGGAAACCTTTTGCAACCAACCGTGCCTTGTAGCGTTGGATCATGCCAACAGAATGTCTTTTTATTTTAAAGGCCCATTTAGCATCTACAACATTCAAAGATGGAGAGTATGGAACAAGACTCCACGTACTATTTTTCATGAGAGTCGCATACTCTTCATCCATTGCACCTCTCCGTTGTGGTGTGTTGAGTACATCATTCACCCGTGTAGGCTCGGTCATGGACCAATCTTTCTTTGACTGAGTGTTCAGTATCCGAGGCTTGAAAATTCCAGCCTTTCCTCTGGTTATCATAGGGTGAATGGGAAGGTGAAGGGGAGCTGGTGGATGGGTAGTGTCGGGGGAGGATTCAATTGTAGGGAGAGGTGGTGTATTAGTTCTATTCGGTACAGGAGGGGACTGAGGAGGTGTAGGGTGTAGTGCTTGATCAGCTGGCTGATTGAGAGGCATGGTGTACTGGTTTAAAGGCAGAAGCGTGGTTGTATGAGTGGTTGGTGAGGGAATATTTGTGGCAGAGAGAGGCTGGGTTGTTTGTGTCTGGTGAGGGAGGTGGAATGTAAGCAGAGGCAAGATTGCTAGGACACATGCGAGGAGAAGGTGGGGCAGCATGGGATAAGGCAGGGGTAGTAGATAACCAAGGCACAGGGGCTGTTGGTTGTGTTGGGGCTGCTGTTGTACCTGTAAAATTATGCTGAAAGGGAAAATCATCTTCGTTAAACACCACATTTCTAGATACAAAAACTCTCCCAAACATGTTAAGGCATTTGTACCCTTTATGCTGAAGGCTAGGCCCAAGATAAACACACTTGTCCATGCGATAGTTCAGTTTATGGCTATTATACGGTCTTAAACAAGGAAAATAGGCACATCCGAATACTTTCAGATCTTCAAACATTGGCCTCTTACCAGTCAATACCTCAACAAGAGACTTAGGTTGTAAAGTCGGGGTTGGCATACTGTTTATAAGGTAGGTAGCATATGCAAAAGCCTCCCACCAATAAGTAAGAGGAATAGACGCTTGAGCCAGCATGGTAAGACCCTTTTCAACAATATCCCTGTGTTTACTCTCAGCCCGACCATTTTGTGCCGATGTATAAGGACATAAAATGCCTGAAACAATACCCTCTTTTCCACACAACTGATGCACTTTAACAAACTCTCCCCCATTATTTGATTGAAGTGCTTTGACAGCCCCATTATATTGTTGTTTAATCATGGAGGTGAAATGTTGATAAGCTGCATAGTGTCACTCTTTAGCCGCAAAGGGTAAATCCAAGTGTACCTGCTATAGTCATCAACAAATATAGCATAATAACGATATCCTTTAGATGATAAGAGTGGTGCAGGCCCCCATAAATCAGTGTGAACTAAATCAAACATGTTATTGGATCTTTACTCAGAATTTGGAAAAGCAAGAGCATGAGATTTTCCATACTGGCAGTAGTCACAAAATTGAACTTTATCATTAATAATAGTAGGAAGGTTACATTTTTTAATGACAAGCTCTAGAGTTTTCAAGGCAGGATGACCAAGTCGTTTGTGCCATACATTCTTAGATACTTTCATTCTAGGGGACTGACTCAAAATAGACACATTCAAAACAGGTAGGTGATTATTTATGTGTATTGTATTCTTCCGATCAGACTCTTTAGTGGAACTCCCTCTCGAACAAACTTTAACTTCGTCAATTTAGTACTGACCATCTCTAAGCTACCCTTCAGCATGATTAGCCCCGTGTCCTTATCCTTGATGAGACAAAAACCATTATGAAACTCAATAAGTATATTGTTATCCTTAGTAAGCTTGGACACACTCACAAGGTTTTTGGTAATGTTAGGTATACATAAGACATCTTTCAAATTCAGCTTAACATGTTCATTCACAAGAGATGTATCACCTATATGAGATATCTTAAGACTGTCACCATTTGCAACTACAACTGATTCCTTACCTCCATATTCATTCGGGTTCCCTAGGTTGGTGTAGCCTGCTGTTACATGGCTTAATGCACCACTGTCTACATACCAGCTCGGATCAGTAAGGATTTCAGAACCTGCCATGTGTGGTTGAGGAGTATGTGAGGTCACGAGGGCAGATTGATTTTGTTGAGGAGACACTTTGTTTTGCTGCTGGTTGACATGACCTCCCTTGTTTTGAGAAAAATTTGGTGGTGCAAGCTCTTTGTTATACCGACCATAGCAATAGTATGTTGTGTGGCCAAGTTAACCACACATTTGGCAAGTTGGTTTGTTTCCTCTTCCCCTACCTCGACTACTGTTGCCTCCATTTCCTCTCTGATTTCCACCAGAATTATTGTTGTTACTTCCCTGAGGCCTTGAATTTGGATTGAAGGGAGAGCTTCTTGTGTTGGTGAGGTTAACAGAAGCATTGTGACTAAAGCCAGTTGTAACTTTGTGCACAGATTGGTGATCTAACCGTTTCTCAAACAGAAGTAATTTCGACTGCATATCTAACCAGGATACATCCACTTTACTGTGAATAATGGCAACAACAACATTGTATTCCTTATCCAATCCTAGGAGTACTTGTGACACTAAGGCCCTAGTCGAAACTAGACTACTAGCTTGTTCGAGGTTATCAGAATTACTTTTCATGATTCTCAAATATTCTTCCATTTTTAAATTTCCTTTTCGAATGGATTGAAAAACTTGCCTGAGATAATCTTCCTCTGCGTGTGATTGAACACCAAAGAGTTTATTGATACTGTCCCACAACATTCTAACACTCTCGCATCCCATGACTTGAACGACTACTTCAAAAGTCATAGAATTATACAGCCACCCAAGGAGTAACTGATCGACTGCCATCCAGTCTTCAAATTGAGGATTAACCTCGGTGACTAAGGTCAAACTCGAACCCCTTGCACTTCCACTTGAGCATCCATCAGATATGGGACCTCTGGCAGCAGCTTCTCCAAATGATGCAGCACCTGAGACATTTGCATCTCCACCTCCAGGTTGAAGATACATTAGAGGACATGGTTTTTGGCCGGTGAGATGGCCTTCAAGCCGGTAGATCCTTAATATCAGTAGAGCCAAATTCTTCAACAACAAAAAGTTGCTTCGGTCAAGTTTGATTGAGGTGATTTGGTTAAGAAGTTGGTTTAGTGGAGGGCTGCTAAAGATGGTATTCGTAGGGTGCAAGGAGAAACTTGTGTTGGAATTGGCGTTGGCCATAAGGAAAGCTCTAATACCAAGTTAATGTTTTAGGAAAACGTAAAAAGAGAAACAAACACAAAAAAGGCAAGTTGCAGAGGAAGCTGAGAAGATTGCACCAACGACTATCTTGAATATCGATTATTTCACCAATACAGAAGAATCCGACTGCCAATGTATTTAATATACAAACCCTAGAATCAAAAGTGCAAAAATAGAAATTGAATAAAATAATAATAGTGTACATGTGTCACTATGCAGTAGGTGGTCCTTGGATTAAATATTCCTTCTCCTAACAAAATCGGTTGACTAGGATAAGGCCACATCACCTGTTGACTATCCTTCCAGATAGACTCACTGTGCCATCTGTATTGCTGACATGGACAACTCTTTCCTTGTCCTCAATAGACAATACATGACAAGATGACCTTTTTGGGCAAGTTGTCGTATTATATCAAATTTCGGCATCTTGAACTCAAGTGGAATAAAGAGATCCTAGACTAGACACAGTTGTGTCGCCTCAATGCCTTTGTAAATACTAGTAACTTTGTAATTACTAGTGTCTTTTATGGCAAACAAGCTTTCTTTTAGAAAGTTTAATCTTTCCCCACAACATATAGATTGAAACTTTACAACTCCATGAAGGATTTTGTAAGTTAATTAGAAGAATATTACTCGAGGATTAAACAAAAAAAAAAAGAAAGAAAGAAAAGATGAACCAATACATTTTAACGTAGACATAGACATGCTAACATATTAATATACAAGAAAATATTATTAAAAAAAAAAAGAACAACTAATTTCCACACCTTACTTGGATGAGAAAATATGGAGAAGAAAAAATTGAGAGAGATAGAGAGAAAAGTGGAGAGAGAGGGAGAGAAGGACATGAAAATGAAAAGAAAATGTAGAGAGAAATTTGGAGGTGGAAAGGTTGTTGGAGGAGAAAAAGAAAGAGTAAGAGGAAAAAAGAGAGAGGGAGGGAGAGCCAACATGAAAGGAAAAAAATTTGGAGAAAACCAATTAAAAATCTTTTTAGGGATTTTGGTGTATGAATTGTGAGAAAGAGAAAAACACTTTGAGAAAAAAAAATGAAAGAAGTGCATGAGAGAAATGGTGTATGTGAGTGAAAGAGGAAACAAAAGTGGCTAGGTTTTTTTTTTCTTTTTTCTTTTTGTGGTTGTATTTCCCCCAAATGACCAATGGTCACCCAATTTATAGAGAATTCAAATTTCTTTCAATTAGGAAATGAATCAACCAAATTACATTCAAAAGGAAGAAATAAAATTAATTATGTGATTGATTTTTTTAACAAAATGTTGTGTGATTGATCATGTGATTGATCATTTTTAAGAAAAAAAAATTGTGATTGATTTTTCCCAAAATTGATAAAAGATATCACCATTCAAATCTTATTCTCTCTCCATTAAAAAGATTTTGTTTCACTATTTTCTAATTAAAATAGAAAAAAAGTATTTAAATGTTAATTAATAAAAACTTAATTTAATTGCTATTATTATTTTGTTTTATTTTCGAAAGTTAACCTCAAATTAAACAAGTAATCAAATTTGGTCAGAAAAAAGTAGGTCACTATATCAGTAGATATCAATCAAATCTAGGATTTAGTCATTGGACGACAGTTAAAACTATTCTCGAGTATCTTAGGAGAACAATAAACTATATGCTTGTGTATGGTGCTAAGGATTTGATTCTTACAAGATACACTGGCTCTAATTTTCAGGCTGATAAGAATTCTAGGAAATCCACATCAAGATCAGTGCTCACTCTTAACAAAGAAGCTATAGTATGGCGTAGCATCAAGCAAGGTTATATTGCTAACTCTACCATGGAGGCAGAGTATGTAGCTACTTGTGAAGCTATTAAAGAAGCTGTCTAGCTTAAAAAGTTTTTGACAGACTTGGAAGTAGTTTCAAATATGTCAATGCTAATTACCCTATATTGTGATAATAGTA
The DNA here is from genome assembly GCF_027475165.1 of Benincasa hispida. NCBI lineage: Eukaryota > Viridiplantae > Streptophyta > Magnoliopsida > Cucurbitales > Cucurbitaceae > Benincasa > Benincasa hispida. Next base: position 72,906,453 of record NC_143480.1, read on the forward strand.
GTGACGTGGCAAACTCCAAGAATCCTTGGAGCTATAAGAGAGAACATATCGAGCGCGAGTATCATCTCATACGGGAGATTGTGCAATGGAAAGACATGATCGTCACGAAAATTGCTTCAGAGCACAATGCTATTGATCTATTTATGAAGGCCCTCACGACTAGAGTTCACTCCTTTCCGCTTTTAGGGAAAGTAGATGAATTACTCTCTTAGGTGCTGACTCCAAGTCTTGAACAAGGGGCTCCTCCTTCTAATTTGCTCGAGAGGAATTTGTTTATGGTAGAACCATTGTTCATTAGAGGATCAATGGGACATAAGAAAAAAGATGTAATTATAGGAGTAAAATGGTAATTTGGACCTAGTTGTAATTACGAGCAATTGTGAAGGATTGACTTATTGATGACTGATTATATCCATGGACACAGACATATATCTATATTGCAAAGAGTACAACTATGGGTCACCTATGGGTCATTAATGGAGTGACTCACAGTTAATGAATGTTGATTACATTAATTAAAGAATTTGATTTATTTAATATCGAATCATTGGAGCTTCTAATTTATAGGTCCGCTATGTCACTCTACTAGCTCACTAAGGGTAAAACAATGATCAACTAATTTTTTGAAGAATTTGAATTGTCCAAATTATTTTAGCAAATTTTATATTAAAAAGGATTAATATAAAGTATAATGTATATACATTATAGTATATAGTTAATTATAAATATGATTTATAACTAAAACTATATAATATGAGGGAATGATATTTGAATAAGGTTCGAATAATAAATTAATTTGAATTTGATTCATATTAAAACTATATAGTAAAATTTAATATCAATTGAATTCATATTAAAACTATAGAATAAGAAAGAGATATGCATTTTTATGTGATTTAAATACATTATTAAATAAATATGTGGTATTTATATTGATTAATTAATAGTTAATTAATTAATTAATTAATAATATTTATTTAATTATTTATTATATATTAATATGATTTATTATATATTTATTATTTAAATAAATTAATTAGTTTTAAATAAAATAACTAGTTTCTGTAAAATATAGAAAAGGTAGATACTTAGAAAGATCTCTCGGATGTTGTTGTCATCTCTCTACTCTTTGACAATTCCTCATAGAAAAACCTTCTTTCAAGTTTTCTTTAGCTCCCTGCCATTTTAGATCCCACCATCTCTGATCCTTCTAGAGACATAGGGGGAAAGTTCTATCGGTAGCATCTTTCCGTTCGAGTTTTTGAAGGTTCGTGTAGAGAATTTTCTGGAAGAATTGATCTTCAAAGGTAACTTTTCCATATCGTAGAAAATTTAATGTTTGGCCTTTACTTTTCTGTAAAATCAATTCTAGTTTTTTTCCATCCCAATTTAAAGACAAAAGTATTAAAACATTTATGCATTGGGATTCAACCCCTTTAGTTAGTATCCTTAAAAAGGTCGGGACGTGACAGGCTACAAAGAGCAGATGTAATTGTTTCTTCTTCTTCTTCTATTTTTTTAAATAGTTTAGTTATTTGTATTTACATTTAACAATCTATGTAGAGAATCAAATGTTAGAGTTACAATTGAACCCTACTCCAGAAGAGTCTTAACCACTATTATAGGATAAAGTATATCATATAGTTTTGGGTAGACGATCAAGACACATAAAAGGTCTTGGTTAAGGACCCAAGCCTAAATCAAAGAGAGGTAGTTGCTCATTAAGTACATCAACGACAAAAATGCAACGTGAATAGCAAATGGAAATGAGATCACTAAAAGCTAAATTTGAAGATTCTCAATCAAAGTTGAAGGAACTTGAAGAATCTCAAAATATGATAAAAAAAGAGAATGCAAGACAAATGGAGGAAACGAAGAAAATGATCAAACAAATGGTGAAATCACAAAGAGAAGGACCATCAACACATCTATGAATTGATATTTTAATTGTAGTAAACTTTGTATATGAGGTTAAATATATTGCTAATGTGTAGTTTTGATAGTACTATTAGTTGTAGGAGAATGAAACAGGGCTATCCCATGATAGCCTTTGTTTAGAGTTAAGAGTAGTTTGTGGAGGGCTTGTTAGGAAAAGTGGAGCCAATACTCCTTCAAGGTCTAATTCATTTTCTCAACCCATTAAGCAACCTCCCTTATTGTCTAATTTGGAGGCTTGCTTATCAAAGAAGGAATTTTGTGGCGGTGGAAGAAGAAAAGTATAGCTGTTGGAATTCAAGATTAATTTGATTGGCTCATTATTGATAATTAAGGGTGGCAATACATATTATATATATGTATGTTAATGCATGAAGAATTTTATACAGAAATGTGTCGTGAAGAAAAATTTTGAGAGCTTCACTAGTGTTTTTCTTTCAACATTTTATAAAGTGGCAATAAGTTTAATGAGAACAATAAAGAGGGTATTCAAGATACCGAGGTGTGGAACTAGATTCAAATAACTCTTGTTGGACTATTTGGGGAGAGATTTGTAGCGCGAGTATTAGGTTCTTTACAATCTCTATCATAGTAGAATTCATAGTTGCAAAAGACTAGACGTAGTCCCGAATTTAGGGCGAATCAGTATATTTTTTGTGTCGTTCCCTTTTTCTTTATCCTCTTTATTTGTATTATTTTGTGGTCGATTATTTATTTGGGTCTAACTTGTGGAAATAGAAATTTGAGATATAATTTCATTTATTCCGCATTTATTTATATCTCGCATAAATTCCCAACAGGGTTGAATGTGGAATAGATATATGAAGTTTGGAGGCGGGGGGTGTGTTTAGGAAATTGTTAATGCTTTAGACAACTTTAGGTGTTATAATGTGAAGTTTGTTTTGTAGGTTATTGTGTTTGTGTTTATGTTTATGAAGTTTGGACAAATTTAGAAGTGTCCTTAAAATTTATTTGTGGATGTAATGAGTGTATAATACATTGCTTTGTCAAGTTATTTTATGGGGTTTTGTAATATTTGTGTGAGAGTTTCTGAACCTAACTTAGATAGCCAAACAGAACTCAAACAATCAGCATAAATAAATCGAAAGCAGTAAAGAATACCAAGATATATAGTGGTTCGACCAGTTTGGTCTACATCCACTTTGAGAACCAGCTTGAATTAATTTATTAATGAGCAATAAAGAAATTTTACAAATTACAGATAATCAACAAAATCACCAATCTGTAATTTTAAGTATCCATTAATACCGAGAGATCCATACACAACGTCGTCTCTGTCTACTGAGAACAACCCGCTGCAAAACAACCCAAAATAGTGTGCAAATTGCCTCTGATCGGCGAACCACGTGTAGACCCGCACGTATCTCTCAATGCTGCGGAAGCAGACTCCACGGCGAAACCGGACTGCTTGCTACTCAGATCGGCTAACCTCCCATACCGGACCTCGACAGCCCAAACTGCCGCCCACGCCGTGAACTTCCAAGACTGAACCGCCTGACGAAAACTCCCATGCTGACCGCTGATCTGCAAGCACCACGCTTACCGATCGATCGTGATCTACTTCCACCAGTGGCCTCCGATTAGTGTCCTAGGCGGCTCTCTCGTTTTGGTCTAGCGTCAGTCCAACTCTCCTTGGGCGGCTGCAATATTTTTCTTCAGCAAAAAGGAGACCCATGAAAAAGGCCCTAATTTTGGAGAAGAAGGAAAAATTACAAGTTTGCCACTGTTCAATAATTACGATAATGCCATTGGACCTTTAATTTTTCAAAAAACCCACTTAAAAACCTTGTTATTTTATACAAATCTCCCTCATAACAAGAGTATTTAAGTGCCAAGCTGATTCTACAATCTTCCTATCATCCAGATTTAATATTCAGCCCATCTAATAGGTATTTGAACCTATGGGCTGAAAGAACCTTGGTTAACATATCTGACAAATTCTCAACTATATGAACATTGACCAGTTTAACATCTTTCTGGGCCACAACTTCTCTGATAAAATAAAATTTGACATCGATATGCTTGGACCGTTTGTGATGAGATGGATTCTTCGCAAGATGAATAGCACTCTGGCTATCACAACGGACGATAGGAATGAACTCCTGCGACAACAACTCAACAACTATCCTTTTCAACCACACTGCCTCTTTCACAGCTTCACCCACTAAAATATACTCTGACTCAGTAGTAGACAAGGCAACAACTGACTGAAGAGCAATATTCCAACTGACCACATTATCAAACAAACGAAAAATGTGACTTGATAGAGACCTTCTTTTGTCAAGGTCTACAGCATAATCTGCATCTGTGAAGCCTTCCAACAGTGCTAATTTATCACAATCCTTGTTAAAACACAATGATACACTGACACCACCTTTCAAATATCGAAGCACCCATTTAACTGCATTCCAATGCTCCTTCCTAGGATTTGACATAAACCTTTATCATACTCATAGCATATCCCAAGTCAGGCCTAGTACAAATCATCAAATACATAATACTTCCAACAGCATTGCAATAGGGAATATTAGCCATCTCTACCTTTCTTGTTCAGTAACAGGACACTGAGATGAAGAAAGCCTAAAATGAGATGCTAAGGGTGTCGAAACTACCTTACAACCAGACATATTATACTTCTCAAGCAGTTTATACACATAACTCTCCTGCGAAATAGTTAACAAACCTTTCTCCCTATCTTTTTTCACATCCATGCCTAGGATCCTTTTCAGTTCACCTAAATCTTTCATCTCAAATTCATTATTCAATCGTTTCTTGAGATCACAGATTTCAGAATAATCCTTAGACACCAGAATCATATCATCTACATACAGAAATAGATAAGTATATGTACCTTTCTGAGATAGTTTCCAGTACATGTAGGCATCATATGAGCTCCTGTGAAACCCTGCTTCAGAATAAAGGTGTCAAACCTGATATACCATTGTCTCGACGATTGCTTCAGTCCATAGATGGACCTGTGAAGATGACAAATCATGTCTTCCTTTCCTTTCACCTCATAGCCCTAGGTTGAGCCATGTAGATCACTTTCTCCAATTCACCATGAAGGAAAGCTGTGGTAATATCCATCTGTTCAACAAACATATCAAAGTGAACAACAATAGATAAAATTAATCGAATGGATGAATGCCTCACTACCGGAGAGAAAATCTCATGAAAGTCAACTCCCTCCTTTTAAGTGTAGCCCTTAGCTACCAGTCTAGCCTTATACCTAGGCTTGCTGTCACCTCCTGTACCTTGCTTGATTTTATAAATCCACTTTGACTAAATGAGTTTCTGATTAGGAGGCTTTGAAACTAATGACCATGTCTGATTCTTCTACAACGAGAACAATTCTGCTTCCATAGCATTCTTCCATTGTTCTTCGAATCAGATACAATAGCCTCCTCAAAAGTAAGAGGCTCTGCTTCAATACTGTTAGCTGCACAAGTAAGAGCATAAGCAACTAAATCAGCATAACCATACCTCGTAAGAGCTTGCCTCACCCACTGAGGCCTGTCACATGTAAGCTGATAGTTCTGTAGGTCATTGCCACTTGAGCTTTCTTCACCAAAACTCCCTCATCAATCAAAGTTCTCTGCAGTTGAGGCTGTCTACTATCAGAACTGGATGACTGATCACTGGAATCACCTGAACTAACTGATGGTTTTTCTTTAGAATCAATTCTAACCTCTGCCTCAACCTGATCAACTGTCTGTTGTTTCTACTGCTCTTTGACATGAAATGGCATCTCTGTTTCATTAAAGGTCACATCTCTACTGATAATGCATTTATTTCTGCCCTTTTCCAAGCACCAAAGTTTATATCTTTTAACACTCTGAAGATAGCCAATAAACATATATTTAAGTGCCCTCTTGTTCAACTTCCCTTCCTTAACATGAGCATAAGCTGAACATCCAAATACTCTGAGATGATCCAAACTTGGAGCTTTTCCTGTCCATATCTTCTAAGGAGTCTTTAGGCCTAAAGCGGAAGACGGACTACTATTAATTTGGACAGCTTCCCCCCAAAATTTCAAGAGTAATGAAGCATTTTTCAAGAGACATCTTGTACGCTCTATAATTGTTCTGTTGAACCTCTCAGCTAAACCATTCTGCTATGGAGCATACGTAACAGTGAAATGCCTCGTAATTCCCTCAGATTTGCAAAATTTATCAAATTTGTGATTCACAAATTCTAAACCATTGTATGTCCTCAGATATTTTACCTTCCTGCCTGTCTGGTTTTCAACCTGCTTTTTCCATTCAAGAAATTTTCCAAAAGCTTCATCCTTCTGTTTTAGTGGATACATCCACACCTTTCTTGAAAAATCATCAATGATTGACATAAAGTACTTCGAACCTCCCATAGAAGGTACCTTTGTAGGACCCCACAAATCTGAATGAATATAATCTTAAATTCCTTTAGTAGAATGCTTCCCTTTCCCAAACTTCACTCTGGTAGACTTTCCCATTATGCAATGTTCATAGAATGGGAGTTCAATGTCTTTAAATCCTCCAAGCAAATCTTGTTGTGAAAGAGCTTGCAGAACTCTTTCACTCACATGAGCCAATCTGTTATGCCATAACATAGATTTATCTGTTTCTTTCCCAGATGCAATAGTAGCACTACCTAAAATTGCAGTACCTTCAAACACATAAAGACCATTCCTCAAGGTCCCCTTCAACTTAACCAAAGAACCCTTGATAACCTTCAGAACTCTATTATCAGATTTATAAGAATAACCTGCTCTATCTAATTCGCCCAGAGAAATTATATTTCGTTTGAGTTCTGGAACATACCTTACATTTGTAAGATTTCTGATCATACCCTCATGTGTTGCAATTTGAACTGACCCAATTCCTTTTACATCACAAGCACCATTATCACTAAGCAGAACTTATCCCCCATCATTTTCCTGAAAGTCAATCAAGAAATCCCGATTAGGAATCTGTGAAACGTGCACCCTGAATCCATGATCCAAGAATTCTGAATGTCCCTATTGGATACCATCAAAATCTCTGTTGAATCATACCCATCAGTAATATTTACTGCACTAGAATCCCTTGTATGCTTGCTACTTGATGCTTCCTTGCTCTTATTCAAAGGGCAATTCTTTCTAAAGTGTCATTCTTTATGACATAGTAAATAGTTTTTGCTTTCCCCTTTGATTTCGACCTGGATCTCGACTCTTTTCCTTTTTCGTTCTTTTTCTCATTTCTGCCTCTGGCCATGAGTAACTCTCCATCCTTGCGTTCCTTTTTAATCTCGAGATTTCTTGTTCTCAAGGCATCAAACACTATATCCATGGAAAATGAATCCCGTCCATATTTAATAGGTACCTTAACTTCTCGATACGATTCTGGCAAAGAATTCAGAAGAATAACTGCTTGATTTTCATCTGACATCTATAATCTTCTGGAATTCATCTAGGTTCTCTTCTAAGCCTTTACTTGAGTCCATCTTATATCCAAAGAATTTCTCCTTTAGATATAATTTATTTGGCAAGGACTTAGTCAAATAAAGACTTTCCAGTTTCTTCCACAACTCCGCTGTAGTAGTAGCCTCATCTACTAGCCTAAGCACTCCATCTGACAGATACAGAATTATCGTCGTATAGGCCATCTCATCCATATCCCTTTTTTCAGCTTCTGTTGGTGGAAGGTTATCTTCGTCTAAGATTTTGGCTACCTTTTGTTGTACCGGAATAGCCTTAATCTTTTTCCTCCATAACTCGAAATCATCTTTCCCATCAAATTTAACAACTTCGAACCTTGTAGACATCGAAGTCATCTGTCAAAAATAATTCCAACAAAAAAATCCTAAAGAAAGAATATGCCAGCACACACTACCACACAACCTCTTTGGATTAATTGGAGCTCTGATACCACTTGTGAGAGTTTCTGAACCTAACTTAGTTGGCCAAACAGAACGCAAACAATCAGCAGAAATAAATCGAAAGTAGTAAAGAACATCAAGATATATAGTGGTTCGACCAGTTTGGTCTACATCCATTTTGAGAACCAACTTGAATTAATTTATTAATGAGCAATAAAGGAATTTTATAAATTATAAATAATCAACGAAATCACCAATCTGTAATTTTAAGTATCCACTGATATCGAGAGATCCGCACACAACGACGCCTCTGTCTACTGAGAACAACCTGCTGCAAAACAGCCCAAAACAGTGTGCAACTCGCCTCTGACTGGCGAACCACACGCAGAACCACGCGTATCTCTCAATGCTGTTGGAAGTAGCCTCCACGGCGAAACCGGACTGCCTGCTACTCAGATCGGCTAACCTCCCAAACCAGACCGCGACAGCTCGAACTGCCACCCATGCCGTGAACTTCCAAGACCGAACAGCCTGATGGAAACCTCCCACGCTGTCTGCTGATATGCAAGCACCACGCTCACTGATGGATCCTGATTTACTTCCACTGACGGCCTCCGATTAGTGTCCTAGGTGGCTCTCTCGTTTTGGTCTTGCGTTAGTCCAACTCTCCTTGGGCGGCTGCAATCTTTTTCTTCAGCAAAAAGGAGACCCACGAAAAAGGCCTTAATTTTGGAGAAGAAGGAAAAATTACAAGTTTGCCACTGCTCAATAATTACGATAATGCCATTTGACCTTTAATTTTTCAAAAAATCCAATAAAACCTACTTAAAAACCTTATTATTTTCTACAATTTGCTTATCTTAATTTAAGATTTATTTTTGGTAACATTTGTCAAGATGCTTATTTGGGTGTATGATATGTTGTGGAATGATTGTTTTGTTTAATATTTGTTTGAGACTAATTGAATGTTGGGTGTAGTTTTTTTATAAGTTTTATCTTAAGTATCAAAAACTTTAATAAAAATAGTGCTAATTGTTCAACTTATTGTCATTTTAAGTAATATGTTGCTTTCGAGGTGCCTTTAAAGTGGGACGGATCTATGAAGAGGTCACGGACACGTGCTCCCATCACATCGTGTGGTTTTACATATAAATATGTTATTTTTTATTAAATATATATATATAAAAATAATATTACATTGAGAATATATTTAACATGTGCCCCAGTGGAACTTTTCTTATTGGCGACCAGGATTCAAATCTTCTGAAAGATAGGTTTTTTTCCTGTTTTATTTTAACCAGTTTTTCTTCTATGTTCATGTTTGTATACAAATATTTTTAAAATTTTAAACTCACTATTTGATTATTGATTTTTAGTTTTTTAATATTAAAATATATAAATACCTTTTTTATATATAAATTTTTGTGATTATTTACTTTACCATTATTTTAAAATTATAGTCAAGTTAATACAAATTTGATTGTTAGTTTTTCAAATTTCGAATAATAAATATCTAAATTTTCAACTTTAACTCTAATAAATCTCTTAAAAATATCTAATAGGTCTATAAAGTTTCAATTTTAACTATCTAAAATTCTCATAAAATATACAAATGCTTAAAAATTAATCGTTGTATTGGACGAATTTTTTTTTTTTTGTTTCTAATTGAATCTCAAAATTTCAATTTTGTAGTCAATTGTTATATTAGTTTTTATGAAGTCCAGTACTGCATGTTAGACACACAATCAAGATGTCAATGATCTAGTATATATTTAAAGTTCAAAAACTATATATGATACAAATTGAGACGTTAATGAGCTAAAATTTTAACCTTATATAAAGTCGTATCCCCTAACATGAAATTTTGGATCTGCCTATATGTAAGTTAGTTATGCTCGTTTCAGCGATATTATATGATTTAAATATTATATCGATGCATCTAAAATTATATTTATATGAAATTGTGCCCCTTACAAAAAAAAATCCTGAATCTGCCAGTACTTTGAAGTCTTAACCTGAAAATTATGTCAATGGTTTGTGACTCAAGTGAACAACTTACATATTTTTGTGAAATCCTTAGCTTAGATATGTATTCGTGGAATACTTATGTTTTTTTCACTACTTATGAAAACCTCTAGCAACGGGTGACTTCAATGTGATGAAAAAAAACAATATTATGAACATTTTTTGGTTGATTTCAATATTATGTGATGTCAATTTCTTGTGTTAAATATTAGGTTATGAAGATCATAACTATAAAAATAAAAAAAATAAAAGAATTAAAAAATGGTAATCAAACTCTTGACGGAAAAAAACTATTGGTGGACAGTAGATTTCTTGACGGATCGTTTAGAGATTTCCATGAAAATTTGTTTACATTTTCAAATACAGATCTCCTAACGGTATAACAGCCATCAAATTATACCTACAAATGAAGCGTCGGGAGAGAACTCAAATCAATGTGGATGCCTTGGCGGTGATATCTCATGACGGCATGGGTTTACCGTCGGGTGATACACTATTTGCCGATGATGTAGTATCATCATCGAAAAATAAGAATTTTCAACGCCGTATGTATGTCGTCAAAAGATATAACTTTTTGTCGACAGTGGAGTTCTTTGCGTTGAGAGATACTCTCTGGACGGGGTTCTCCCAACGCCTTGTTCACTGTCGAGAGAGCCTTTACTAATCTTTTTTAGGGTCTATGCCAATGGTTTCCATCGTTGGGAAATGACTAATTCCTTGTAGTGTCAATTGAGACTTAAAAAATTGGAAAGATATATATGTAATTTAAGGGCTCTACTAGAAGTTAAGCAAACAAAAATATCATACTTTTTTAAATTACCAAAAATAGCACCAGATACTTTGACTTAATAACTCAACTCTACGTTCCAAACATAGATTTCCTAACTTCAGACTAAACAACTATTCAACCAAAATACAAACTTCCTAACTTTACAGACATGTTGATTTTAAACTTCAGAACTCAACTTAGCACCTTAAATAACTTCTAAATTTTAAGTTTGATTTCAATTTAGTTCATAAGTTTTAAAATATTATCATATTACCTTTGAAATTTGAGTTTTATTTCAACTGGGTATCCCTAGGTTTCAAAATTTACATTTTTAGGCTCAAATCTTCATTAAGTACCCATAGATAGTCTTTAGTGTTAACCAATATTAATTAATTTAAATAAATTAAAAAGAATTATAATAAAATAAATCTCTCTATCTTTTTTATCATGGTTGAAATTAGTTTTAAAATATCACTTCATAATTATTTTAAATTAATAAATAAACATTAACAGCAAAGGTTGAAACGAGTATTTGATAAAAGAAAATCAAGATTAAAAATGTAAATATTGAAACTTAAGGATCAAATTGAACCAAATTTTAAATCTAAACAATAAAATCGTAACATTTTGAATCCGTCGATTAAATTGTAATCAAACTCTATATTTATGAGTTAAAAATGTCATTTTGAAAATTTAATGATGGAATGAAAACTAAACCCAAAATACAAGAGCAATTGGGTTTTTTTTTTTTTTTTCCATAATCTTTTTTACTCTCTTTGACCATCAATATTTCCATCTTTCCTCGTCAAACAAGTTTGTCTAAATATATAACCGTCCACGTCAATTTTTCATGTAGTCTATTAATGAGTCTTAAACCTTTTTAAATTCAGTGGAATTTTTTAAACGAGACTCGTAATCAAAAGAGAATTTTTATAACTTAACTAACTATATTTTATCCAAAACTTCTTAATTTTGAGAGAACAAGTAAACCCTAAAATTATGTGGTAAGTATAAAGACTAAACTTAGGAATAAGGTTTGAAATATGGATGTTGAGGAAAATAATGAGGTCTCAATTTTATGGAAATATCGATGAGAATTTCAGAAAAATTTATGGAATTGAATGGAAATTGTTATATATATATATGTGTGTGTGTGTGTAAATGTCGATGTCGATGTGAGATCAAAATTTTTAAAAAATAAAAAATAATTTCAAATATTAAAAATTAATTAAAAAAATTAAAGGACATGAAATATTTGCATATAAATTATTGTGATTTGTTTACTATTAGATGAAGTGCATACAAAAATGAAAAAAAAAATCATAATATTAAATTAACATAATATCATAAACATAAAAAAATCATAACATTAAACATAAGAGGGATATAAAAAGATAACTTTAAACATAACACAACATAATAGAAAAGAAAGAAGAAAGAAAAAAAAAAAAAAAAAAAAAAAAAAAACTCTTCCAATAGATAGAGCTTGAGAGAAAATGAGAGGAAATTAGAGAACTCATATTAATTCAAGTTTAAGGTGAAATGATGTGAAAATTCAATAAAAAATATATGAATGAAAATATGTAGATTCTTGAAAATAAACATTTTGTATGGTAAAAGAAAAATAAAACCTTATCTTACACTTCCTAGCACTAGCATAAAGTTAATGGTTGGAAAAAAAAAATTCAAAATTCAAAATTCAAAATTCAAAATTTTAATGATATTACCAAACACCAATAAAAATTATATCGAAATGTCGGAAATTTTGAACGGATAATTTGAGAAAGGAAAAGAAAGGTGTAAGGAGTTAACATCGTGGAAGTGGTGGGTCGGCGCCGGCCAGGGCAATATGTGGCCTTGATTATTGTGGCATTGTGGGCGGTAGCCGTACAATTCTTTGTGGTTTGTTGTTCTAGATGTAATGTATCCACATTATCAAATGTGTAAACCGACCGAAGCTGCAGTACAAGTGCAGGACTAAAGTCATGGTACCCACCATAAACATTTAGAGATTCTCCAACATTTGCAGATTTATATATATATATATATATATCTACTCTTTATTGTCATTTTATAATTAAAATAAATATTATCAACTATATATTTTACTCTCTTTAATTATTTTTATTTTATTTGAAAAGATATTCAAAATTAAATTCATATTTATTTTATAGAAAAACATTAAATTAATATATATTACTGTTTTCTTTGAGAAAAATAAAAAATAAAATAATAAACCTATATTAATTTAAAAATAAATTCAAATTATAAGTTAAAATTATATTCAATTAATTATAAATTAATGAATAGTCGTAAAAGCATTCTTGGAATATTATGTAAATAGGTAGAAATCTTATAAAACAAACACAGTTATCCAAGTATTTCCAAATATTTTTAACATTCCTAAAAAATAAACATGGCTATATATGGGCGTCAGACATATGTAATTTTGGATATCTATAATTCCATACATTTAAAGATTTCGATTATCTACATTCACAAAAAAAAAAAAAAAAAAACAAATAAATGACCCCTAAAGAAATATTAATTTGGCTTCTATGATTCTTTTAGTACAAAAAAAAATGAGTAGAGAGATTTGAACTTTTGACCTCGTTGCAAATAGTACATATCCATTGAGTTATATTCACTGAAATTCTTTAATTATTGTGGTTAAATATATGTAATTTACAAATTAACTGTTAACAATTTTTGTTTTCATGTGACAATTTACAAATTCAACGTTAACATGGAAATGGTAGTTTTAGTATCTCTAAATTGTCAGAAGATAGCTTCGGAGCACAATGTTGTTGATCCATTTACAAAGGCCCTCACGGCTGCAGTGTCTGAGATCTTGTACTGGGCTTGTTTGTGCCCTAGTTTATTGTTTTGTGTACTTGTAATTTGATTATCTTGTACACCCCACTAGCTTTAGGACAAGTAGAAAATTGTTGGGGTTGATGCCCTAAATCTCGTAGGGTCCTGTAGTTTGTAAACACTTATATGAACAAATATTCTATGATTTATAATATATGATATTTTATTCACTTTTTTTTATGAAATATATGATATTTTCGTTACATTAACCACAAACCAATAAGCTAACATCCATGGTTATCGTTGTAACTTAAACATGTATGTGAAGAAATACAGGTGGATCATTTTTAAGTGATAATCTAAATGGTCTGTAGTATATGGATAAGACTGAGTACCTTATCTATGAGTATGACCCACTTTGTAGGTGTAATAAATGTTGTAAAGTGCTACAAATGATCTGATCCTGATCATTCATGTATTAGACATGCGAGTAGGGATATTCTATACAAAGGAGTTTATATAAGACCGGACCACAAAATGTTTAGTCTCGTTATATAACGTCGTTCATAATTGAGACTTTCATTTCACTAGGTTGACCATAGGTAACATGATCTTAATCTTGAGTGAGTTGTGAACTTCTGCCTATGAGGGAAGTCCTTTAATTTACATGGGTGAGAGTGGTCAGATAGCTGACTTAACAAGTCTATCATTTTAGGGATTTGTCTGATTGGGGAGCTGGGAACTCAGCTACACAAGATGGAATTCACTCTTTCTGTGAAGCAAAGATAAGTTGATAAATTGCTCCCTTAAGAACTGATTCCAGGTCTTGAACAATGTCGCGCCACACCCTCTCTTGGCCCGAGAGGGGTTTAGTCATAGTGGAACTATGATTTATTGTTTATTAGAGGGATCCGTGGTACTTAAAGAGTTAGATGTAACTATAGGGGCAAAACGGTAATTTGGCCCAATTGTAATTACGAGAAATTTGTGAAGGATCGTTGTACTATTGGTTGGTTATATCCAATGGACACATAAATATATCTGTAGTACGAAGAGTGCAGCTGTCGGTCTTTAGTGGAGTGCTCGACAGTTAACGGATGGTGGATAATGTGATTAAAGAGTTTAATCAGTTATTCACCTACCGTTGGAGCTTAAAGGTACAGGTTCGTAAGGTCCCCATGGTAGCTCAATGAATTTAAGTTCAGAATCAGTTTTTGGTTTAATTTGAAATGTTCAAATTAATAAGAGGGGATTTAATTATATATGATATGATTGACATAATGTGTTCGATACATTATTGTTTATTTGGAGGAATAAATATTTGAATATATGATTCAAATATATTTTCTATGAATAAAATTCATAGTTATTAAATTTAATATAAAATGCTATAAAATAGAGAAAAAGAACTATGATTTATATATTGTATACGGAAATTATTTGAAATGGAAAAAGTATTGAAAAAATTTACAAGATATAGCAAATTGTTTGAATTATCAATGATAGATGTTGATAGACACTGTTAGACTTCTATCAGTATTTATCAATATCACTGATAGACACTGATAGAAGTCTATCAGTGTCTATCAACGTCTATCATTGATAATTCTAAAATTTTGCCATATTTTGTCAATATTTTGGTTTATTTTTCTATATTTAAAAATAGCCCTATTGTATATGATACAATATTAAAACTATAGGTTATAAATATAATATGATAAGTAAGCTATCATATTTATTTATAATTATTAATTATTCAATAATTAACCATTTTTTTCTCTATAACCACCCTTAGTGGGTAGTTATTTAGTTTTGTGGTAAAAATTAGAAAAAATGAAATTTGTTTCATAATTCCAAAGAGAGACACAATTTTCGATCGAGTAACTACATGATTCTTTGAGAGACTAAATGATCGAGTAATATAGTCTATGCGATAGACTTAGTCGTCTAAACGACAACATTGTTCCCTTCTCGATCATCTTCCTCCTCTAACTCCAAACTTCCCCTCTAACCAAAATTAGCCATAGCCCACCACTCCTAGATTCTTATGAGGATACCAAGATCATCAAGTGGTAGTGTCCCTTTTTGATTCGAGGACTGCGTTGCTGTTTGCTACTGTTCGAGAAGAATTCGTGACTTGTTCGATGCGTTCGTGAACGAGTATGATCGAGGGATTAACTTGAAGAATGGTTCTTCAAAGGTTTAATCTCTAAACTTTGTTTTTATTTCAAAAGCATGCTGCAATTTAAGTTTTATGCATAATTTGTTCTTATATGACTGTAAATGTATGCGTTCAATCACAATGGAATTTAGATGATCCGTTTCCACTCAAAGGTTCTCTATAAATAGAGATCCTTCAGTATGAATCTCACAGTGTGAACTTTCTAGGGACATGAGAGTTGAATCAATATATCACATATTTGATTTTATAATGAACAACTTCCCTTTATTCACCTTGATCTTTATTCATGCAAACACTTTCCGAATGGAGGTCACCTCTAGGGTGACACGAAGCGTCGTATGAATCTCACAGTGTGAACCCTAGGGACGTAAGAATTAAAATCAAAATATTGTATATTTAATTTTACTCTGAACAACTTCCCCTATTCACCTAGATTTTGATTCATGCAAAAACTTTTCGAATGGAGGTCAATTCCAGGGTGACACGAAGCGAAACATGAATCTCGATGTGAACTCTTATGGATGCGAGAGTTAATAAAAATATATTGTATATGTTATTAATTTTCCACTGAGGTGCTTTAACAACATATCATATACGTTATTAAATTCCCACTGAATCATTTAGAAAACATATCATATATGTTATTAAACTCCCACTAAAATGCTCTACTTGTTTTTGGGTAATTCTTTACTTATGAATGTTCCGGCTAATTAAATAACCTAAGTCTAGATGATTTTTCCTAGTATAACTCTTATACCGGGATTAATCTATGATGTCTAGGTGATGAATCAATTTTATTACCTTACACCACTCATGCATGCTCTTAAAACTAGGGTTATTGACTTAGACGCAAGTTTGATCTCCAAGTAGGAGGTGTTCCGTAAACCGTTAACTTAAGTACCCCTAACCTTAGACAAGATCTCCCTAGGTAAGTAAATAACTCGTGTTTTATAAGTAATCGACCAATTCCAATTCTTAAAAAAGGCGATTGAATTGCACCAGTTAACCCTAGGTGAGCATGTATCTTATCTTTGTTATAGATTTTAAAAGTCTAGGTTATTTTATAATAAATATAAAATAAATTATAACATTTATACCCTAGAACCTTCATCTATAACATGCTTCCTTAAACAGTCATGCTTTAATATAACACTTAAGTCAATTGGACCGGTTGGTCAATATGCGCAGGGGCCGGTCAATGAAAGAAGGCACGTGGGTTGGAAGCCGGTTGCAAAGCGATCGAACGGGTCGGGTGCACGGATGGCAGATGCACGGGGCGAGAACCAGGTTGCAAACGGATCGGATCTTGGGCGACAGCTGGTGTGCGTGCAAGGACACCATCGAACCGAGTCGAGTATCGGGCTCTCGGGTCTGAAAGGCTACTTTCGGGTCTGGGAGCTAGCAAACGGGTCTACACTGATTTCTTCTCCAAATTGATGTTGTGCTCTTTGTTGGAACTGAGCAATTATAGCCTAATAACGACTCTAATGACTCTAGAAAATTTACAGATCCTTTGCCACACATTAATGTTCATAAACATATGAGCAATTACAAATTTCAACAAGAAATTAAAAGAAAATGAATGCCAAAAACGTAATATATCCACTTTAGCCCACAATGCAATCAATACATGAAAAAACGCCCACCAATATGCAATAGAACGTTATAAGCATGCTTTGATACCTATTGATGGAACATAAAAAAAGCATGTAAAAGTGGAAGCAAAGGATCGATAACGTTCTCATTACATAAAAAACAAGAATAAGCATGCATAAAAGGTTAGAAATTACAACCTTTTTAGAATCTACCGCAATCTTCCTCTCTTGAGCTCGATCGACACCACCAATGATAATTCCTCGCTATTCTTCGATTGAAGAATACGGTGGTGGGACCATTTTGTTTGTGAAGAAGAGAATTTCACTCTAGTAAAGTGGAGAGTAAAGAGATTTTGGTGGAAGAGTAAAAGTAAAAGTTAGAGAAGCATTTGTTTTCCACATTTCAGAAAACAAACTATTTAAAGACAAATTTCATGCAAAATCCTATTTTGCATATCTTCCACCTCAAAATCCACTAGCATGTAATCTTTAGATGTCAAGCTTTGGAAGTGTCATTTCAAAGTCCACTTAGTTAGTGGGAAATTCCAACAATTGGATTTTTCCACTAACTAATTTAAAAAATAAATAAATCAATCTTTTATGAAAGATATTTTCAAAATTTAGAAAATATTTAAGAATAAATTTAATATCACATATTAAATTATTTTTGACACCTAACTTTGATTAATCATATTAATTAAGTTTAGAAAACACTTTCATGCTAATATTCAAGAATACTCTAAAAAATAATTAATAAATTAATTATTGAATTGTAAATTAAATCTCATATAAAATACAATTTTATCTAAAGTTCGAATTTGAACATTTCAAATTCTCACTTCACCGAGTTCTTCAATTTTGTCCTTATTGAGCTAGCAAGGAGACTCGATGGACCTACAGAGACCATGGGCTCCAACGATCCGAGACTAACTAGTCAAACTCTTTAACGTAGTTAATCAACATTCGTTAACTAACAGGACTGTCCATTATAGCCTGTAGTTGCACTCTCTTCACTGTAGATATATTATGTGTCCATTTGATATAACCATAATAAGTAAGTCAAGCCTTCACAAGTTGTTCAGAATGATGGCTGGGTCAAAAGCTATTTTACCCTCGAGATTACATCTTGTTCCTTAAGTCCCACTGATCCTCTTATGAACAATTGGCTTGTGATCCAATCACTAAACCAAGTTCCTCTCAGGAAAATGAAAGGGTGGGGCTCTTGTTCAAGACCCGAAGTCAGCAATTAAGGGAACAACCTCTCTACTATCACTAAAAGTGGGTAGGTTTGAATTTCATCTTGCACCCTATGTCCCCAATTATCTACCCGGTCTTACCCTAAAATGGGAGGCTTATTGAGCCGGTGCTATTGAGCCAATCCTCATCCATGAAAATATAAGGATATCTCGAATAAACAGGAGTTCATAGTTAGCTTAGGATTAAGGTCAAGTTACCTAGGTCATCGCTTTGAAATGGTCAGTCTTAAACAATAAACAGTGTTATAAAGTAAAAGTGACTTAATTCTTGGTCCGATCTTATGCAAACTCATTGCATAGGACGCCCCCGCTCCTCATGTCAATACGTGAACAAATCAGGATCACTTCGTTTGTAGCACTTTACAACAAATTATAACAACTACAGAGTGGGCCGCATCCGATAGTGTTACCAGAATATGGTACCCAACATTATTCGTATACTATAGACTGGAAATTTATTGAACTTGATCCACTCTTTTGTCTCCACATAAAGTTCATGTATTCATATAACAGCCATGGATCTTTAGTTTATTGGATTTAGACTTTACAAGTGCAATTCACATATTCAATAACAATTTTGTTGAATAAACGTCAATAACATCTTTATTGATAATATAATATGTTTAATATGACAAACTTGAATTTTAGGACATACAACCCAACTTCTTTTCTCCAGGTAGCGGTCAACTCCCCAGAAGGTAACTCTGCTGCTGCTCCACCACTCAATAGCAAGGACTTTAGTTTTCTAAACCATTTTGGTGTTTTTCTGTAATTATTTGTACACATGTTTTTGTTCATATAGGGACTAGATTGTGAGTTGGGGTTCTTAAGATCCAATGTTAGGTTCATTCTGTTTATGTTACTAATGTATGAAACCTTGATGGATGTGACTGTTGGTCATTGAGTATTTTATGCATGTTTGTTGTTATTAGGGTTTCTAGACAGGCTAAGCATGTTAGTAGGTAGTAAGTGTCAACAAAAGGGATGGTAACTACTGCAGTCATATATACTTTTAGATTAAAAGAATAGTCTAGGAGGGGGTGTGACAAGATGGTATTAGAGCCCAAGGTTTTGAGAGAAAGAGAGAGAATTCATACATTAGTTTAGGTCCCTAAAGTGAGTCCCTAACATGTGTACTTATTAATTAAGTAAAATGTTGAAAAGAAGTGGCAGGCTGAGCAAACAGACAAT
Source organism: Benincasa hispida (assembly GCF_027475165.1). Classification (NCBI taxonomy): domain Eukaryota; kingdom Viridiplantae; phylum Streptophyta; class Magnoliopsida; order Cucurbitales; family Cucurbitaceae; genus Benincasa; species Benincasa hispida. The sequence goes on from NC_143480.1 coordinate 72,926,076, forward strand.
AGAGGGGGATTCTGACCCTACCGCTAGAGGTCCCGAGGTTAGAAGAGATCCAGACTCTAGTAGAAGAAGAGGTAAAGGTCCAGTGATTCTTAACACGTCCTCGGAGAGTGAGTCGAGTACACCACAGATGAGAGCAGATCCTCATCTAGAGGACAGGGTATTTGATAAGATCGGCCAGAGGTTACCGAAAATCGTGGGTTCGGTTTAGGCAGACCTAGAGAAGAAGTATGGCATTGAGAGGCTAAAATCCTTATATGCGACGACGTTTGATGGTGCCATGTATCTAGCAGATACTGAGGTCTGGTTAGATCTGATCGAGAAATGTTTTAATGTGATGAGATGCCCAAATGACCGTAAGATTGGGTTGGCGGTGTTTCTATTGCTGAAAGAAGCTGAAAGATGGTGGAAAGTAGTAGGGGCCAGGAGTAGTAGTTTAGAGGCTATGACTTGGCCAGAGTTTAGGAAAGTTTTCGAGGATAATTATTATCCGACGTCCTTCAGGGAAGCTAGAAGGGACGAGTTCCTCAGCCTGGTTCAGAGATTGATAACGATCGTTGAGTACGAGCAAAAGTTCATGGAGTTATCATAGTATGTCCTTTTGATTATAGTGGAAGAGAAGGAGCATTGTAGGAGATTTGAGAACGGACTAAAGAAGAAGATCCGTACTCTAGTTACTTCCACGGCTAATTGGGTAAATTTCACTCATTTAGTTGAGATGACTAACAGGGTCAAGAGGAGTAACTGACATAGACCAGTCCTAGGGAAGTAAGGATGAGTAGTAGAGGTTTCTAGTAGAATCGAGAGGTAGAAGTTTTAGACCTTCGTTCTCTGGACAGACAAACCAGAGAGGTTAGGATGGTGCAAGCCAGCAAGGTTCGAGTCAGAAGAGATCTAGACCTATAGCTGAGATAGCTAGTAGATCAGTGACTGGTGTACTAGCGAGTCAGTGGCTAGTACTAGTAGGAAGCCACTTTGTGCGCAATATGCTAAGCATCACTCTGGGACATGTTACAACGAAAGAAACGTCTGTTTTCAGTATGGACAGATGGGGCATTTAAAGAGGGATTGTCCCTAGTTAAGCCGTGAGGCTCAGTTAGAGGAAAGAGTAGTCTTCTAGACTGTGGAATAGTCTAGAGTAGCTGGAGCTAGAGGTGAGGGTTTCAATGGAGCCAAGCAGAATGTGGTAGCAAGATGACCCCAGCAACAAGGTAGAGTTTACGCAATGACGCATCGAGAAGCTGAGAAGTCTCCAAACGTGGTGACTGGTATAGTAACTTTATGTAACCAGTCTTCTTATGTATTATTTAATCCTGGTGCCACGTACTCATTCATATCTAGCATATTTGTATTAGAGTGCTCAAGTTCATGCTCGAGGATTTGTTTATCTCTAAACCTGTTGGTGATGTTCTAGTGGTGCATGAGTACTATAGGAATTGTGAGTTAGCTATTGGAAATCAGAGTGTATGGGTTGACCTGATTCCACTAGAGTTATTAGAGTTTGATTGTTTCAAAAGGGAAATAGTCTTTAGAAGACCAGGTGCACAGGAAATTTTATTTGTACGAAATAAAAGAAAACTTCCAGAAAGCTTGATATTAGTAGTGAAGGCTAGGAAACTACTAAGCAAAGAATGTGAAGCTTATTTGGCTCACATAGTATTTTCATAAGATAGGAAGCTGAAACCCAAGGGTGTACGAGTGGTACAGGAGTTCTTAGTGAAAGAGTAAAACAACATACAGTAGAAGTATCAAGGATCCATAAGCTTTCTAATTCACTAATTTTAGCAAAAACTAAAGCATGCTCTTCTAAAAAAAAAAGGTTTTATGAACATACCTTTGATGAACTCTTCAAGATAACACATGTTCAACTGTTGTCTGCCCTTGTTATCAACGTGAACCATCTCAAAGCCTTCCCTACTAGGCTCTTGGAGTTTTAGACAGAGTTATGGGACTCAAGCACAACTTGAAGAAGTGAGAAAACCAGAGAAACTCACAGCAGCACAGCCAAAGAAGACAACTTCTTCTTCAGAGAAAATTCTTTCGAAATTATGTTCATTATCCCCTTCTCCAATAACTCCATTCTACTTTATATAATAGATGAACATGCAAAGTGATGGAGTGTATGGCTTGCAGCTCATGCTTGGAGAATCAAGGTCAAGAAGATAATGCATTTTGTGTGAGCATAAAGATGATGGTAATGGAAAATACCCATTTTCCATTTTTGTGCAATCATGCAAATGATTTTCATTTTCTTTTTAAAACCAAAAATGATATTAAATCATTTTAATTCAAAATTTTATTTTCATAAATTAATTTAAAATAATAATTAATTTAATATCAAATATTAAATTAATTTTTACACAATAATCATCTTTATATATTTAAATCATATTTAAATATTTATTCTCTTGTTCCGTTTAATTTGAATATTTCAAATTAATCTCTCAAGTTACCCTAAAGCTTATCCATTTACGAGCTAGTAGGGGGACCTCACGGACCTACAGATCATGGGCTCCAACAATTCAAGATTAATCGGCTAAACTCATTAGTCTGATCTAATCCCCATTCGTTAATTAATGGGACACTCCACTATAGCCCATAGTTGAACTCCTCTCACTGTAGATATATTATGTCCACTTAATAACTATAAACAGTAAGTCGATCCTTCACAGGTTATTCGTAATCACAGCTAGGTCAAAAATATCGTTTTACCCCTGTGACCACATCTTGTTCCTTAGGTTCCTACTGATCCTCTAATGATAGTACTTAAGACCTGGAGACCTGGAGAGGCTCCGATTGTTTAAGACCTGGAGATAGTACTTAAGAGAACAACCTATGTGCTAACCCTAAATAGGATAGGAGTGAATTCCATCTTGCAAGGCTATGTCTCCAACTATTCATCTGGTCTTATCCCCAAAATGGTAAGTTTATTTAGCAGTGCTGTTGGACTACTCTCACCGTCTACGAATCAAAGGATAATCCCGAACAAACAGGATCAGGATTAATTTAGTTAACCTAGGTTATATAATAAATGAAAAAAGTCAGTTTTAACAGTAAACGATTGTTATAAAGAAAAGTGACTATTTTTGTGGTCCAGTCTATATGCAAACTCATTGCATAGGATGCTCCCACTCTCATGTCTCAACATGAACAATTTTTGGATCACATCGTTTGTAGCACCTTACAACTTCTTGTAACAACTACAAAGTGGGCCGCATCCAATAGTGTTACCAGGATGAAATACCCAATTTCATCCATATACTTATTAGACCATTTAGGCTATATACTGCCAATTTGATCCTGTTTATGTCACTACATACAGTTACAACATTCATACTATAACCAAGGATGCGTTTATTGGATTTTCATAATAAGATGCAAAATTAACAAGTCATTGTTATTGATTAAATAGAAATGTTTAACACGAACTGCGAGTTCTAGGACATTCCCAACACTTAGATGTATTCCCTGACAAGGAAGTTGAGTTTACTATTGATTTGATTCCAGGTACAACTTCTATTTCCCAGGCACCATATAGGATGGCGCCACTAGAGTTGAAGGAATTGAATGTTTAGCTGGAGGAGTTGGTAGACAAGGGGTATATCAGACCTAGTGTGTCACCCTGGGGAGCGCCAGTCTTATTTATAAAAAAGAAAGACAGTACTTTCAGACTATGCATAGATTATAGATAGTTGAACAAGGTGACAATCAGGAACAAGTACCCATTACCCTTTATAGATGATCTCTTTGATCAGTTGAAGGGAGCCACAATGTTCTCCAAGATAAACTTGAGATCGGGTTATCATTAGTTGAAGGTAAAGGAAGCGGATGTTCTGAAAACGGCGTTCAGGACCAAGTATGGGCATTACAAGTTTCTAGTGATTCCATTTGGATTGACGAATGCCCCTACAGTGTTCCTGGACCTCATGAATGGGGTATTTCATCCATACCTAGATCGGTTTGTGACAACCTTCATTGATGATATTCTAGTTACTCCAATAATAGGAAGGAACATGTGGAACATCTAAAAATAGTATTGCAGATGTTGCGAGGGAAGGAATTATTTGCTAAGTTTAGCAAATGAATTTCTGGTTAGATTAGGTGATATTTCTAGGGCACATAGTCTCAACAGCGGGAGTTAGTATAGATCCCCAGAAGATGGAAGCCATAGTTAATTGGGAGCGACTCACTATTGTATTAGAGATACGTAGTTTCCTTGATTTGGCAGGTTACTATAGGAGATTTCTAGAAGGTTTATCTAAGATAGCCATTTTGTTGACGAACCTAACTAGGAAAGATGTAAAAATCGAGTGGTCACCGAAGTGTGAGCGTAGCTTTCAAGAGTTAAAGCAAAGATTAGTATTAGCACCAGTGCTTACTTTACCTACTTCAGGTAAAGAGTTTGAAATTTATTGTGATGCATCTCGACAGGGATTAGGTTGTGTGCTGATGCAGGAAGAAAAAGTGGTAGCTTATGCCTCTTGTCAGTTGAAGAAACATGAGTGCAATTATCCTACACATGACCTGAAGCTAGCAACAATTGTTTTAGCCTTGAAGCTGTGGAGACATTACTTGTTTGGTGAGCGTTGTCTTATATTCACTAATAATAAGAGTCTTAAGCATATCTTTGATCAGAAAGAATTGAATATGAGACAAAAAAGATGGATCAAGTTGATCAAAGACTATGACTGTATGATTGATTATCGCCCAGGTAAGGCAAATGTGATGGTGGATGATATAAGTAGGAAATCAAGAATAGCTAAGGCTGCTATTTGTTCAGTAAGAGGAGTGTTGTTGCATAAGTTGCGGAGTGCAAAGGCGGCTTCAGTAGTTAGCTAGTCAGGAGGTTTATTAGCTTCATTCCAGGTACGACCTACCTTAGTTGATGACATCTTACTTGAACAATTAGAAGATCCTGATCTTCAAAAGGTAGCAGAAAAAGTAGGTAAAGGCCGAAGGACTAATTATCAATTAAGAACAGATGGGGTGCCACTCAAGGAAGGTAGGGTATGTGTACCTAATGCTTTAGTACTTAAGTAGGCGATTCCGGAAGAGGCACATAGTTCAACTTTGCTATGTATCCAGGAATTACGAAGATGTATAGAACATTGAAGAAGTCGTACTGGTAGCCTGATTTGAAAAAAGAGATAATAGAGTATGCTGATAGATGTTTAGTATGTCAATAGGTTAAACCTGAGCGGCAGAGGCCAGCAGGATTACTTAATCCACTCCCAGTGCCAGAGTGGAAGTGGGAGCATGTTATGATGGATTTTTTTATGGTTTGCTTAGGACGTCGGCAGGTTATGACAGCATATGGGTGATTGTTGATAGATTAACGAAGATAGCTAAGTTCTCACCAGTGAAGATTACTTTCACCCTAGACAGACTAGCAAAGCTATATGTTGACAAAATAGTAAGTCAGTTTGGAGCTCCAATTTCGTTAGTATCAGATCGAGATTCACGGTTTACATCAATTTTCTAGCCTAGTTTATAGAAGGCTATGGGTTCCAAGTTGTATTTCAATACAGCTTTTCATCCACAGTCAGATGGACAGTTGAAGCAGACGATATAGATGTTGGCGGACATGCTAAGAGCATGTCTTTTACAATTTAAGGGTAGTTGAGATATGCATTTGTCATTGATCAAATTTGTGTATAAAAATAGTTATCATTTGAGTATCGGGATTGCTCCATATGAGGCTCTATACGGAAGACCATGCAGGACTCCAGTATGTTGGAATGTGGTTGGAGAAAAGAAGCTCTTAGGCCCAGAACTTGTTCAACAGACATCTGATGGTGTTAAACTTATCAGGGAAAATCTTAAGATAGCTCGAGATAGGTAAAAGAGTTATGCTGATAAGTAAAGAAGAGAGTTAGAGTTTGAAGTTGGAGATCAGGTATTCCCTAAGTTATCTTCGTGGAGAGGAATACTTAGGTTCAGAAGGAAAGGGAAGTTAAGCCCAAGGTACATCGAACCTTACAAGACAATAGAGCATGTCCGTCCAGCGACCTACAGGCTAGAGTTACCTCCAGAGTTATCTCGTATCCATGATATTTTCCATGTCTCAATGTTGAGGAAGTATATGCCAGATCCTACCATGTGTTACCTGTGCAACCAGTACAATTAAAGAAGAATCTGTCATACGAGGAATAACTGATAGAGATTCTAGATAGAAAAGAGAAAGTGCTAAGAAACAAAATAATACCTTTAGTAAAGGTGTTATGGAGGAATCATGGCATTGAGGAAGCCACGTGGGAAGCAGAAGAGCAAACGAGGATGAAATTTCTTAAGGGGGAGGAAATTATGAACCCTGAACCCTACTTTCCCTACTTAAATATGTCCATTGATGTGTTTGGTTGTTAAATGATTAACTGCCGAGTTAATGTCAAATTGTAGGGAAATTGGGTGAGGAATAAGAAAGAAAAGAAGGAAAGGTTAGGTTGTGAAGCATGGCTCTCGGATGAATTTTGAGTTAGCCTAAGCAAGGGAAAATTTGGCTAAGTATTATGGAGTGGCCTTATGCGTTGGTCTTGCTCTTAGAGGTTAGATGAGCTCTAGAGGAGGCCAAGTATGGCCGAGTGTGTGGGAGCTAGGCATTGGAGTTGTGCACACCAAAGTGGTCTTGTTAGGTGCATGTGACCTATGCATTAACAAGATGTGTGGCAGCTAAGGGCATGAGAGGTTAGTGAATATGTGGCAAAATTGTACTAGGCGTGGGCAAGGGAAGATGCAAGGAAAGGTGGCTGTCTAGGCATTGGCGCAAGGACTAGATGATGAACTAGTGCATGCATTCAAGAGATGAGTGATGGCTGTGAGCTTGTGCATTGGAGGTTAGCATACAATGTGGGCATGCAGCAAAGCAAAGCCTTGAGTGTTGGCATGACAAGGCATTGGCTTAGGTGCAAGCTAGGTTTGGTGCGATGATCAAGGCTTAACATGCGATGATGAGAGGTTGCACTGATCCACCTTGCAAGGTCTAGCAAGATGATGCGATGATGTTGAAGGCCAAGAGGCCAAGGCATCAGCATTCAGTAAAGGTGTTGAGTGAGGCATGAGATGGCACAAACGTTGGAGACATGCATTGAGGTTGGCTTGCGGGTGAGGGCTGTTATGCGTTGAAGTTAGCTGAAGGAAAGGCTTACATTGATAGCAAGGAGAGCTGATAAGCCTTGATCACCTTTTAAAGAATCCAGCTATATCGGTTTAGTGGGATCAGCCCATTAAGTGGCTAATGTGGCAGCCTATTAAGGATGCATGGTTGGCAGATTCAAGTATAAAAGGGGATGCTAAATTCAAACATCTGTTTTGAGCAAACCACTCGAGCATTTGAAGAGATTTTAAAACCATCTGAAAGATGAAAGAGTCTAGTTAATGGTGGAAGGCTTCAAGAAGAAGAAACCAATGGGAACTAGCTGAAAATTTGAAGAAAGTGCAAGAAGGTCGAGCTCTCGGGTAATCCAGAGTCGGTGCTAAATTTTTGAAGTTTTCGACCAAACCATGAAATATTATGAGCTTAAATTTTAAGGTAAGTATCTTGAGACATTTTTGAGTAAGTTTGTAGAAGGAAGTTTCTTGAGAAAAGCTCTGGAAAATGAGTGATTTGAAGAGAAATTTGAGTTTGGAATTCTTTGAACAAGCAAGGAACTGCTTAAGTTGAACAAGTTGGCAGCTTGAGGTTGGATGCGTGCGTGCTGGCTGAAGCAAGCCTTGGCATGTATTGGGGCTGTGCGTGGGGTTGTGTAGGCGACTGTGAGTGTCATGGATGCCCAAGGGAAGCTCTAGGCGTTAGTGTGCAACAAGTGGACGCCTAAAGCAAGGCAAAGCCGAAGGTGGGGCATGCGTTGACAATAGTGTTGAACACCTAGAAGGCATGTGTTGGGAAGTGAAGTCTTTTACTAAGAAGATCATAAGTTTATTTATGAAAGTTAGTCTCAAAATGAAGACATTTTTAAGTAGCTAAAGTATAATGTTGTGTCCATAAGGTTGACACCAATAGGCGAAGCTTATCATCCGCTAAGGAGTTGCCAAATGCTGTGAGTGACTAAGTATTTATTATGTTTTAGAAATTCATTTTTGAAATGAAAAATTTATCTCATGCTAAGTTATTTTACAAAGATTTTTCCAAGCAAATGTATGATTCCAAACACATACTAACTCTTCAAAGTGAAGCTTTATAGCATGTTTCAGTTAGAAACCATTTCAAGAACACGAGGCATGCATTGGTAGTGATGTTTTGAGTTTGAATGTTGAACTTTGCTCATGTTGTTATAATTTAAGCTTACATGATTCAGTAAAAGAGATTTTGATACGTCAAGCTCGATACTAAAGGACTTAGAGAAGGTATAAGAGCAGTAGTACCTAAGGTATGATGTTTGCATTTTGAAATTCAATTAACCTATTTTTGGCCAATTAATAGAGGTTCTGTTGGAATCAGCCTCTTACTCCACTATTGCTACCTACTAGTTTTAGTTGTAGTTAGAGTATTAAAAATTTCATTTTCTTTGGATAGGATAAAATTCACGACACCTATTCTTTAGCCCAAAAAATTGGACCATGAAATAGTCACTTTTCTATAAAGCAACCAACTATTTCATCATCGCTGACCTGAGATAATTCATTCTTAACCTTGAGCTAACTATGAACTCCTGTTTATTCGGGATTATCCTTTAATCTGCATGGGGTGAGAGTGTCTCATCATCGTTGCTCGATAAGCCTTCTATTTTAGGGGTAGGATTGGGTAAATAGCTAAGAACATAGTCTTGCAAGATGAAATTCACTCCTACCTAAATTTAGGGATAGTAGATTGGTTGTTCCCTTAAGTACACTGGCTCCTAGTCTTGAACAAGGGTTTGGATTTTTATATGTAATATAATTAAAGTTTTATTATCAAATTAAACAAATTTGGAGAGTTGAAAATATTTAAATTTGATTTAAATATTGAATATATGAATATGGATTATATATAAATTAATTTTTAAATTAATTAAATTAATTAATTAATTAAATTTGAATTTATGAAATTCAATTTTAAAATTAATTTTTACAAATCAATTTACTTTTTTTTTATTAAATTATTTAATAAATAAATAAAGAAATAAATATTAAAATTTGATAGTGGGTTTCTCCCACATTATCCAATTTTAAACACCTAATCAATTTTTGCAAGTGAATGGTTAATTCCATTTGCATGTGAACTTTGTATAAAAGAAAAGTTTTAATTAGATTAAAGCTTAATGCAAAAATTCTGAAGTTGATGAGAATTTATATGTTTTGAAATTCTATATTTTTCCTTTCGAAACCTAAAAATCCATCCAATTTCATCTCAATTTGGGTTCCACCACTTAATCTAAGGTGAAGAGAATAGTAAAAAAGCTCTTGTGGTTGTCTATACTAAGATTCCAAAAAGAAATTCATAATGGATCAAAGTAATTAAGAGAATTCTTCAAAGGTTGTATACTAACCCTAATTTAGGGAAAAACTAATATTGCATGCTAATTCACTAAAATTAATGTAGTTAGATTGCTTCCATATGTTGAATGTCAACACTAACACTACCTTGCTCGAGGATGATCAAGAATTAAGTTGGGGTATTTGATAGCATCAAAATGTGGTATCTCTCACTACTTAATTCAAGGTCGTTATAGTGTTTAATGTGTTTATTTAGTGCTTTTACATGTTTCAGGCACATTGAAGGTAGAATCAGTCATTATGGACCGTTTGAGGTTAATTTGGAGCAATTAGGAGCTAAAAAGAGCATTAGAGCTTCAATGGAGAAAAAATGACGAAAATGCCCCTAAAGGTGTAGTACTCAGTGTCGTGGCGACAACATGCGACGTTGTTTCCAGTAGAACATATTTTGGTGTAGCACCATGGCGCTATCTTGTAGCGTGGCAGTGCTACGAACTATGACGGATGCGTGTATGCACCTTAATACTGTAATGTTTGCCTAACTGTCGCGACCCCGTCAGCCTGCTATAAAAAAATTAGGTCGTTTTTACGAATTATTACGCCGCTTTTTCATTTTCTTCACCTCTATTTTTCTCCTCTCCGGACGGTAGTTTTTCTTCCATTCTTGTCAACATTGAACCTTAATAGCTTGATTTGAGGATAATTAGTGGCTAAGGTAAGTACTCTAGCTTGGGTTCCCTTTTGGTTTAGTTGTGAGACTTGTCCTAATCAACATTGTTCAAACTCTTTGTTTATAGGCTTCAATATGATTGTATTGAGTATGATTAGTCCCTTCTTGCTATTGATTGACAACCAATACGTAAATTTGGCTTTTCTATGCTTTAGATTTATCATTGATTAAGGTAATAAATCAACTTGAAGCAAAAGGTTAGTTTAACTTGCTCAATGTGAGTCGACCATCGATGAGTATTGCTTTAATCGAACTTGATTTGAAACTGTATTGAAAAAATTAATTACACGATGGAAATTAGTTTTAGTTTGTTCATCGTTGCACATCCTTAAAACTTAATGCTATTAGTCAAATTTTGTGGAGCGGATTCGTTTTCTATGCATTTTGACTAATTAGGTAATCTAAATGATTAATTAGGATTCTAATTAATTTGGCAAGGCTTAAGCATAGTATGTTTGATCTTGAGTTCAATGATCGATGAAACTAATTGGGGAAACATAAGTCAAACCTGAGCTACATATTTTCACTATTTTTTTTATAAATCTCTTTCTACCCATTATACTCATTTAATTTCATGCAAATTTATTTTCAATTGCAACTACTTCAAACAATCCCCTCTTTCGGTTACTACACTATAAGTTTTTGAATTAAGAGATCATCGTGGCTTCTTGTGGATTGACTCCGTACTTCCCTTTGCGAAATTTAGTAGAGTAAGGCACAAAATTTATTTGGTTCGGATCGTGGGGTTTTTTAGATTTTCTAACGGCCTCAACCAGATTTTAAACTATATGACATACATTATGCAATATATAAGAAATTAATTATACATCATATGTATAATTAATTAAACAGTAAAACTGAACCAAATTTTGGCACACCTAAAAATTAATTAAATAAAATAATAATATTATATAAATTTAATTAATTGAAATAAAATAAATTACGTGAAAAACGAAAAAAAAAAAAAAAACAGGTTAAAAACTGCTACAAAGCGTCTCTAGGATTCAAACCGACGACTACGTCCACTTCTGGAGGCACGCACACGTCTTCGAAGTGCAGCGGTGTTGAGAAAGAGTGTTGCTGCGCTTAGGCCTTTGCTTCCGGAGCATACTGGCGTTGTGGCTAGAGCGCAATAGCACTTCGCGAAAGTTTGCATAGCATTGCTGCGCTCTGTGCTAGAATGCGCCGCTACACTCTAGGCTATAATGCTATTGCCTGCTTCGTTTTTCACCACGTTTTGCTCTGAATTTCGGCCTCCGCCATGGTAAACGCTTCACCACGAATGACATGGACTTACAGACTTGAAAGCATGAAAATAAACATAAAAAACAATGGGCCCTTACAACTTTAAATAATTTAAAGACAGTAATTCTAGTGCCAAAATTTGAAAACATCCAATTTTGCAAACATTACATTCAAAATGCAACATGCACCTATCATTTCTCTGATTTTCATTTCAAGTTGAGAAATCAATTGCACCATTTGCCTCTAACACCAATTGAAGAAATCAAATTCTCTGTGGAAGTATGTGAACTTGAAAACTAATTTCAAATATGTGAAATTGTAGAGAAGGAAAACACTACTATATAGAACAACATAATAAGCATGCTATTGTGAAAAGGAAAAAGGGTTCAAGAGAAGCTTACCCTTGAAAACTCCTCTTCATTGTAATTTTTCTTCAAGTCCCGAACAACTTTGTGTTGGGTTGAAATTCCAAGCGCAGCAGAAAGAAGTCCAGACCATTTTCAGATTTTAATAATAATTTAATAGAGGAAATAAATTTTAGAATCTCTTACTTTCCTTGACGACCCTAGAGGACTTCACCAACTTTTGGATCTACAATCTTAATTCCTCTACTGCCATTCACCAGTATTCTTCGTATTGGAGAGTTTGTTATATAAAAAAAATTTAAATTTCATTATCTATTTAACCAATAAATTAAATCAAATTGAATTTATTTAATTAAATAACAATAAATTCATTTGATTTAAAAAATAAATTAAATCAAAATTTAATGATTAAAATATATCAAATAATTGTTTGTTAATCAAATTAATTAAATAAAAATTAAATATCACATATGTAATTAAATGTGCATTAGAATCGTATTCTAATGCATCCCCCTCTTATAAACTATAGTTTTAATTCAATTAATTTAATTAAAATAAATAAAATAAAATAATTAATTAATTCTCCAATTAATTAATCATTAAATTAAATATCAAATATTTAATTTAACCTTATAATTGAATCATATTTAATTATATTTTCTCTCATATTATCTATAGTTTTAATGTACATCTAATGCACATTAATTTTAACCTATAGTTTTATTCTAAATTATGTTCATGTTAAATTTAATATTTGAACTTCTTAAAATATTTAATTCTCTCATAGATTAATTTTTTAATCAAATTCAAAATAAACTTATATTATAAAGTCTAATTAAAATATAAACTTTATATTATAATGTAACACCATATATTATATTCTTTCCCTCAGTAAATTTGAACATTTCAAATTATTTTAATTATCTCAATATCCTTTATTACTTACCAATGGGACCTAATGGACCTATAGATCAAATGCTCCAATGATATGAGCTTGTTAGCAAAACTCATTAACCAAGTTAATCAATATTCGTTAACTGTGGCACACTCCATTATAGACCCTCGATTGCACTCTTTTCGCTATAGATATATTTTTGTATCCATGGATATTGACCAATGAAAGAAAATTAGTCCGTCACGAGTGTTCGTAATACCAGCTAGGTCAATTTACTATTTTACCCTTAAATTACCTTTATATCCTTAAGTATCAATGCTCCTCTAATGAACAACCTGTTTTTGGTCCAACCATTAAACAGAAACCCCCTCTCGAACCATTAAGTGGGTAGGATCCTTTGTTCAAGTCCCTGAGACACCACTTAAGGGAACACTCATCAGCTAAAGTCAGGAAAGAGTAAATTCAATCTCGTGAAATTATGTTTCCAGATCCCCACTCAATTTTGTCCCCAAAATAGAATAGATACCTAACTATTTAGCGGAGTTACATCTAGAGGTTACTATTTTGTGGTTTGGTCTTATGCAAATTCATTGCATAGGATACCCCCACTTACATGTTCCCTAAACGAATGTGTTGGATCATTGTATTTGTATCAAATACAAGGTGGGCCAGTTTCACCTGGATAAGGTATCCAACCTTATCCATATACTGTAGTAGGCTATATCTTGAAGACTGAACCCCATATGTCTCCACATACAGTTCAAGACTTATACAACAATTTAGGATGTTAGTTTATTGGATTAAGGGTATTTACGAAAGATAAATACAAGATAAGCAATAACTATTTATTGTAATAAACATTAATAACACTTTAATCAGTCAAATGCTACATTTACTATCTATGAGTTTTAGGGCATAAAACCCAACAAACTCCCATTTGAACTAAAATGCTAGTTAGTGGGATGTATATATACAATAAATAATCCAAAGGTGAAAATGTCAAATATATAATGTACATTACATGAAAAGTAAATATACAAATTCAATAAACTAGGGCATCTTATACTCATTACACATTTCCAATTTTCCCTAGATTATACTATATACATGTATCGCAGACCTAGACTATGTAGATGACTCTCGAACGCTTTAGTTATCCGAAGCTAGGTAGATGTTGTCAGTTCTATCTAACCCAAAACAAACAATATTTATAAAGCTCGAACAACAACCTAACTCACTCATAGTTAAAATAGAAGTGAGAGATTGATCCACAGGGAACTGTTATTTATTCTTTTCTTTAACCAAGATTAACTATAAAAGCTATAAAATGAGGTTTTTTTTTTTTTTTTTATTAAAACAAGAAACACACTAAAAATAAAAATAAAAATGATAGTTGTAACCAAGTTTAGAACAATCTTGCTTCTAATCCAAGTTAGACATTCATAGCAATTCTTATCATTGAATTCTACAAATTTAATTCACAATTGGATTAAGCACGCAACTACTTACTTAATCTAGATTAAACTAGTCTCTACAAAGGTGGCCAACTAGCATAACCTAGTCAAGAAAGCGTTCTAATCAACGATTAAGGTAGGATAGCCTTAACCCTAATCTATCTACATGCTTCTACCTTTATTGGATTCCTTAGTGGTCATATAGAAGAGAAAACATGCGCATTAAGTTCTAGGATTCAATTGCGTTGATTAATTGTTAAGATAGCTTACTTAATTAACCGAATTTTCTCCAAATGTAGTAATTAGTGCATCCTAGGATAGCCGTTAAGCACACAATTACTATTGCTTCTTGGAGATCTTGGCCAGACATTCTATCGAACACATTAAAAGCAACGTATTCAATCATGAGTGAATGTGAAAAAACGAAGAATCTAGGCTAAATATGCTCAAGACATAGATCATTCCACATGCTTTAAGAATTAAAATCAGATTCAAGAATGCTCAAATTCAGATTGCTAATAATAAAGAAAAGTAGAAAACTCAAAAGAATTTACAAGAACTCTTGAAATAGAAACATGATTGAATTACTTCATAAATCCATAGACAAATCCATGAAGAATTACAAGTTATTGATTACGAATAAAAAAGAAATCAAAATCTAACCTAGGTAGGAAACAAAATTACCATAGGGACTAATTGATGCAGAGAGAAATTTCAGCCTCCATGAAATCGTGCTTCCTCCCTTCAGCAAAAATGAAAGTAAACTATCCTCATTTTTTAGCAAAAATGAAAGAAATATATTTATAGTTTTAGGGATAGCGTTGAGACGCATCGTTGATGTTTGGTTACACGAGGCAAGCAGGTGGGATGAATCGTATCAAAATTAAAAAAAAAATAATAATAATAACGAACGCATTGAGTTTACAGCAATTTAAAAAGTGAGTTTTCTATTTCATACTTTATCCTTGATGCACGATGGTCAATACTCAATACTCGACGGTCAATACTCGATGCTCGATTACTCAATAACATTCACTCGATGATTGTCACACCCCACTCCAAATTGCCCTCTTAACCTAGATGGAGTTGTGAATGCAGTAGTTACCAACCCTTTTGCTGGCACTTACTGCTTAATTAACCCGTTTAATTTGCTTCGAACCCCAAATACGTATATTTCATCAACATACTGAATAAATTAACTCAGAATTTAACTTATTAACACTACAGGGTTTCATAACATTGTTCATATAAGTATGTTACAACTTAGTGAGCCCATCAAAGAATACTAGTCCTTATATGAAAGACACATGTGTACTAATAAATACAGAGTCCTCAATTAAGCTTCCTTCAACCTGAGTCTTTGAGTGGCAGAGCAGCAACAAAGATGTCTTCTGGGAACTGACCGCTATCTGAGAGGAAAAACATTTGAAAACATGAGCTAGAAGCCCAGTGAGTGACTAACTTTTAAACTATAACTTTCATACATAAATCTGATAGTAGAACTGAAAACATAAACTTGGAAACTATTATTCATGTAATCATTAACATGATATAGCACCATTTTATGCTTTACTGAACTATGCCTTAGTTTAGAGTGGCCCTCTTGCTCACTCTATACCATGCTTAACTGCATTACTACTTAACTAGGAAGGAACTCTTTTGTTCACTTCCTAAAAACATAATTTGCATCCTCGGTTGAGAGAGAACCTTTTTCTCAATCCCTCAATGACAATCCATAGTTGGTGTGGAGTAATCTCAACACTACCGATAAAAACTTTCCTTACGTGCACGTGGTTCTAGTTATGTACCGTCATACCTTAGGTACTACCGCTTAGATACCTTTTCTGTGTCTTTCAGTATCAAGCTGCTCGGATACTTTCTCTGTGTCCTTCAGTATCAAGCTATTCAAATCTAAGACTGAGCTTCAGCACCTTCTCATCTAGTCCCTCAGTACTGAGTTACTCATGCTGAAATTGTATATTCTTATCTCTTAATGACTTAGTTGCCCTAAAGTATTCTGAACTAACACATCCTCATGATCATTGAGAAGAAGAATATAAACATAACATTAATGTGAGATGCGTTACTGATAGCTTGTAGAAATACAAGCTATTGTAGCCTTTTACTTAGAATTATGAGGGATAATAAGAAGAATATGCATCAATAATACCAAGAATTCATGTAAAAAAAGTGAGCTTGCATCGACCAGCATTAGAAATCCTCACAAACTTTATATCATGTGTTATTATGCATCAAAGCGTCTATTTTTGTAGCCATTGCAGTGATTGACCGCATGTGTCGACCTCAATCTGCTGCAAGATTAACCGCATGCAAAGGTTCATAAAGACTAGTTCACCGTATGGAATGTTGCGTCCACAGAGTGATAATCATAATGGAAAATTGATCGCCAAGTGGGTGGAATGCGTTGACACTTCAGGAGAAACAAGCTTGAACGTATACCTTAGGAGTATCAACAAGATAAGGTGATGCTGACATTTCGCATATCGCGACAAAGGTAGCAGTGAGTCAAAATGCAATCATCAATGCTGTTGGCATTTGAACACTATAAATAGTGCCTTGGATTTTCACCTCAAACCATTCGAGCTTCTGCCTTAAGGCAGATTCTTGTGATCACAGATGAGAGCATGAGCAAGACACTCTTTGAGGATTCTTCACCTTCACAGCCCATTCCGAGTGACGATCGAAGTTTCGCCGGAGATAGAGCTCGAGAGAGACTTCTCCACCATCCATCCATGGTGCCACCAACAGCCTTGACGCATTTTGGATGAAAAGCAAGAGATTGTTTTCATCTAGCCTTCCATTTCTCCTCTTATCTATGTATTGTATTACATTTTGGCTTAAGACATTAATACCGTTTGTAATCAATGCATATCTTAGTTCCTTCAACACCATCTTCATCATCATCTTCTTCTTCTTTATCATCATCTACATTCATCATTTAGTTAAGTGTCGAAGGAAATTGCATACTCAGTCGTGCATCTTAGAGATAGGACGCATGTAGTAGCCCACCGAGAGGTGTGTGTTGCGCGAGTATAGTGAGTTAATCCTCTTCACTTGGTGTAAGGCTGTAGCAATACTTATCTACGAGTTTTCGCAATGCTTGTCTATGAGTTGATTAGCCGCAACTAACTGTCCGAGAGGGTAAGTAGTGGAACACACTAAAGCAAAGTAATCTTTGTTTCTAGAGATAGGCACGATCTTATGCTCGACGCAACTATACATTATAGAGATATAGGCATGCGGCTGGCCACCGAGAGGCGTGCAATGCGTTACTGTGGCGAGCTGAGATTACTCGAGTGACCTAACATAATGAATATTATTATGTGTTAACAGTTGTTGTATCTCTACCAATTCTCATAGTTAAGCTTCCATTGCTCAATCTGTTTAGTTAGGAGTAGGAGTAGTGCATAATCCTTTAAATTCTGTCTATTTACTTTTATTCATCGCCTGAAATGCATTACTTCACAAACACTATTTAGTTACAAGTCCATATGTTCAACCTTGGATCATCCCGAGAAACTTGCTTTCTCGTTATACTTGACGAGAAAGAAAGAAAACTTGTGATAAGAACACATGACCATCGATGCATGGAGATTAACACATAACATAAGACGAGCATATTTATTTTCCTCTCCCTTTTCCAATCAATAAGTTTTTGGCGCCGTTGTCGGGGACTTGGCAACTAATAGTTTGTTAAGTTTTGTGCTTTCGCAGGAACCCTTTTTAATCCCGGGCGTATTGTAGCTTGTGCGACAAAGTTACAAATGATATTTGAGTGAAGACGATGCGCCGAAAGTCAATATTGACCCCGAGATAGAAAGGCTATCTGTCGCACGAGCTGGAAGCAATCTTAGGAGCATGTTAACCAACATGCGGCTGAAAAATGCTGGAAGCTCCAATGGTTAGGACAACGAGTCTCTTGACCTAAGCAGTCGAGATCAATCTCCTACTAGGAATACTTCTTGCGGTAGCTTCACATCAATTTCTCCAAGGATGTCTTCTACTGTATCTTTACTTTGCTTTCGTAGTTAATTTTGTTTATTTATTTAATTATTGTCATTTTGGAGTTTCGGCTGCTTTGCTGAATGTAGTGTGCGTTCGCTACTTGTGGGTACGATAATAATTCCTCTCGGTGTGTGGTTTCAACAGAAGAGTCCTCTCCATCATTCAAAGTATGACTATGTCCTCCGCATGAATTCTAAAGTATTGACGCAATTGATATTCTACTCGTAGGTTCTTTTCTTTTTATATTTTATGTGTTATCCTTCTGAAATTCTCTTGTGACCACTTGCTTTCTTTTGCGTTGAAAGATTATCATCCATGATAACACTTATAATTCACTATATCCACTAACTAACGCCGCAGGCTCACCTCACCTTAGTAACTCCTACAAGGTTTGACAGTCTTAAGTTTTATTATGTGTAAACCTCTGCTCAAACATCTTTTACCACATTCCTAAACGAGTTTTTTTTAGCTTTTTGGCAAGAACCTTGCAACTCTCTAAGTTTGGGGGTGGTAGTGGTCCGGGAAAATGCGTCCATTCTAAACATTACGATGTCTATTAAAAAAAAATTCTTAATAAAAGCTCCATTGCCAATGCAAGGGGGAGACCCAAGTTGATAAGAGTTAAAGTTGTGAAACGCACTTACCCGTAGTTGGATATTTCGCATGACACCCGTACAGGTAAGCCAAAACGAAAGTAGGTGGCAAGAATGAACGCATATGAACAACTCCTCTGTCTGGTGCAACCCAAATTAAGACAAGAGTTTAGTTGAATATAGCATGCAACCGAAGTTGGATGCCCGCACGACACCGTGGGGACAAGCCAAAACGAATAGCATAACCAGGTTCAATGCCCCAATTCAATAATGTATCGTAGAGCTTTGAATCGTATTAAACGAACACATTGTAAAAAAGCTAAAAGAAAAGTTGCTTGAAATGAGTAAAAATTTTTTGAGTGGAGGTTTGCCAGAATTAAACTTAGAAAAGATCTCTTAGAAGAAGTAGCTAATTTTGAAGGGAGTGTTGCTGCCAAGGTTAGAGGTGCAAGTGATTTATATTTTGAAAAGCTGCTCGACGCAAAGGAAAAGCCAGAGGGTAAATTTTGAATTTTCTGAGTATAAGACATGCTTGAGGAAGCTTGATTCTAAGTTTGGGGGTGAACTTGGAAATTATTTGAGAATAGTTGTCATAAATAGCTTTCAGTAATCATGTATTACTAGTAATTCATGAAGCATTAACAATTTACTTAAACATTTAAAGCATTTAAAGTCACTCACTGTCTTTGGCAATCCTCTTCATGTACTTCTCCTTTTGATATCGAACCTTTCAACGGCTCACTGTGCGTTGAAACTTAGCCAAATTCTTAGGCCTTAACTTGACTTGGCAACAACTTTTTCACCATGCCTTCATTGCTTGCGTATATGCCTTGCCCTAGGCGTTCAAGCCTCTTATGCAGCCAAGCTTTCAGCCCATGCCTACTGCCCATCGCATAACAACCTTTGCGCCCATCATTTAGGTCATGTTTCCGTCATATGGCACATTAATGCATGCCCCATGCGTTCATCTAGTCGCGCCCATAAGCTCCAACGCAACCTTGTGCCTAACACCTTCTGTGCCTGCCTGTAGGGTCCAACGCCCACACAACACTTACACTTATGACTTCAATATGTGTTGCATGGTCTAACACTTCTTAGTGCATCCTTGCGCCAACTCAGCCTTCAGCGCATGCGCTCAGCATCATCGTCAGGCTCTTCAAGTTGCTTGCTTGTTCAACCCAAGCAGCTGCCTGCTTGTTCAAGTTTCAAGATTCAACTTATAATTTTAATAACTAATTTTTCAGGCATTTTCTCAAGAAATTTCCTTCTACAAAAATTCTCTAAAATGTCTTATCAAGCTTACGTTAAAATGTTAGATCAGAATTTTTCGTGGTTGGGCTGAAATCCTCAAATCATCAAGATTGGCTCAAGCTTACCCGAGAACTCAACCTTCAGCCTGATTCTTCATTCTTCAGCTAAATTCCTTCAGAATTTCCTTCCGGAAATTCAACCTCAACAACTAGACACATTCAGGGTTTGCATGGCTCTAGAATTACTCCTTTTTCATGAGTGAATTGCTCAAACCCTCTCTTTGAAGTTAAGTTTCCCTTTTTAAACTAGCAGCTGCATGATCACATTTTAATATCAAGTTGCCACCTCATCCTTAAAGGGATAAGAACAAACCTGAGCATGACAGCTGGCTTAGGTGATCAATCACTAAGCTGATCCTTTCTTCTTGGTTATCAATGCAAGGGTCAGCTCCCAAGCCAACGCTTACAACCACATGGTTGCATGCCTCCTTCACACAATGCATCGCCCATTCTGGCCAACGCATAGCTCAATTAGAGGCTATCGTATCCTTCCTTTGGTCACATACTCCTAAGCCAATGCATGTCCTAGCCCATGCATTACTTAGTCTTAGCATATCAACCATGCATTAGGCCTTCCTCGCCTCATCGCATAACTTTAGCGTGCATCGAGTCTCAACGCCTTGCGCTCAACGTCGCACACTGGCCAGCGCACATACCCAGCCTCAATGCTCAGTCTTGCATTCTTCGTCTAGCCCTGCATCGAATACCCCATCGTCTATCGTCAGCACCTATCGTGCAACTCATCGTTCAGTGATCTCTCGCTGATGCTTATCACCCAACGATCTCGCTCTCGCTCATCGTGTAGCGCTGACGCCTATCGTCTAACACGTCACACCTTATATGATCACCCTCATGCAACACCTCAACGCCTAGCGCCTTGCTCACGTGCAACTGAGTGCTTCCTTGCCCGCGCTTGGCCTACTTATTGCACAATGGCTCCTTCTCGCTACACGACCGTGCAAGCCCCAGTGCATCTTTGTGCAGTATGCTCAGTGCCCGGCCTTGTGCCAATGCCCAGCCTACCTTGCTCGCAAGCTCACTAACCTCCTAGGCCCCTTGGCTGTCGCAAGCCTTGTCAACACATCATGCGTGATATTTCAACTCATGCGTTCATCCTTAGTTCCAACACATAGTTTATCCTTGTCTTCAACATAGCCTCACATAACCTCTACAAGCCTTGGTTGCTACACACACAACCTCATGCGTCCACACTTCTCAATCAACGCATGCCTATTCTTGGCTTCCATACTTAGCCAATTTTCCACTTGATATACTATCTAAAGCTCTCCCATGACTAGGTATTTTCAACACTTAAAATTATCTTCCTCTACATTCCTACTTTCTTTATTTCCTTTCATAACTTTATTTTAACATATCGTTAGTCTTTATTTAGCATGTCTATTACTCACTTATGTAAGAAAATGGAGTACGGGGTTTACAATGAACTTTTTAGTAATTACACGATGGAATTTAATGATACTCGATGACTCGATGACTCGATAGTTGATAACTCATGGCCCTTATTCGACTGTACACAATAGTATTATGCTAAATACTTGATGCTCGATTATTCAACAGTCTTACTCGATGGCATTCTGGGTATTTACTCGACTGTTTTAAATTTGTTGAATTTCTTGGTCATTTTTTTTATCCTTTTGGCCTGATTTTCTTGTAATGGCTCTTAAATGTCTCAGGGACCATTTTCCATACAAAATTAGCATTTAAAACAAATAATCACACAATTTTGGAAAAATTAACATAGAAAATATTCATCCTTTAAAAACCTAAGAATTTTGTGCTCCGAAGTGATCTTGGTAAATATTGCATCTCCTCGTTGCATAATCTCCCATATCAAGTGATAATTCCTCTCTATGTGCTTTCCTCATTTGTGGCTACGAGGTTCTTTTGAGTTAGCTACTGCCCCAGTGTTGTCACAGTATAGTGTAACAGGAAAGTTCATATTTGGAACAATTTCTAAATCTGTAAGGAACTTTCTAAGCCAAACTGCTTCCTTAAGCAGCTACATACTCAACGTCCATAATGGAGTCTACTATGCGTCCCTATTTAATGCTTCTTCAAACTATAGCTCCCCCGTTAAGGGTGAACACTGACCCTGATGTAGATTTCCTAGAATTCTTATCAGTCTGGAAGTAGAGTCGGTGTACCCTGTAAGGATCAAATCCTTAGCTCTATACACCAGCAAGTAGTCTTTCATTCTTCGAAGATACTTAGAATGTTCTTAACCACCATCCAATGGTCTAACCCTGGATTAGACTGGTACCTATTGACTATTCTCACTGCTAACATATGTCAGGCCTAGTGCAGAGCATAATATACAATAAGTTGTCCACAGTTGAGGCGTATGGAATACGTCTCATATCCTCAACTTCTTGAGGTGTCTTAGGACATTGTTCTTTAGACAAGTGAACCCCATCCCTGAAAGGAAATAAACCATTCTTGGAGTTATGCATCGAATATTGAGCCAACACTTTATTAATATATGTTGCTTGAGACAATACTAGCATTTTATTCTTATAATCCCTAATGATTTGGATCCCAAGAAACATACTGCGCCTCTCCCAAATCTTTCATTTGGAATTGGGCCGCTAGCTAGTTTTTTCACTTCAATAAGATACCTTACATCATTCCAATGAATAGAATATCGTTCACATGAAGTACTAGAAAAGCTACTTTATTCTTATTGATCTTCTTGTGTACACAAGGCTCATCAATATTTTAGTCAAAACCAAAAGATTTGATCGTAGTATCAAATCTGATGTTCCAAGATCTGGATGCTTATTTCAACCCATAAATGGATCAATTCAACATGTGAACCTTTTGCTTCTGACCTTGGACTATGAACCCTTTGGGCTGAGACATAAAGATATTCTCTTCAGGATTACTATTGTAAATAAAAGATGTGATGATTTCGTAGCTCAAAATTGCTATGTGGCAGTGAGTCTATGTGATCAATCTTAATGAACATACATCAATCAAAAGTTTTCTCATTCACTGGCCAAGTGAAACCTCATCACGAGTTGCTTAGGATAACCTAAGGTCGAACACAGAGATTTGAAATGATTGTGCTAAACAACAGTGATTCATGCACGGGAATGAAAAGATGCGATGTGTTTATGTGAAAGCTTAAATGAATGCGATAAGGGAATTCTCAGTAACCTAAACCGAGTAATAGTAACAACTGAGTAAAAGTGTGGTGTTGATTACTCAATGAGGGAAATTTATGGATGTGAAAGGGCTTGGGGGAAAGTGACTACTAACTCAATATTTCTCATTAGAGATGCTATCATGGTTCATACCCTTGATTGGCGTACACCTCTCAGTGATTGCCTCTACTGGTCATATTTCTATGATGCACAAGAGGAAGTATTGAGAATGCAAGGTTGTTTTTATCTCTGGAAATACTTATTGTTTTACTTAACTGGTTCTGCTACCATTTCTCTCTCGAGACGATGGTTATGTTACTTGGCTCTATTGTCACTGACAAGTATAACCTCAATATATGTTAAACAATCATGATAGAACCTTGAAACTTGATTTAAATTGTAAGAGTGACTTTCCCCCCTTGCCTTATGGGGTTTAGTGATGAATGGGGAAGACAATGAGAAATGAACAATTATGAAATGAGATAGAGATGAACATGATGATGATATTAAGTTAGTAGAATATTTTGAATACAAGTTGTCTAATATCTTAGTTAAGCAAGTACTACAACATGTTAAAAACAGAAGAATGAAATGGATTCATGATTGATATCAATCGCTAGATAAATAGTCAGCTAGCTTTGATGTAGTGGATGAAGTGGTGGAGGCCCTCTCGGAATCTTTCTCCTTCGCTGATGAGATGGGATGGAAAGTGATAGTGGAATATTCTCTACAATTCTCGACTTGTCGATTGCTGTCTTTTCTTCTAGCACTGAGGCTCTATTTATAGAACCTCGCTCTACTTTGCATTGGGATCCCTGCACTGATTGGTTGTTATCATTCATCAAGGTAGATGAGAACGTCAGCGCTGCATCATGGTCAATGGTAAGGAAATTTGTTAGTGTATCAATTGATACGACTTCAGAAATCTCGAGGCATACGTCCTCTGTATACTTCTTAAAGGATCAATGTGAAGGAAATCACAAATAGAGATCTTCATGAGCAGCGGAAATGGATTGTTCCAAATTCCATTCAGATTGAACACCACCAATTACAGTCTTAAACGGAAACTAATAAGTTATACATAATAAGAAATTACAGCATGTTATAAGAGATTCAAGGGATACAGTATACGTATCTTTGAAGAACCATTCTTCAAGTATCCCTCGATCAATATCTAATGCGTCCAGAACAGTACTCAAACGCAACTAACAGAACAACCACCTTCACAAATGTCTGAATGCTCCTCGAACCCAATCGAGTCCAACTCGATTTGTTAACTAAGTAAGAACACCACCACAAGTGTTACCTTGGTATTATCAGTGTGACAATCCAAGAGTTGTGGGTTCTGTATGATCTTGGATTGAGGAAGAGAGGAGATATGCGATCGAGTAAATGATCGAGTAAGTGAGAGATATGAACACTGTTTATCGCATAGATAAAGTACTCAATTGTTTAGAAAACACAAGCCTATCACATAGACTTTTCTACTCGATCGTGTAGCAACAATCAAAAGACTAACTATCGTATTTTTAAACGGTCGTTTAGACTCTCAACGACTATTGCTTAGTAAAAATAATTTTCACTTGATAGCATATTTTCGTGAGAATTTTCAGAATAGGATAACTACTAATTTTGGAAAACAATTTTCCTTTTATCTTATGGTTACCATAAAACTTCCAATAAGCTCCCACTTAAATCGGTTATTAGAGAAAATGATCATATAATTAATATATTATAAATAAATATGATAACCAATTATCATATTATATTTATAACCTATAGTTTTAATATTTCATCATATGAAACATATAAACCATAGTTATTTTCTATTTTATGGTACTTAATATAAATCATATTTATATTAATTCTTCCAATTAATGTATTAAATACATCACACCAATTATATCACATATAATTGAATTTCCTTTTGTTAATATGAATACTTCAAACTAACCCAAAATCTGATCTTCAACTTGAACCCATTGAGCTATCAAGGGGACCCCATGGACCTGTAGCTTGAAGCTTCAACAGTACATGAATAACTGACTAAACTCTTTAGTCACAAGATCCACTATTCGTTAATTGCTGGGCACATCACTAAAGACCGACAGCTACACTTTTCGTACTATATATATATTTCTGTGTCCATATAACCAATCGACAGTGCGATAATCCTTCACAAATTGCTTGTAAGTATAGTTTAGTCAATTTACCGTTTTTCCCCTATAGTTACATCTAACTCCTTAAGTACCACTAATTTCTTTAATGAACAATAATTCATAGTCCACTATGACTGAGTCCTCTCTTCCAAAGAGAGGGTGTGGCCAATATGTTCAAGACCCCGGAATCAGCCCATAAGGTAGGCTTGTTGAATTGGCAATCTTGCTACTCTCACCCATACTAATCAAATAACTGCCCTCATAGGCAGGAGTTCCCAAAACACTCAGGATTGAGGTCATGTCACCTATGGTCATTTTAGTGAAATGTAAGTCTCAATTATCAATAGCGTTATATAAAGAGACAAATCATCTCGTGGTCCAGTCTTATACAAACTCTTTATATAGGACACCCTCACTCACATGTTTCCATATGAATTATCAGGATCAGACCATTTATAGCACTTTACAACACTTGTAAATATCTATAAAGCAGGTCGTATCCGTAGTGTCAACAAAATAAAGTATCCCTCCTTTATCCTTATACTACAGGCCATTTAGATTATTGCTTAAGGCATGATCCACTTGTATGTCTCACATACATGCTTAAGTTACATGAAATAACCATGAATCTTAGTTTATTGGATATGAGTAAATGAAAATAAAATAACATTTATTTTATTCATAACAATGTGTACAAATTGTTTACAAACTACGAGACTCCAGGAGAATTTGGACACCAATCCCAACACAGCGCAAGCGATAGTCTTGAGTTTTTCTGTAAAATACAAGCTTTAGCGTACTTTACCCATGAAATGCGATCAACGGGTGCATTTTAAGTACCTTCATGAAACTTCGATTTTTACATATAAATTCACTCATGAATGACTCATTTTCTTCCTTTTCATTATAGCATGTTCTAAGAATGAGACACAACTAATTTTTATTCTACACTTTATCAATTACCATTCAAAAAGGTTGTCTTGATATCCATTTTTCATATTTCATAGTCATAATATGTGGCTATGGACAAGAGAATTCTTATAGACTTTAACATGGCAACAGGAGAAAAGGTTTCCTCATAGTCAACCTCTTCTCCCTTGGTATAACTCTTTACTATGAGTTTAGCTTTGAAGGTTTGTACCTTCTGAACTGCATCACTCTTTCTCTTATAGATCCATTTGCAACCTATGGGTTTTACCCTTTCAAGTAGATTTACAAGCTTCCATAATAAATTGAAGTACATTGACTTCATTTCAAGGTCCATGGCTTTGACCCATTGGTTTTTATCTACGTCATTCATTGCCTATCGATAAGACAATGGATTCTCAATGCCATCATCAGGTATGATGACCTAAGTTTCAGTTAAATCCAAGTAGCAATTAGGTTGTGATACAATCCTCCCACTGCTTTGAGGCATTCTTAACGGTTGAGAAGGACGAGATAGACCTGAAAAACTAGCTCCTTCATCAACTCTTGTTAAAGGATCGATTTCATCAACAACTCTTTTGGACTCGTCAGTAGCTTCTCCTACTATTAACTTACTAGTGGTTTATGATCCCTCATGTGGTCTTCCTCTAATAAAGTAGCGTTTTTTGATACAAATACCTTATTTTCTTGTGGTTCGTAAAAAAAAACCACTTCTCATTTCTTTTCGGTAACCAAGAAATTGGCACAACCTTGAACGATGTTCCAGTTTCTTAGGATTTGTCACAAGCAGGTGTGCTGGACAACCCTAGCTCTCGAAGTAGCGCAAAATAGGTTTACGCCCCCTCCATAACCCGAAATGTGTTCCAAAAATACTCTTCAAAGGAACCTTGTTCAGGATATGAACTGCAGTCTCTACTGCATACCCCCAAAACGAGCTAGACAACTGAGCATAGCTCATCATCGAGTGAACCATGTCAACAGGCTTCTATTTCTCCTTTCTGATACACCATTTTACTAAGGTGTACTTGAAGCTGATAGTTGGGATTCGATTCCATGTTCTATCATATAGTCCTGGAATCTTTTATCCATATACTCTCCACCTCGATCAAATCAAAGTGTTTTAATAGTTTTTCCTAATAGGTTCTCTACCTCTGCCTTAAACTCCTTAAACTTTTCAAGTGATTCAGACTTATGCTCCATTAGGTATAAGTAACCATACCTCGAATAGTCATCTATAAAAGAGATGAAATATTTGTACCCTGCTCGAGCTTTTACATTCATTGGACCACGGAAATCCGAATGTATTAACTCTAAAGGTTCTTTGGCCCTATAACCTTTTCAACTAAAAAGTCTTCCCTCAAGTCAAGATTCATATGGAGGTAGTGAATTAACTTCTAACTTATTTAAAAGTCCATTCTTAACCAAACGCTCGATTCTATCGAGGTTAATGTGACCTAGTCTTAAGTACTAAAGGTATGTGATGTTACTTTTAGGAGAAATGTGTTGCCTTTACTTTGAGTTTCAACCGTTTTAACCATCTCATGATCTAAGATTGCTTTTGCTTTGGTTGGTCTTAATACATATAAGTTATCTTCTAATCGAGCTAAACATATAAGAACACCATTCTTGAAAATTGTTCAAGTAGACAAGAGATAGAAACAAAATTTCTCTTAATTCTTGATACAATGTACAAGTCCTTAAGAAAAAAACAAATCTATCCCTAAAAAATAACTTTACAACTCCCACTTCACTGGCTGAAACGACATTTCCCGTTTCGACCCTAAATGTCATTTTACCTTCTTTCAGCTGCTGAAAGGAACTATTTCCCTGTAAAGAAGAACAAACATGATTAGTTGTTCCTGAATAAAGTATCCAGGGAAACTCATAATGTTCTACAAGACATGTTTCTAAAGCAAGTAAAACATATTTACCTTCTTTTTATTTCTTTTTCTCAGCGAGGTACTTAGAGCAGTTCCTCTTCTAGTGTCCATCTATGTCGCAGTGGAAACATCTAACCTTTTCGGCCAACTTGGCCTTTCCCTTGCCTTTTACAGCAGTGGCGAGAGCCTTCTTATTATCTCCCTTCTTCTTCTTAATTTTCTTCAAAGTAGAAGATTGTGGAATAGACTTAGTTCAAGAGGATGGACACTTCTGAAACTTCCTTTTGGAATGGCAACTTTTGCCTCTCCTTCAACTGGTCCTTTATTTTTCATAAGAGATTGGTAAGTCTGTAGCTCATTAAAAAGGTTGGTTAGATTATATTGGATTTTGTTCATCATCGCATTGCTATGAAATTGTAGGAAACTCTTTGGAAAGATTCCATGTTGAATGCAACCTAACTATATTCATCTATGACTGCCCCATTTTCCTCTACAATATTAAATTGGACCATCATATCCAGGACATATTTCCAAACAGATGTGCCCTCTTTTATGTGATAGTTGTAAATGTATTTGAGGGCACCATGGTGGAGCTGATAGGATGGTTGTCCAAACATCTCATGCAGAGATTCCATAATCTCCTTCGTAGTTTCCATGACCTCATGCTTCTTGGATAGAACTTCAGATAAGCTCGCCAAGATGTAGACATGGACCTTTTCATTGGCCCTTATCCACCGGTCATAAGCATCCTTCGTAGCATAGGATGCATTACGAGTAGGGTCCAGAGGACAATCCTTCGATAAGATGAACCACAGATCATCAACAACAAGAATCGTATTCATGTTGGACTTCCACGTAGAGTAATTATTGTTGGTAAGTTTTTCATTTTTAAGCAGTGCAATTATTGAGGAAGACATTGTTGAAAATAAAAAACAAACATTGATCATATTAGTTATCTTTGCCTTAACCCATCACATAAGCAAACAATTACAAAATATCCAATCAATTTAACAAAAACAAGAAATCATAGAACCCTAATAAACTATTGATTTAGTTTTTGCAACGATGCTTCAGGAGTTTAGAGCAAAAATCACTGAAGGATGATCAACCACTTCTCCTTTGAAATGAGACAGCTCTTAGCTACTCCTATACTGGAATAACTTATATTCTTATAGACATTAGCCACCATTATTCGGTCATGAATTCTTTAACACTTAACTCATCCCTGTAAATGTAACCCTCCTACTTTCAGATCTCAGAGGTATGCATCAACAGGCTACCGTTAGGAAAGATAACTGTTGGTAATTAACCTAAGTGTCCCTATCCTATTCAGGAATTCATTGTATTCCGAATCCTATGATTAAGCCCTCTGAAGGAATGGTTGTTCCAAGACAACATGCAATTGGATCATAAAAATCTCATGGTGTGATCGAGGGGTGGAGACCGAAGGATACATTGACATGCATCCCACTCCCACTTACTATAGACCCTTCCCCATTCACTTTGTTATTGACCAATGCAAACACTTTCTGAAGGAAAGCCGCACCGAAGGCGATACGAAGCCGAGCATGGATCTCACATTGTGAACATACAGGGACATAGGAGCAAAACCTGATATAAATATCTTGTATTGTACTTGTCCTCCCACTAAAATGTCCTACCGTATTTTAGGGTTATTTAACATAGATAAATCCGGCTAAGTCAATTTATCTGAGTCTATGTCTATTATAACTCTTATAAAAAGGTCTTTACACTATTCTCTAGGTGAATTAAACCATTTTAATTAACCTAGTGACATTGCATGTTAACATTAAATTATGATTAATTGAACTCAAGTTCTAGGCCAGTTTCTAGATAGGAGGTGTTCCGTAAACTGTAAACTTAAATACTTCCAGTCTAGACAAAATCTACCTGGTAGAGTTCCCTTATAATATAGTAATGTTTTTCCTACTTAGTTTATTAAAACTATTTTAAAACTAAGAAAAAAAATTCTAATCCTATTAGAATTAAAATGATCTTAGGTCTAATTAATTTTAAATAATCTAAAATTAATTAATTTATCCTATGATCCTATGTTTGCATGCAATTCTTGATTCTAATCATTAATTTTTTAAAACTATTTTCAAATTTTAATGATTAATCCTGTATTCATGTTCTTCCTGGTTTAATTTAATTAACAGTCATATTCTAATTAATTAAATAATGAAACAAAAAAATGCATTGAATGAATATAATATAATAATTATATTATTACTACGGATGTGTCATGCTCAATGCATCTTGATTTTCATATTTAATTAACATAACTCCTTATATTAAGCTAAACATGAAAATCATGCAAGCCTACTCACACATTGCATTAAATATAATTGTTATATTTAACCTATGTAATTATATACTTCATGCTTTATTAATTTCATCAAATTAACATAACCATTATATAAAATCATTCATGAAATTAAATAATCATGCATTACCCATACATTATTACTATTATAACATATAAAAATGCATGAGCATGCTTAACCAAAGGTGAGATTATATCTAGAAGACGATACTCGGTCTTTTGACTGTTTTCTATATTATTACTCAACACATACACTTGCACGTATTAAGTTTTTATCGTCGTTGTTGGGGTGTTAAATGTCAATTAAGTCTTTTGATTTTAAGAAAATCTAATCGATCTTAATTTAGGGTGTATTTTACTTATTTATATAGGACATTTGTGAGCGTTGCATAATGACCATCTTTCAGGGACGTATAGAGGATGTGAAAAAGGTTTCTATGGATTATTTTTCTATTTATGCCTCTTCTTTTTAGCCTTTGTCTTAAGAACATAATTTTGGTGTGTTGCATAGGTGATAAAATCATCAACCTCGTCTTCAATCGGGAAAAATGTCCTTTCTTGATTTTGTTAACTATCTTGTAAGAGGTTTTTTGCCACCTAATCAGAACAACTCTGAACAGAAGAACAAATTCTTGCATGATGTGAAATTCTACCTGTGGGAGGACCCATTGGTCAAGATTTGCTCAAAGGATGTGCATGTCATTCTTTGCCCTATGGTGGTCATTTTGTGCCCACAGGACAATAGTTAAGCATCTATGATCGGGTTTCTATTGGCCTTCTCTTTTTAAAGATTGTTAAGCATCTTTTACACGTTTTGACACACCATGGGCTATAATTAGTGATGAGGGCTCTCACTTCTATAACAAATTGTTTAAGTGTATGATCTGTAAGTATGGTATTAAGTATAAAATTTCTTTACATTATCATCCTCAAACAAACCATATGACTGAGGTATTCTAACTAGAAATTCATTGAGTTGGTAATCTTTACCAGCTCAACACAACTCAAGTTGGTAAACTAAATACCTTGTAAGAATTGTTAAAAAAACAACGAAGTCAGATAAATCTCATGTTAGAATCGATGTTCTTGAGCTCCTTTTCCATTTATGTCTTGAGTTGTATTTCAAAAAGCATTTAAATAAATTTTATTATCATAATTTGTGAAGTGTCCAAATGGTCGAGTTTTCGGGGTCCACCAAAATAAAACCGACTGCTTACTCTAACTTGCTGACTAAATAAGAAAAATAAACAAAACACAAATAAATGAAAAATGAAGAAAATCAAATCTTATGAAGGTTCTCAATTCAGAATGGTCTTATCCATTTATAATTATAATGTCGGACGGGTCATATCACATCAATTATTTTCAAGTACTTAGTCTAAATATTCAAAAAGTTGAGATAAGTTTAATTCCTCTGAAGTCTACTGAGCATTGCAACCAATTTTTATTATTTAATAAATGGGTACAATAGTGTTCCATATTAACTCAGATAACAAACATAAAATTAAGTATAATAGGAATACTAAGACAAAACTAAATAGGCAAGATAGCTACCCTACCCAATTTCGCTCATTTTATCCTCAAGTCTATAATGCAAGTTATGTATTCAAAAAAAATAATATAGAAAATACACACTTGACCCAACTCTTATGTTATTAAAATTGAACAATCGATTAAGACGGTTACAGATCAAAAAATCATGCATAACACACATACAAGAAATCAATATAATTGAGGAGTCAATTCAAATCAGTGGAACTTATAAAAGATACACGAAAGTAAAAGTTATAGAAATATTTGGATTAATAATTGAAATTACACTTGAGTTCAAAGCATCGTAGTCTAGATTGAAATTGACTATTGAATCAAAAGTGCACAAACTCTAACTCGACATTGAGATGATATGACAAAAGGTAAGAAGAGAAGAGAAAAACTCAAAATACCTAGCCTAAAAACATGGCAAAAAACAAACTATTGAAGGGATCGAACACTTTGATCCCGCAGCGGAAAGCAATGAAAGTGCATTCATTGATTTTTGGAAAGAATTAAAAAAAAATACATAAAACATAAAAGGAGTTAAGCACCATACCTTAGCCGATACGTAACTGCAGCAGAAATTTCTCTTGAATCAGTGTCCTTCTTGAGGTCTCCCATTTCCACAAGATCTTCCTTCTTATGACTCTAGCAATGATCGAGTTTGTGGGAACCACTCTTGAAACATGCGAAGGAAATAGGGAAGGATTCCCGTATATCTTTAATTTGAATCTCAATCAAATTAAATAATTTAGACTCCATTTGGTAACCATTTTGTTTTTTGTTTTTGTTTTTGAAAGTTAAGCCTATGGACACTATTTCCACCACTAAATTTCTTTCTTTGTTATCTATTTTTCACTAATGGTTTAAAAAACATAGCCAAATTTTGAGAACTAAAAGAATAGCTTCCAAAAAGTTGTTTTTGTTTTTGGAATTTAGCTAAGAATTCAACCATTGTATTTAAGAAACATACAAATCATTGTAAGAAATATAGATGATACAGGTTTAATTATCAAAAACAAAAATAAAAAACCAAAATGGTTATCAAACAAGACCTTAATTATTTTAATCTCATTCAAATAAATAAATTTTCGATATTATATAATTTTAATTTGAATCTTATTCAAATAAAATTTATAATAAGGTATGTGTTAACTATATCCAATACAATTAATCTTGTCTCTCACAAATTTGAATGCTTCAAAAAAAAAAATTCTACATATTTGATCCTTATTGGTCCATGGTGAGCTACAAAAGGAACCTTAAGACTTACAGATTATAAGCTCCAATGAACCAAGATTAATTAATTGATCTTCATTCATCAACTACAGGGCAGATCACTGTACACCCATTGTTGAACTCTTATGCATTGTAGAACAAATTGTGTCAATGGGTAAAATCATTATAAGTAAGTTGATCCTTCACGAGTTATTCGTAAATACAGCTGGATTAATAACTTGTTTTACCCCTGTAATTACCTCTATCACCTTAAGTACCACAGATCCTATAATAAACGATTTGCTTATGGTTCAACCATAAACTAAGTCCCTTTCGGGCAAGTGAGAGGGTGAGGCCCCTTATTTAAGTCTCAGAGTCAGCACTTAAGGAAACTACTCATCTACTTGCCCTATATGGGAAGGAGTAAATTTAAGCTTGTAAAGTTATGTTCTCATCTCCCTATTTGGTTAAGTTTCAAAAAATGGTAGGCATATTGAGTCAGCAACTCCGACCACTCTCACTCATTCAATTCAAAGGACAAGCTCTCACAGACAAGAGTTCATTACTCATTCAAGATTAGGATCGAGTCACACATGATCATCCTATGAAATATTAATCTTATCAATTAGTGGATTTAGAAAGAGATATTAATTATTTCACTATCTAGTTTATACAATTTCTTTGTATAGGATTCCCCATTCATATGTCCCCACATGAATGATTTTGATCAAATCGTTTATAGTTATTACAAAATGGGTCACATCCATAGTGTCACCAAGATAAGACATCCAACCTTATCTATATATTATAGACCCTTTAGATTATTACTTAAACATGATTCACCTATATGTCAACTACCTATTGTTCTATTCAATATATTTTATAATATTATTTTCTATTTATTTTTTTTCTTTTTAACTCTTAATTCCAACATGTTATATAGGTATAAAATCCCTTCCCTTTCCTTCTCAAGTTCCAAATATCTTCCCAAAATTTTAAATCCCAAATCCTTTTGAAGAATAAATTTAAATCAATTATCTGATAAAATTAATTTAAGTTAATTATCTTCTCTAAATCCATTTAATCCAATTTCACAAAATCAACTTTTAAATCTCCCAAATTAAATTCAATTTCACAAATTGAATTAAATTTAAACTCTCCTTAAATTAAATTTTAGTTTCCAAATCTTTCATTGAAGCAAATTTTAAAATCGAATTATCCTTGCACAATAATTCAATTTAACCTCAAACCTCAAAATAATCCCCAAATATTTTAAGATAAAAAAAAATTAATTACCTTAAAAATTTGGAATGTCACACCTTATTACATTATTGTAACCAATCACTCCCAATAATTTTTTGAACATAAAAGGCAATAGTTATTCAACCTCATCCACAACCCTAAAGTCCCTTCCAACTCAATGGACTCTTCCTTCAATAGGCCAGGAGATGCTAGTGCCTTCACATCAAGAAGGCCAACTTTTCCCTTCCAATGGTTTCTAGGTTGATCTAGAGCTAAGAGATGGATGAAGTTGTTAGGAAACTCCATACATTTGCCACAATGAAGCTTTAGTGGCCTTAGTGGCCCTAGCCAAACTATTTAGGCAACTCATTTCTAAACGCGTCGTGTATGCCAACTTTAAGAAACAAAAAGTTTAATCATGCAACGATCTACACAAGATGTAGATCAACTACATTAACGTTATTGGTTTTTCGAACAAGTTGGTTTCTATTCAATTGAGCATGTTTAGATCTCGTTTGATAACTATATAGGTTCTGTTTGTTAATTATTTAGGCTCCGTTTGTTAACCATTTGATTTTGGTTTTTATTTTTCAAAATTAAGCATACATCATCCACATTTCTTACAATGATTTGCATTTTTGTTTAAGTACAATGATTGAATTCTTAACCAAATTTCAAAAAAAAAAAAAAAAAAAAAATTTTGAAAGCTATTTTTTTAGTTCTCAAAATTTGGCTTGGTTTTTTAGTCATTGGTGAAAAGTAGATAGCAAAGAAAGAAATTTGGAGGTGGAAGTAGTGTCCATAAGCTTAATTTAAAAAAAAAAATTAAAAAAGTAAAATTGTTATAAAAAGGGGCTATAGTTTTGGGTTTTTGAGAATTATGATTGTCTTATCACAATCTTTATCATGGTTTCCATTTTTCTTGATTGAAGATTTGAATTGTTATCCAAATTTGAAAGGGAAATTGTATTGGGCAATAAATTAAGTTCAGTGTTTAGCAATTATGCCTTTCACTTTTCAAACTATGCAAATATGGCAAATATGCAATCCTTTCTTGGTTTGGCAACTATGAATTTTTAATTATTTTTATTACATAAATCTCTAAACAATTGATTGATAGAGAGAGAGAAATGTGGCGGCCGACGATTGGTGGCCAAACGAGCCGTGGTCAATAAAGGGAGAGGGGCCTGCTGCTTTTAAAGAAGAAGAAGTTCAAGTTCTTTTTTTTTTTATATATAATTTCAGGTGTATCATTTTAATTCATGTTATCAACGGGTAACAAGTATATCAAATTTACATCAGTAGCATATCAAGAGATATCAATCAAAAGTATCAAATGTATTAAATATATCAAGTGTATGAAGTGTGTATTAAATATATATCAAGTGTATTAGGTGTATCAGGTGTATTTGTATATTTTTTACATTTTTTGTTTTAAATCGTGGGTTGTGCTTGTTCTTTTGCATTTTTTTTTAAAAAAAAAACTAAAAGGTTTGGGTATCGGGCTTAATATTAAGAACATATTTTGCCAATTTTGAAACTGGCTAAATTTGAAATTAGATTTTTTTCCCCAAAGAAACTACTTTTCTTTTTTAGTTTCCAAAACTTGGCTCGATTCTTGAAAACAAGGCTAAAAATGTGGATTACAAAATAAGAAAATCAATAGGTGAAAATAGTATTTATAAGTTTAATTTACAAAAACCAAAATTATAATTCTTATCAAACAAGTTCCTGGTTTGTTTATTTTTTTATTTTTGAAAATTCAACTTATAAACATTATTTTCATGAGTTTCCTTGTTTTGTTATCCATTTTCAATAATGTTTTCAAAATTCATGTCAAGTTTTAACTCTCAATCCCGAACAACGACACAAAAAACTTGTTGTATGATTTGTACATTAGGTGATGTTGTAAGTCTCTAGTGTCAAATTTGAATACATTGATTAGGTCTACTCTACCCTATTTTATCTAGAGAACCAAAAATCGAAGTTTGATTATTCAAACAGTACTACTCCTACTTCCAACTAATGGAGAAAACGACTAGAGAAAAACTTCGGAATATGTTCATATATTAGAAAGTCAATTGACAAATTACACAACTCAAACTTTAACATGCAATTAATCATAGGCCAAAGAGATAAAACTACTTAAAAGGCTCTGACTCAATTAATTCTTGTTGTCCCAGATAAGTATGACTCTCTTATTTGTAGTCACAAACTACTCAGAATTAACAGTCAAGTACACTTCAAGACTTAGGGTATGTTGTATGCTTAAGGCCTCAAAACTCTTCAATTGTTTACCTAAATACAGCTTAATCGTGTAGACGAAGCTCCAAAGAACTAGATGATAGTTCAATTATGTAAATGATAGTACAAAGCACTAGACGATCATGTAGACGATAGTTGTGTAGAACTAAACGATTGTATAGACGATGCGATACGGAGCTAAATGATCGTGTAGACAATGCGATAGGAACTAAACGATCGTGTACACAATACTTAAGTAAATGTTAGACGATCATACAGAAATAAAGAAAGAACACAAGAATTTAAGTGGTTCGACCAAAGGCCTACTTCCACTGTGCAAATCGGGAGGGTCTCTTTTATTACTTCTTCTTCAAACTTATTACAGAATGAACGCCTTACTCTCTCTAACATTATTCTCACATTCGTTTTTTTTTATACAGGCGTTCATAGTCAACGAAGAAGCTCTGGTGGTTACAACAATATAACAAAAAGAAGACGACAACGTTCAACTGCCTGCAACTTTATTTCTTTTGTCTCGGTTCTTTCTATAACTATCTCCACTTTTATAAGCATCCAGAGTACCTTTCCCTCTTTGCATGTTGAGCTGACTTGAGCTAACCTTTTTCAGGTAACTCGAACCCGAGGAGGTCCAAGCATCGACCAAGCTTGTTTATGGAACTGTTTTGGTCAGCCTATTAGTCGCATTTTCTGAGGTATATATCTTTATTACCTCAACTTCCCTTTTCTCAATCACTGTCTGATAAAATGGTACTTAATGTCAATGTGCTTGGTTCTGCTGTGAAACTGTTGGTTTTTAGATAAGTAGATTGTGCTCTGGTTGTCACAATATATTCTCACCTTTGTTTGTGTAATGTCGAAATCATTTAGTAAACCTTTCAGCCACAAACCTTCTTTCGCAACCTCAGACAGTGCTATAAACTCAGCTTCTGTTGTGGAAAGAACCACAACAGACTGTAAACTAGCCTTCCAACTTATCAGATTGCTTCCTCATAGGAAAACATAGCCAGATAGTGGGTGCCTTCTATTCAAATCCCCTGCATAATCAGCATCACATAGCCATACATTTCATCATTGGATGGATCATTCTATCTATATAAGATCCTTGCTTCCTTTAATGAACAAAGATACCTCAGTATCCATTTATCTACTGAACACATCATCCACATTTCTTACAATGATTTGCATTTTTGTTTAAGTACAATGATTGAATTCTTAGCCAAATTTTAGAAAAAAAAAATAACTTTTTGAAAGCTACTTTTTTTAGTTCTCAAAATTTGGCTTGCTTTTTTAATCATTGGTAAAAAGTAGATAGCAAAGGAAGAAATTTGGAGGTGGAAGTAGTGTCCGTGGGCTTAATTTTTAAAAAAAATTAAAAAAGTAAAATTGTTATAAAACGGGGCTATAGTTTTGGGTTTTTGAGAATTGTGATTGTCTTATCACAATCTTTATTATGGTTTTCATTTTTCTTGATTGAAGATTTGAATTGTTATCCAAATTTGAAATGGAAATTGTATTGGGCAACAAATTAAGTTCAGGGTTTAGCAATTATGCTTTTCACTTTTCAAACTGTGCAAATATGGAAAATATGCAATCCTTTCTTGGTTTGGCAACTATGAATTTTTAATTATTTTTATTACATAAATCTCTAAACAATTAATTGATAGAGAGAGAGAAATGTGGTGGCCGACGATTGGTGGCCAAATGAGCAGTGGTCAACGGAGGGAGAGGGGCCTGCTGCTTTTAAAGAAGAAGAAGTTCAAGTTTTTATTTTTTTTATTTTTTATAATTTCAGGCGTATCATTTTAATTCATGTTATCAAGGAATAACAAGTGTATCAAGTGTACATTAGTAGCGTATAAAGGGATATCAATCAAAAGTATCAAATGTATTAAATATATCAAGTGTATGAAGTGTGTATCAAATATATATATCAAGTGTATTAGGTGTATCAAGTGTATTTGTACATTTTTTATATTTTTTGTTTTAAATCGTGGGTTGGGCTTGTTGTTTTGCATTTTTTTTTTTCAAAACTAAAAGGTTTGGGCTTCGGGCTTAATATTAAGAACATATTTTGCCAATTTTGAAATTGGCTAAATTTGAAATTAGATTTTTTTCCCCAAAGAAACTACTTTTCTTTTTTAGTTTCCAAAACTTGGCTCGATTCTTGAAAACAAGGCTAAAAATGTGGATTACAAAATAAGGAAATCAATAGGTGGAAATAGTATTTATAAGTTTAATTTACAAAAGCAAAATTATAATGGTTATCAAACAAGTTCCTAGTTTGTTTATTTTTTTATTTTTGAAAATTCAACATATAAACATTATTTTCA
The DNA here is from genome assembly GCF_027475165.1 of Benincasa hispida. Lineage (NCBI taxonomy): Eukaryota > Viridiplantae > Streptophyta > Magnoliopsida > Cucurbitales > Cucurbitaceae > Benincasa > Benincasa hispida. The sequence goes on from NC_143480.1 coordinate 72,965,164, forward strand.
TGAGTTTCCTTGTTTTGTTATCCATTTTCAATAATGTTTTCAAAATTCATATCAAGTTTTAACTCTCAATCCTGAACAATGACACAAAAAACTTGTTGTATGATTTGTACATTAGGTGATGTTGTAAGTCTCTAGTGTCAAATTTGAATACATTGATTAGGTCTACTCTACCCTATTTTATCTAGAGAACCAAAAATTGAAGTTTGATTATTCAAACAATACTACTCCTACTTCCAACTAATGGAGAAAACAACCGGAGAAAAACTTTGGAATATGTTCATATATTAGAAATTCAATTGACAAATTACACAACTCAAACTTTAACATGCAATTAATCATAGGCCAAAGAGATAAAAATACTTAAAAGGCCCTGACTCAATTAATTCTTGTTGTCCCAGATAAGTATGACTTTCTTATTTGCAGTCACAAACTACTCAGAATTAACGGTCAAGTACACTTCAAGACTCAGGGAATATTGTATGCTTAAGGCTTCAAAACTCTTCAATTGTTTACCTGAAGGCAGTTCAATCGTGTAGACAAAGCTTCAAAGAACTAGACGATAGTTCAATTATGTAAACGATAGTACAAAGCACTAGACGATGATGTAGACGATAGTTGTGTAGAACTAAACGATCGTATAGACGATGCGATAAGGAGCTAAACGATCGTGTAGATGATGCGATAGGAACTAAACGATCGTGTACACGATACTTAAGTAAATGTTAGGCGATCATATAGAAATAAAGAAAGAATACAAGAATTTAAGTGGTTTGACCAAAGGCCTACGTCCACTGTGCAAATCGGGAGGGTCTCTTTTATTACTTTTTCTTCAAACTTATTATAGAATGAACGCCTTGCTCTCTCTAACATTATTCTCACATTCGTTTTGTTTTTATACAGGCGCTCATAGTCAACGAAGAAGCTCTGGTGGTTACAACAACATAACAAAAAGAAGACGACATCGTTCAACTGCCTGCAACTTTATTTCTTTTGTCTCGGTTCTTTCTATAACAATCTCCACTTTTGTAAGCATCCAGAGTACCTTTCCCTCTTTGCTTGTTGAGATGACTTGAGCTAACCATTTTCAGGTAACTCGAACCCGAGGAGGTCCAAGCATCGACCAAGCTTGTTTATGGAACTGTTTTGGTCAGCATGTTAGTCACACTTACTGAGGTATGTATCTTTATTACCTCAACTTCCCTTTTCTCAATCACCTGTCAGATTAAATGGTACTTGATGTTAATGTGTATGGTTCTACTGTGAAACTGTTGGTTTTTAGATAAGTAGATTGTGCTCTGGTTGTCACAATATATTCTCACCTTGTTTGTGTAATGCCGAAATCATTTAGTAAACCTTTCAGCCACAAACCTTCTTTCGCAACCTCAGAGAGTGCTATAAACTTAGCTTCTATTGTGGAACGAACCACAACATACTGGAAACTAGCCTTCCAACTTATCATATTGCTTCCTCATAGGAAAACATAGCCAGATAGTGGGTGCCTTCTATCCAAATCTCCTGCATAATCAACATCAACATAGCCATACATTTCATTATTGGATGGATCATTCTATCTATATAAGATCCTTACTTCCTTTGATGAACAAAGATACCTCAGTATCCATTTGTCTATTTCCTAATGTCGTTTACCAAGATTTGCCATGTATTTACTGAACAAACTTGTAGTATAGGATAGATCTGGTCTGGTTGAAGTCATTAAGTACATCAAAGATCCCACTGCTTGAGAATAGGGAACAACCTTCATATGGTTTATGTGATCTTCATCTGTGCTTTTAGGATTGTTTGCAGCTGAGAGCTTGAAATAAGGTTCAAGTGGAGTGCCAACTGGTTTAGCACCTTCCATTTTGAACATCTCTAGTATTTTTCCATAATATTCTGATTGACTCATATACAATCTGTCATGTTTTCTGTCTCTTTCAGTCTCAATGCCTAGAATTCTTCTAAATTCCCCTAGGTCTTTCATATCAAACTCTTTCTTTAGGAGCATCTTGACTTGCCCTAGCTCTTCTTTGGATCTAGCCAGCAGTATATCATCTACATAAAGAAGTAGATAAGCTGGTTCCTTGAAGCTTTTAGAGTTTGTATACACACACCAATCATAGGAACCTCTCTTGAATCCCATTTTGGAGATCACTTCATCAAATCTCTCATACCAACACCTTGGTGACTGCTTGAGCCCATAGATAGACTTGTTTAGTAGACACGCCAAGTCTTCTTCTCCTTTCTTCACATACCCTTGAGGTTGCTTCATGTAAATAGTCTCATTCAATAATCCATGTAAAAAGGATGTCTTCACATCCAATTGTTCTAACTCCAAGTCCTTTTGAACAATTAAGGAGAGGAGTAGCCTAATGGATGTATGTTTCACCACTAGAGAGAAGATCTCAGTGTAATCAATCCCCTCCTTTTATGTGAACACCTTAGCAACTAGTCTTGCCTTGAACCTAGATTTTTGTACCCCTAGAATTTCTTTTTAAAATTTGTAAATCCACATACATGAAATAGGTTTGTACCCTTTAGGTAAAGGTATTAGTTTCCAGATATCATTTTGGTTGAGGGACTTTATTTCATCATTCATTGCCTCATTCCACTGTCTAGCATCAGGGTTGTTAGTTGCTTCCTCAAAGTTGGTGGGTTCATTGTTGCTTAATGAAATGGCAGCACTCAAAGCAACACTAGCAAAGTCAGATTCTAGGTATCTTGCAGGTGGCACAATGGTTCTTCTAGTTCTGTCTCTTGCTAAGGAATAATTCTATAAATCTTCATGTGTCTCTACTTGTTCACATGACACAAGATCACTAGTCTTAGTAGTGTCATCACCTTCAACTTCTAGATTTTGAGAAGAAGAAGAAGCTCCTTGATTATTTTGAGGCTCCACCTCAAACCTTGTGCTACTTGTCTTAGACATAGATGTTAATTTTGCTCGGACATCATAAACATCTCATTTTCTCAGAACACAACATCTATACTATTAGCACATCTCTTCTTAATAGGATGCCATGGTCTATAACCCTTCACTCCCCGTGTAAAGCCTAAAAACATGCATTTGACAGCCCTAGGTTTCAACTTACCTTGGCTTTAATGCACATAGCCTATACATCCAAACACCTTCAAGTGTTCCAGCTTGGGAGGTTGTCTTGTCCACCTTTCTTCTGGAGTTTTAAGCTCAATGGACTGATGTGGGCACCTATTTAGAGTGTAGATCGTGTAGAAAACTGCCCCAACCCAATATTTTTTAGGTAAAAGAGCATTGGACGGCTGACACCTCACCCTTTTAAGTACTATTCTGTTTCATCTTTCAGGAACTCTATTTTGTTGAGGTGTATACCTCATTATTTTGTGCCTCACAATGCCATTCTCCCTGCAAAACAAGTTGAACTCCTCTCCACAAAACTCTAAACCATTGTCAGTTCTCAAGTATTTAATATGTTTAGAGGTTTGTTTTTTAATCAAGATCTTCCATTCTTTGAATCTACTAAACACTTCATCTTTGGTTTTTAGAAAGTAAACCCAACTCTTCCTTGAGTAATCATCAACAAAGGAAAGAAAGTACCTTGCTTCACTTAGTGAAGGAGAGTGTGTTGGCCCCCATAAGTCATAATGCACATATTCTAGTATCTTCTTGGAGGTGTGTTGTCCTCTAAGGAAGCCTTTCCTTGTTGCCTTGCCAAATATGCAATGTTCACAAAATTTCAAGTTGTCTCCAACACCTTTAAGAAGAATCCCTTATTCTGAGAGAACTTGCAACCTTCTCATACTAATATGAGATAACCTTTTGTGCTATAACTCATCTCTATGGGTCCTTCATCAGTTGCCATTAAGGCCGAATGTGCCATTTGCATATCTTTAATGACATACAAACCATTAAAAGTGCCTCCAATTCCTCTGTATTCACAGCGAATAGAGTCAAACATCCCCAATGATAGGAGATTTCTCTCAAATGTAGGAACATGCCTCACATTCCTAATCAACTTCATTGAACCATCTTGTATCTTCAAGGATACAGACCCAATTCCAACAACCCTGCAGGTACTGTTATTTCCCATGTAGATCAGCCCTCCATTCAACTTCTTTAGGTACAAAACTACCCTTTAGATGGTGTCATATGAACTAAACAACCAGAATCTATCACCCAGTCTTGAGTCTCCATAAAATTCTGCTCTCCACACTCTTCAGTTGCAGCCAAGGCATTTGAATACACAAGGGAATTTTCCCCCATAGCAGCCTCAGTCTGTTTTCCTCCCTTGTTTTGTTGGTTCAGCTTCCTCTTTAAGGCATAACAGTCCTTTTTCATGTGTCCAAGTTTGTGGCAGAAATGATACTTGATTTTGGATGTGTCACCACCATTCTGCTTCCCCTTCCCATTATTCTTTGTTTTCCCCTTTTAAAACAAGCCTTCTCCTCCTTGCTGATCTTTCTTGCTCATTTATAACTCTAGTTTTCTAACTTTTATTACTGAAATGATTGCTTCTGTAGTGATTCTTTCTCTACCGTACTTCATGGTTGTCTTTATATCTTTAAACGATTCTGGTATAAAGTTAAATAAAATGAAAGCCTCATTTTCTTCCTCAATATTGTCTCCTATTGATCTGAATTATGATGACAGACTCTTGAACTCGTTGAAATTATCAGTGAGGGACTTTGCAGTATCCATCTTGTATGTGAAAAATCTTTCCCTCAAGAAAGCTTTATTAGGCAAGTTTTTGTTGAGATAAATCTCGTTCAATTTGTTCCAGAGGGCATAAGCAGTAGGCTGGTCAACAATATGCCTTAAAACACTATATGTAACATTCAAGACAATAGTTTCATAAGCATTTACCTCTATTGTCTCTTTCTCTGCATCGGTGAGTGTTTTAGGGTATTTTGCAGGGTTTGTAATGGCTAGAAGTGCCTTCTGCTGTCCCAGAACTGCCTTGATCTCCGTTTTCCATAATTCAAAGTTTGTCTTTCCATCAAACTTCTTGATTTCATACCTGGTTGTAGCCATTCTTGAACTTCAAGATTGAGTTATCTGATTTGAAGTATGCAAGAATTCAAATCTTAAATCTATCTTGAACTGTTCTCTAAGCTTTGATACCATTTTTTGTCCCAGATAAGTATGACTCTCTTGTTTGCAGTCACAAACTACTCAGAATTAACAGTCAAGTACACTTCAAGACTCAAGGAAGACTGTATGCTTAAGCCTTCAAAACTCTTCAATCGTTTACCTGAAAGCAATTCAATTGTGTAGACGAAGCTCCAAAGAACTAGACGATAGTTCAATTATGTAAACGATAGTATGAAATGGACGATCGTGTAGACGATAGTTCTGTAGAACTAAACGATCATATAAACGACAACTGAGGAACTAGACAATCGTATAGATGATGGGATGCGAAGCTAAATGATCATGTAGACGATGCGATAGGAACTACACGATCGTGTACACAATACTTAAATAAATTTTAGACAATCTTAAAGAAATAAAGAAAGAACACAAGAATCTAAGTGGTTCGGAAAAAGGCCTATATCCACTGTGCAAATCGGGAGGGTCTCTTTTATTACTTCTTCTTCAAACTTATTACAGAATGAATGCCTTATTCTCTCTAATTCGTTTTCTTTTTATACAAGCGCTCGTAGTCAATGAAGAAGCTTTGGTGGTTACAACAACATAATAGAAAGAAGACGACAACGTTCAATTGCCTGCAACTTTATTTCTTTTATCTCGTTCTTTCTGTAACAATTCTCATGCGCTTAGAAATTAAAACCCAACTTCTCTAATTTTTAATGACAAACCAAACATTTGTTAGATGATATAATATTCAATTTTCTTTTACCTACCAGCATAAGTTTTTGGATTAATCGGTGGTTTATGATAGTACTAGAGCAGATGGTCTAGGAAATGTTATTTCCTCTCAAATTACTATTGACATCCACTCGTAGAACCTTGTAATCTCATCTCAATTAATAGACATTTTATAAACTATTTGGGATTAAAATGAAAACAACATGCAATTTTTTAGGGACCAAAGATTGGTTGGTTTTGAAACTTTAGAAACGACATAGAACCTAAGTCCCAACCTTAATGACTTACAAAATAAATAGATTTTACCAATAGAGTGAAAAATATCGTCCTTACTAATGGTCTTCGATTTTAATGTTAAGTAGCGAAGGATAACTATTTCAAAAATGATTTTCAACCATGCTCAGTTTATCTTCTAATATAGTATGTGTAAACTAATGTTTCTATTTATCAAAGAATTCTATCATCTGGCTTCTCAAAGTTAGCTCATGTAGATGATGGTGTTGACATTCAACATGTGGAAGCAATTAGCATCTTAAGCACTCAAATTCCATCAATTGAAGTAATCAAGCAAGCATGTAAGTATTTAAAGAAATAGGGTTTTAAAGTTATACCTTTGAAGAATTGCTCAAATCTTCAAATCCAGCTCGAATTTCCTCTCCAACAAGTTGTAGACCACCACTTGATCTTCTCCGTTATCCTCTAGGATCTTGAATTGGATTGTAGGATTCAAAATGAGTTGGAATTCAAAGGAATTTTGGAGAAGTTTCCTAGTTTTTTTTTTTTTTTTTTTTTGTCCAATAGTTGAACCCAAATTGTGAGAAAAATCACCCATGCAAGTGTGTTTCTCAACTGGATTGAATTTGATTTTTTATCAAATTCAGCATGTCTCACTATTGCCCTGAAAATTGACACCACAACTTGAGGATTTGGGTAGAATATAGGTGTTCAAAGTGGGAAAAACCCAATTAAAATTTAAAATTTATTTAAAATCAATTTTTATTGAATTTTCAATAAAATTCAATTTTCCAAAAATCAAATAAAAAATTGATTTAAATATTTGAATTTTCATACAATTCAAAAATTCAATTTTAAATAAAATTAATACAAATAAATAATTTAATATTCAATATTAAATTATTAAATTACCAATTCAATAATTATGAATCTAGATTCATGTAATTAATGTATAAATTAAATTTAAATATTATCCAATTCTCCAATTTTATTTAATTCAATAATTAAACGTATAATTATATCGTATATAATTACTGATTCCTTTTAATTTGAATTTGAAAGTTTCAAATTCTCTCACCATGTTATTTTAAGGTATAATCCATTTATGAGCTAGTAGGAGACCTAATGGATCTACAGATCATGAGCTCCAACGATCCAAGATTAAATGGATAATCCCTTTAAAACAAATTAATCAACATTCGTTAGCTACCAGGGCACTCCACTAACCCATAGCTACACTCCTTCCACTGTAGATATATTTATGTCCACTTGATATAACCATAATCAGTAAATCAACCCTTCACAAGTTGTTCGTAATAACGGCTGGGTCAAAAGCTGTTTTACCTCGAGATTACATCTTATTCCTTAAGTCTTGCTGATTCTCTAATGAATAATTGGTTTGTGATCCAATCACCAAACCGAGTCCTTCTCAGACCAATAAGAGGGTGGGAAACCTTGTTCAAGACCTAAAATCAGCACTGAAGGCAACCACCTCTCTACTAACCCTAAAAACGGGCAGGAGTGAATTCCATCTTGCATCTTATGTCCTCAGCTATTTAAACAGTCCTACCCCTGAAATGGGGGGCTTATTAAACGGGCGTTGTTGAGCCAACCTTCACCCATGCATATCTAAGTATAATCCTGAATAAATAGGAGCACATAGTTAGCTCAAGATTAAGGTCAAATTACCTAGTTCGCTGCTTTGAAATAGTCGGTCTTAAACAATAAACAACGTCATAAAGTAAGAGTGATTTATTTCTCGGTCCGGTCTTATACAAACTTTTTGCACAGGATGCTTCCACTCACATGTCTCCACGTGGGCGATTCAGGATCACATCGTTTGTACTAAATGCAAAGTGAGCCACATCCAATAGTGTCCCCAGAATAAGGTACCCAGCCTTATCCGTATACTATAGACTATTTTGGCTATCAACATGAGCTTGATCCACTCTTATGTCTCCGCATAAAGTTCAAGTACTCATGTAATAGCCATGAATATTAGTTTATTGGATTTAGTTTTTACAAATGCAATTTACATATTCAATAACAATTTTATAGAATAAACCTCAATAACTTCTTTATTGCAAATAGAATATGTTTAATTTTAGAAACTTTGAGTTTTAGGATATACAACCCAACAGTCAAATGATTCATCTCTTTTTATAGGGGTTGTTTAGCGCATCGAGTCCGGTTTTTACTTAATATGTTTGTAGAGTTAGAAAAATTATGGTTGAGATGTAAATTTGTTTAGGCAGAAGTAAGAAAGTCTATGTTTAAAATACATAATTAGTTATTAAGTCAGATATATATTATACTGATGCCCTTCTCCCAGTGCCTCGTAATTACTGGATCTACGCCCGTCGTAGTTCAAGCCAACATCAAACAACCGAACAGGATAAAAATGATTTCAACCCTCTAACTGAAAAGGGGCCTTGCCCACGATGAACCCATGTTCATGGCCATTCCAATTGAGTTAGTCGAGACTGTGGAAGAGAAATTCCCTCGAGAAATCCTAGTGTATCCTGGAAGAGTATTGTGATGTCATGCTAGATAGTTTTCCCAAATCCTTGCCTCCACGAAGGGGGATCGACCATGAAATTGAACTGCTACCAGGGGCGAAGCCACCCGCCAAAAACGCATATCGTATGGCTCCACAAGAGTTGGCTGAGCTCCGAAAGCAATTAGACGAGTTGTTGGATGCAGGCTTTATTAGACTAGCAAAAGCCCCCTATGTGGCCCTAGTGTTGTCTCAAAAGAAGAAGGACGGAAGCCTTCGGCTATACATTGACTACCGAGCTTTGAACAAGCTCACTGTTCGTAACAAGTACCCCCTACCCATCATCACAGACTTATTTGACCGGCTTCACAATGCCAAATATTTCTTGAAATTAGACCTACAGTCAGGGTACTACCAGTTTTGAATTTTCGAAGGGGACGAACCAAAGACGACCTACACTATGAAGTATGAGGCCTTTGAATTTCTCGTGATGCCCTCTGGCCTCACCAGTGCCCCGATAACTTTCTGTATTCTAATGAATCAGGTGTTTCATGAATTCCTCGACAAATTTTTCGTAGTATATCTAGACGATATCATGGTCTATAGTGCCTCAGTGAAAGATCACCAGTGTCATCTCCAACTAGTCTTCGAAAAGTTGAGGAGGAACCAATTACACGTAAAGAGAGATAAGTGCTCATTTTCTCAAGGGTGCATAAATTTCCTTGGCCACGTGATTGAATATGGTTGAATAGGCATGGAAGAGGGTGTGGTGTCTTCTATCCGAGAGTGGAAGGTGTCGACATCTATGAAAGAATTACTTTTGGGTTGTATGTCCTAAAACTTGTAGTTTGTGGAGTTAAACATTTTGTATCATCAATAAAGATGTTATTCAATATTTCTTCAATAAAGTTATTTTGCATTCGTAAAGACTAAATCCAATAAACTAAGATCCATGTCTATGATATGAATACTTAAACTTTATGTGGAGACTTAAAGATGGATCAAGTTCGAGTAAATAGCCAAAACGGTCTATAGTATACGAATAAGGTTGGGTGCCTTATTCTTGTAACATTATCGGATGCAGCCCATTCTGTAGTTGTTACAATTTGTTGTAAGGTACTATAAACGAAGTGATCTTGATTCGTTCATGTATTGACATGAGGGGTGGGGGCATCTTATGCAATGAATTTGCATAAGATCGGACCAAGAAATAAGTTACTCTTACTTTCTAACGTTGTTTACTATTTATGACTAACTATTTCGCTTAGATGACCTAGATAACTCGATCTTAATCCTGAGTTAATATGAACTCCTGTTTATTTGAGATTACCCTTAGATTTGCATAGGTGAGGGTTGGATCAACAGTGCTGGCTCAATAAGCCTCCTATTTCAGGTTTAAGACTTGGTAGATAGCTGGGGACATAGGGTGCAAGACGGAATTCGCGCCTACTCGATTTAGGGATAAGAGAAAGATTGTTCTCTTAACTGCTGAATCCAAGTCTTGAACAAGGGGCCCCACCCTCTCGTTGGCCCGAAAGGGATCCGGTTTAGTGATTGAATCACGAACCAATTGTTCATTAGAGGATCAGTGGAACTTAAGAAGCAAGATATAATTTCGGGGGTAAAATAGCATATTGACCCAGTCGTTATTACAAACAACCTGTGAAGGGTTGACTTACTGATTATGGTTATATCAAGTGGATATAAATATATCTACAGTGAGGAGAGTACAACTATCGAGCTATAGTGATATGACTCGATAGTTAACGAATATTGATTAATTCAGTCTAAAGAGTTTTAGCCAATTAATATCAAATTGTTGGAGCTGATGATCTATAGGTCCATAAAGTCCCTCTACAAGCTCGTAAAATATGAACACCTTGAATTAGTAAATTGAGTGAATTTGGTTTAATTTCAAATTGAAGTGTTCAAATTGAATTTCAATTTGAAATATTCAAATTGAGTTGGGTTTGAATTTGAATAGTTCAAATTCAAATTAGGGTTTGTATAATTATATTCGATATAATTATTTAACATTTAAATTATCAAAATTAAATGAAATTGAAGAGTTTATAATATTTAAATATTGATTTAAATATTAATAACATGAATAGAATTCATGTTTAATATTAGAAGGTGTGTGATTAATTTAATATTTGATATTAAATGATTATTTAATCAATTAAATATGTTTAATTAATTAAAATCAAATTAATTTTCAATTTTGATTCAATTTGAGAAATTATATTTTTAAATTTTTAATTTAATTATTTTTTAATTAATTAAATTAGATTTTAGTTAATTTTGGAATTAACTAAAATTAGAAATTAAATTGGAAATTATGTTGATAGTGGAGAAATCCAATCTCCTATCAAGTAAGAGGTGTTTCTCCTTAATTAACACACCTAACCCATTAATTTCAGGCAATTGAAGTGTCAATGGGACTGCACTTCAGTGCTAGCATGAAGTGAAAGAATAAAACTCTATGAATTTGTGAGATGAAATTTCTTCATGCTACTGAAAATAACTTTCTGCATAAAGTGTTTCCCTCTCGAAAAACCCACACCAAAACCTTCACAAATTCAACTCAATTGTGAGTTCCACCACTCAAATTCAAGGCTGAGAATAGTAGAGAAGATCTCTTGGTGATCCACAACTTCAATTGGAGAAGATTGCAGCTCAAATTCGTGTTTGAAGAGGATCTTCAAAGGTATGTATTAAAATCCACTTAATACCCTATGAAAATTCTTATTTTGATGTCAAAATTGAGGAATTAGAATACTTAATGATCTTGTTTTCTTCCACTGCATGTTTCTGTAAACCAACAATTACGATCCTTCCTCAGACTAGCCAATTACTATAGGCGGTTCGTAGAAGGATTCTCCAAAAGGGCAAGACCATTGACTGAGTTGTTGAAGAAGGATAATCATTGGAGTTGGACTCCTAAATGTCAAGCCGCCTTCGAGGGCTTGAAGAAAGTGATGATTGAAGGACCGATCCTCAAGATTGCCGATGTGTCCAAACCTTTCGAAGTTCAGATAGATGCTTCTAACTTTGCGTTAGGTGGTGTTCTCCTTCAAGACGGACACCCCATTGCGTATGAGAGTAGAAAACTTAATGATGCAGAGCAGAGGTATGTGGCTTCCGAAAAAGAGATGTTGGCAGTTGTTCATTGCATGAGGGCCTAGAGGCAATATCTCTTAGGGGCCAAGTTTGTGGTCAAGACAGACAACAACTTCATTTGCCACTTTTCAACCAACCAAAATTGTCGTCAAAGCAGGCACGATGGCAAGAATGTTTGACAGAATTCAATTTCAAGTTTGAGCATAGACCAGGGAAATGCAATCAAGCGGCCGACACCCTTAGCTGAAAGAGCAAGCTTGCGGCCTTGTGCATGTTTGCACATCTGAAAGCAAGTACGTTGAGTGGAACAGTGCGTGAAATTGTAAAGGCACACTTGGCAAATGACACATCGGCTCAAGCCATTATGCTGTTTACCAAAGAAAGGAAGACACGCCAGTTTTGGGTTGCAGACGACTTACTCTACGCCAAGGGTAATCACCTCTATGTTCCCTGATCTAGGGTGCTACAAAGATCACTAATGAAAGAGTATCATGACACGCCATGGTCAGGATACAATGGTTGATAGAGAACTTATGCACTGTTAAAACAAGGTTACTATTGGTCAAGCCTTCGAGACGACGTCATGCAATTTACCAAGACTTGTCTTGTCTGCCAACAAGATAAAGTCAAAAGAGCAAAATTAGCGTGTCTGTTAGAGCGCCTACTTATGCTCTCTAGACCGTGGGAGAGTGTATCCCTCGAATTTATCACCCACTTACCCAAAGTTTGAGAGTTTGAATCGATCCTTGTTATCATCAACCGATTCTCAAATATGCTACATTTATCCCAACGCCGAAGATGTGTACGCCTGTGATAACTGGCCAATTGTTCTTCAAACACATCGTTGATCTATGCTGAATATTTCTTCCAGTTATCATCCCGAACTCACCGCCAAAATGAACACTTTAACAACATACTTGAAGAATATTTGTGTCACTTTATCGACGCTAGACAAAAGAACTGGTTTAGTTGTTAGATGTTGCTTAGTTCAACTTTAACAGTCAAAAAAGCTCCTCAACTGGAAAGACGCCCTTCGAGATAGTTGATAACGGGCATAAATGCACGTTATTACAATGCTAAGTTATTAAATAATGAAGGTTTGTGTCGATAAAATATGTTAGATTGCGTCCAAAAAGCATTAAGTTTATAACATTGCGGTCGCATACGTCAATCGCATAGAAACAATTAATTTTTGTATTTTTATGCAAAATATGCGTTGATGCAAGGCGAAAAGCGCAATCACAAGAAATCAACGGTCGAGCGCAACATGACCGCAAGGCTTTATGGTGATTTGTGTTCGCAAACATCTGCTCAAGAAGGATTGACGCATAGAGTCGCCGCAACTTAGTGGGCGCATCTAGGTGAAAGACATAATTAATCACGATGGGACAGAAAGCTGATGACGGTCGAATCCGAATTAAGTTGACAAGCCGTTAACGATAACAACTACATCCAGCTTTTCATGTGACAAATATTCGGCACATCAGTCAGAGAATTAAAGCCATCACATCCGTGCAATCATAAGAGAGAAGCCGTCTTTCACCCCGAAGGCTCTATAAATACCGAAGGCATCCTTCAGAAAAGGGGTTCACAAGTTCAGCAGTTCGAACACTTAGAGAATTTTCTCATAGTTTGGCCTTGTCCATAGTTTTCCTTTTTATTTTAAGGCGAAGCAAGAGAATAGCCGAGACACCGGAAGATCGCTTAGGACAACTTGAGAGAGAACCCAGAGGCGTAAAAGCAGAGAGACGATCGACTCTCGCGAGAGTGAGACTATCTTTTGAACACGAGTAGAAAAACAGTGTAAAAGCCTAGGAAGCAAGAGATTGCTACCAGGCTCTTTATTCTCTTCTTGCATTGTTATTTTGTACTTCAACTTTATATTTATACAATGGAAGTTCTCCTTCTACATTTGTTCACTCTCTTAGCACGCATGAGTAGCTAAACTAATCAAATGGGTTGAGAAGAACTAAGCTAACATGACTTAGGATCTTCATCGCATGCGATTATCTTGTTTTATGTTGTGCCCAACACCCCTTTAGAGCTACTCGAGAAAGAGTCTAAAGAAAGAATCTAAAGACTCGAGAGAGCTAGGTTAGAATCTAGACTCGAGAGAGCTAGGTTAGAATCTAAAGACTCGAGAGAGCTAGGTTAGAACTAAACGGTATCGGCATAAGCAAGAGATAGGGACTTAGAGATAAGCTCTGTTTGTCAACCTGCATCGCATGCACCCTAGAGATAGGTATGATATTATGTGGTCGCATTATTTGTGTGTGTGTCATTTTGTCATCACGTAAATAAGAATAAAGGCTTATGTGTAGGTCCTATAGACTTATCGCATATATCGCATGCGTTCTAACATTAGAAGTCATAGCATTCGCATCGAGAGGTGGTTTACTATTGTATGTGTGTTGCATGATCGCATAGTATGAACGCATTCTAGGAAGTGTTAGCCAAAATCCTTCTCAACCAATTCACCGCATACTTATCGCATCTTCCATTTTATCAACTCTTTTCAAAACTCCGTCGCATTTGTTTATTTTTATTACCGCAAACAGCAATCCCAACAACTATTGATTTATCTGGTTACCGCAAAGTTTTCTGAAAAATTATCACCGCATACCATTTTCCCAAGTCCCTGAGTTCGACCCTGAAGTTACCAGGAAACTCAGTGGGGTTTAAACTTGGATTCCACTGAGAAAACTTGAGTGCTCAATGCAACTCCATCATCGCATTTCATCTATAATTCCTCATCATAAAATAACGCATCAATAGTATGTGGCCGACAACCACCCATACCACACCTGGTGAACCACCCCTATGCAGGAAAAAGACCTCAGGCATATAATTTTAACAAAGAGTAGAGTCAAACCTTCGTGATAGCTCGCACATGTTGGAGTTAATGCCCTAAATCTCATAGGGTCTTATAGTTTGTAAATGTTTTTAACAAACTCATTGTGTATTTAATAAAATATATGATATTTTATTCCATATTTTAGTTGCATTAACCACAAACCAATAAACTAACATCCAAGGTTATTTTGTAGCTTGAACATGTATGTTGAGACATACGAGTGGATCATGTTTAAGTGATAACCTAAATTATCTGTAGTAGATGGATAAGGCTGTGTACCTTATCTTGGTGACACTAGGAGATGGCCTGCTTTGTAGGTGTTACAATTGTTGTAAAGTGCTACAAATGATCTGATCCTTATCATTCATGTATAGATATATGAGCGGGGTTATTCTATATAAAGGAGTTTATATAAGAATGGATCACGAAATGTTTAGTTTCATTATGTAACGTCGTTCATAATAGAGACTTTCATTTCACCAGGATGACCATAGGTAACATGACCTGAATCCTGAGTGAGTTGTGAACTCCTGACTATGAAGGCGTTCTTTTGATTTGTATAGGTGAGAGTGGCCAGATCACTGACTCAATAAGCCTACCATTTTGAGGATTCGTCTAATTGAGGAGTTGGGAACACAGCTCCACAAGAAGGAGTTCACTCCTTCCCCAAGGTCGGGGTAAGTAGATAAATTGCTCCCTTTAGGGCTGATTCCAGGGCTTGAACAATGTGACCAATTGAAGAAACTCTTATTCAAGAGTACCTACGAACGGAAGTATATCTTTCCAATTCATTATGACAGAATTTTCACATATACATTCAAGCATACAGATATGCATTCACAACACTAAATTATTGGCATGCTTAGAGAATCAATAAATAAGAGCCTGAGAGATCATACCAGTTGAAGTCTTTTCTTCATAGCAAATCTCACTTTCACTGTAAAGGCAAGCTATCGTTCAGTAACTCCCAATCGTCTACCTCGATTCTTCGTGATATTGACCACATTTTTTATCCCTATTTGCATTTTAGTGGGTTGGTCTGGTATGAGAAGTTATGGGAAAAAGTATATTACAACATCTCTAATTCATGAATTTCTAATGATCGTCGTGTTCAGCATGCTGGACTCGATTCTCGAAATCGGCATTTTCATGAGTGCAAGATGGTCGCTGTGTGGTCTTCTGTTTACGTCCACTAAGAAGGCTCGTTTCCCCCCGAACCCCCCTTTCTTCCCCCCCGAAGAATCTGAAGTGACCACCTAAAGTAGAGGTGCCATCTTCTTCATCAAGATGCAAACAAAGGTGACCAGCTTTAGGAACTCCTTCTCTATTGTTCGAGTGTATCCCTATTTTTTTATCCAGATGTAAACGAGCAAGATTCAAGATGAATCATTTAAAAAATAAACAGATTCATTCTGCCGTAGATCTCTTACAAGATCAATTCGAATTGGCTCATTTTCATTTACAAAATATTGTTAGAGGCTTCACATGAACAGAAAGAAACGGGGACGACACCACCACTCAAAGCCCTTAGTATTCTCGAAGTGAGAATCCAAAGGTATGCTAAAATACTGGCATGCTTAGAGAATCAATAAATGAGAGACCGAGAGATCATACCAGCTGAAGACTTTTTCTTCACAGCAAATCTCGCTTTCATTGGAACGACAAGCTATTGTTTAGCAACTTCTAATCATCTACGTCGAATAGTCTCCACACGAACAGAAGGAAATGGGGACGACACCACCACTCAGAGTCCTTAGTATTCTCGGAGTGAGAATCCAAAGGGTGGGCTTTGTTCGGATTTGGTAGAGGGGAGGTGATGCTCATATTTATGAAGTGAAAATATGGATGATATGTGTTAATGGAATTACGTTGTGCACTAGAGTTTCCCCAGCGAAATTCAAGAGTAAATTCCTCTGAGTTTCATGGTAAGTCCAGGGTCGAAAACAGAGCTTGTGAAAATAGATTGCGTTGGTAATTTTGATGAAAACTTTACAGTAACAGGGAAAATAAATAAAGTGTTTGGTTTGTTGATTGCGTTGGTTAAAAATAAATAATAAATGCGGCGGAGTTTGAAAAGAGTTGGTAAACGGAAAATGCGATGAATATGTAGTGAACGGGTTGAGAAAGGTTTCGGCTAACACTCCCTAGAATGTGTTTATGCTTGCGATCATGCAACATGCATACAATAGTAAACCACCTCTCGGTGCGAATACCACAGCTTCTAAGGCTAGAACGCATGCAATATATATGCGATAAGTCTACAGGGTTTACACATAAACCTCTATTTCTATTTATGTGATGACAACATGACGTTCACACAAATATGCGACCACATAATATCATTCCCATCTCTAGGATGCATGTGATGCAAGTTGACAAACAGAGCTTATCTCTAAGTCCCTATACTTGTGCTCTAAAGATAATCTCGCTCTTGCGAAAGTCGGCCCGCTCTCTACTCTTACGCCTCAAGGTTCTCTCTCGAGTTTCCCTGAGCGATCTCTGACACCACCACTCTTCTCTTGCTCCGCCTTAAAATGGAAAGGAAATTATGAACAAAAGCAACTGGTTAACTCGTCGATTGGTTGTAAAAACAGTGAACCCCTTTTCTAAAGAATGCACTTGGTATTTATAGAGCATCAATGGTGAAAGGCGGCTTCTCTCTCTCGGTTGTACGATAGGGCAGCTTTAATTCTTGATTGACGCACCGAATAATTATCACCGATAAAGCTGAATGTACTTTGTGACCGTTATCGGCTATCATCTTAATTTAGATTCCACTGTCATTAGCTTTCTGTTCCATCGCTTTTAATTGGCTTTTCACCTGGATGCGCCCACCATGTTGCGCTGACCAAGTTGCGACGATCCTTTTTGGGCGAATGTTTGCGAGCACGATCAACGCAAAGCCTTGCGTTGAAGTTGCACTCGACCAATGAATTCCTATGATCGCAATCTTTGCATTGCGTTAACGCATATTCTACACAAAAATACAAAAATCAATAGTTCTAATGCGTTGAACGCATGCGACCGCAATATTACGAAATTGATGCTTAATGGATGCAAAGTAACATATTTCATCAACACAATCCAACATTGTTTAAGAACTTAGCACTATGATAACATGCATTTCTGCCCGTTATCACACCCCCAAATTTAAATAATGTTTTTCCTCAAGCATAAGCTAAAGATTTCTTTAGCAATTCAACCGCAAAGTTCTTTTCCTAGACTTCTCAAGGATACCTCATTCAAATCCTATATACCAGAATTTTCTTAAGTCTTATTCAAGTCTCTTCTTAAAATATTTCTAAGACCTTGGGACTGTAAGTTTAACTTTCAAAAGGACTTTACTAAATTCCGGAACATCTCATGATTTATTTCAAAAAAAGAAAATTTTTCTACCAAGGTGTCAAATGATTTTATCCTTGCACAAAAAAATTTCTTCATTGATATTTTTTTCTGACATTGCACTAATCCAAGTGTCTTGCCTTCGTTTTGGCTTGCCCCCACGTGCGTCATGCGAACATCCAACTACGAGCAACGCACTCTTTCTCAGACTAAACTCATACCAATTTGGCAGTGGAGTTGCGGTCATTGATTTATGCATTGATTATGGTGACTTACTTTCGTTTTGGCTTGCCCCCACGTGTGTCATGCGGACATCCAAATACGGGTAAGTGCCTTTCACAACTTAACTCTTATCAACATGGGTTTCCCATTGCGTTGACAGTGGAGTTGTTATTCTCATTTTTTTTTAAATAGCAAGGTCAGAAACAAATACCCCACCCCTAAATTTAAAATGCGGTAATATCCTTATTGCCAAAAGATTAAAAGAGGTCATGCGATGGTCATAGAATGCGTTGTAAAGAGAGTTTGAAAGAAAGCTAGTAAACCCCTAACTTCTAGAAATATTTCATGAGATAACTATCTTAAGATTAAGTTGACTCTAATTTATACGAAAGAAATAGAAGCATATTTTTCATCATTGAAATCATACTTGGCAAAGAAAAAGAATACAGTAACTCACTAAATTTATCTATGTCAAATGATTGTAATGATCAAAGAGGATGCGGTGATAAAACTTTGAAGACTCAAATGCAATGTGATAGTGCAAAATTGGAAGTAAAGATAAGGAAGAGTACACCCCCAAATTTTGCATTGTCGCCCGTATTGTATTGACGCATCCATCTTTGTGGCGATCTCTTTTCTTTGGGTTGCGGTGATGGAGTAAGATAAATACTTTGTCAGGTAACATCTTCGCAATCCAGTGCCTCGATCGTTGCAAGAAAAACAAAGAGAGGGTCAAATTATTTTAAACAAAATAAAACTTGTTATCGCATTTTCTTTTTTCTTTTTTTTTTTTTTTGAAATAAAGATAGTGACAATAAAATAAGGATAGAACAGGATTTGAAAAGTTAGTAAAAATTCCGAGTGGTAGAGAAAAGAGTTGAAGAATTGAGGTTTCCCAAAACTTGCGTCCCTGATAAGTTGCGATCATTTGATAATGCAGGGACCACCTACTTCCTTCTTCATTCAAAGTTCTTTAGTTCCACGGAGTCGACTTGGCAATGCCAGTCTTCTCTATGGTATGCCTTTACTCGCTACCCATTGAATTTGAATATGTTGGTTCCGTCATCATTTGATAATTCCACCACGCCATGCAAAAGTACTTATCAAATTACGAACGGTCTGGACCAATGTGACTTTAGCTTTCCCAGGAAGAGTCGTAGATGTGAGTTGAATAGCAAGACCTTTTGCCCGACTTGGAGGTTCTTACCGCATATGCGTTGATCATGCCAACGCTTGGTGCACTCTTTATAAATCTTCGCATTTTCATATGCGTTGTTCCTCCATTCTTCTAGCTCGATCAGTTGTATTTTTCGTGCTTCCCCTGCCTTCTTCAAATCAAAATTCAGCTTCTTTACCGCCTACAGTGCTTTATACTCCAGCTCCAAAGGAAAATGACACACCTTACCAAATACCAACGCATAGAGGGACATACCTATGGGTGTTTTAAATGCGGTCCGATATGCCCACAACGCATCGTCAAGCTTTGTTGCCCAATCCTTCTGTGAAAGTTTTATTACCTTCTCAAGTATCAACTTAATTTCTCGATTGGACACTTCAACCTGACCATTCGTTTACGGATGGTATGCGGTGGCCACTTTGTGGAGGATATTGACTTGCGCAGCAGCTCCTTGGTATTGTGATTTATAAAGTGGGATCCTTCATCACTTATGATGGCACGAGGAGTGCCAAAACGAGTGAAAATATATTTCTTTAGGAACTGGGAGACTACCGCCACATCACTTGCAGTGCATGCTATTGCGTCTACACACTTGGAGACATAATCGACGACCAATAAAATATAGTGTTTACCATGCGAAGGGGGGAATGGTCCCATGAAATCAATCCCCCATACGTTGAATAATTCCAGCTCCAAGATAGTGTTTATTGGCATTGCGTTCTTCCATGAAATGTTGCCTGTACGTTGGCACCGATCACATTTCTTTGCGTAGTCCGCCGCATCCTTAAATAATGTAAGCCAAAATAATCCACTTTGCAAAACTTTGGCTGCGGTGCGTTGCCCTCCAAAGTGCCTACCATATGGTGAGTTGTGGCATTGTAACAATATGCGTTGTTGAGCAACATTTGGTACGCATAACCGAATAATCTGGTCTGCACCACTCCTATACAGATTCGGCTCATCCCAATAATAATGTCTACATTCATTCTTGAGCTTCTTCTATTGATGATAAGTGTAATCTTCAGGGAATTTTTCACAAACCAAATAATTGATGATGTCCGCATACCAGGGCAATTCTTCTATGTGGAATAGCTACTCATCTGGGAACACGACACTCACTTCAGTCTCATTGTAGTCAACTTCAAGATTTTCCAGTCTAGACAAATGATCTGTAACTTGATTCTCTGTCCCTTTTGGTCAATTATTTCGATATCAAATTCTTGAAGGAGGAGAACCCATCTGATCAACCTCGGCTTTACGTCCTTCTTTGTCATTAAGTATTTGATCGCCGAGTGATCAGTGTGGATGAGTACCTTGTTCCCAACAGATATGCCCGGATTTTTTCCAACACAAAAATCACAGCCAGAAGTTCTTTCTCTATAGTGGTATAATTTGTTTGAGTAGGGTTTAAAGTTTTACTCGCATATGCGATGGGGTGCAAAATTATTTTTCTCTTTTGCACTAAAGCTGCCCCCATCGCATACCTGCTTGCGTCGCACATGATTTCAAATGGCAATGTCCAATCCGGTGCAATCAGTACGGGTGCGGTAATCAGTGCATCTTTTAAAACTCTGAATGAGTTGAGGTAGTTTTTGTCGAACTCAAATTTTCTGTCAACCCCTAGCAACGCACTCAGTGGTCGTGCTATCTTAGAAAAGTCCTTAACAAATCGTCTATAGAATCCGACATGCCCCAAGAAGCTTCGCACAGCCTTCACGCTGGTTGGAGGTGGAAGCTTTTCAATTGCATCGATCTTTGCTTTGTCCACCTCCAAGCCATCTCGAGAGACTTTATGTCCTAACACTACTCTCTCCTTGACCATGAAATGACATTTTTCCCAGTTGAGCTCTAAATACGTCTTTTC
Source organism: Benincasa hispida (assembly GCF_027475165.1). Lineage (NCBI taxonomy): Eukaryota > Viridiplantae > Streptophyta > Magnoliopsida > Cucurbitales > Cucurbitaceae > Benincasa > Benincasa hispida. The sequence continues at coordinate 72,986,280 of NC_143480.1, forward strand.
ACATCTCTTCATAATTTTCTCTAAGTTGGCTAGCAGACTTCATAAGTGTTCCCATAAACAGAGAAGTCATCCCTAAATATTTCCACTGAGTCCTCGAGATAATCTGAAAAGATCGTCATCATGCACCTTTGGAACGTGCTTGGCGCATTGCAGAGGCTAAATGGCATGCGACGAAAAGCGAATGTCCCATATGGGCAGGTGAATATGGTCTTGTCTTTATCTTCAGGAACTATCATGATTTGATTGTATCCGGCATACCCATCTAGGAAGTAGTAAAAATCATTCCCTGCTAGTCTGTCTAGCCTTTGATCGATGAATGGCAGAGGGAAATGATCTTTCTTTGTGGCCGCATTCAACTTGCGGTAGTCCATACATATGCGCCATCCAGTAATGGACCTTTGCGATATTAATTCGTTGTTCTCATTTGGGACTACCGTCATTTCGCTCTTCTTCGACACACATTGCACGGGACTGACCCACGTGCTATTTGCTATGGGATAGATAATGCCCACATCTAGCCATTTGAGAATCTCCTTCTTGACGACCTCTTTCATCACAGGGTTGAGTCTGCATTGATGTTTAATTGTTGCTTTGTGGTCGTCTTCAAGACGAATGTGGTGCATACAGTATGCGGGGCTAAATCCTCTGATGTCAGCGAGTGTCCAGCCAATTACTCGCACATGTTTCTTGAGAATGATCATCAACGCATTCTCCTGTTCTTTGTTGAGCGCAAAGGAAATGATCACTGGCAGCTTCTCATTCTGCCCCAGAAATGCGTACTTCAAATGGGTTGGTAGGGTCTTCAATTCAAGTGTTGGTGGCTCCACTAAGGAAGGTTGCATTATTTTTCTTTGATCTGTCGGCTCTACAGCTTTACGATCATTTCTTCTTCCTTGTTTGTTTTTGTTGCGATCGCATTGTAGGCAACAACGGATGCGCTGGCATCCTCTTCTTCATACTCTTCATTAGACTTTTCTTCTTCAATCAAATTCAGGTCATCATCAGAATCTTGCAGGTCCTCTTCATCCGAAAACTTCATAGCACGAATCATATTAAATTTGAGCTTTTGTTTGTTGATACTCAAAGTGATTTCTCCTTTATACACATCAATTTGAGCACGACCCGTTGATAGAAAAGGTCGCCCCAAAATGATAGGCACATCTTTGTCGGCCTCATAGTCTAAAATGATGAAGTCAGCTAGCAGGATAAATTTGTCAATTGTTATCAATACATCTTTCACGTTACCTTCTGGATGGACCAGAAATCTGTCGGCCAATTGGAGAGTCATTGATGTGGGCACAGTTGCCCACATTTACTCATCTAAAAATTGACAGCGACATCAAATTTACGCTAGCCCCCAAGTCATACAGGGCTTGCCCAATATAGAGTTCTCCTATGGAGCAAGGAATAGTAAAGCTCCCAGGATCGCTCATCTTCGGTGGGATTATGGATTTGGAACTTTGCGTTAATGCCACCGTGACAAATTTCCCAGCACCCTTCTTCTTAGTTACCATGTCCTTCAGAAACTTGGCATAGGTAGGCATGTCCTCAATCGCTTCATTGAAAGGAATGTTAACATGTAATTGCCTTAACATAGATAAGAAGCATTGGTATTATACCTCTTCGTTTTTCCTCTTCCTTAGTCTCTGAGGAAAATATGGTAACTGAACTTTCACGGTTCCCATTTCAGTTGGCTTCGAGGTCGATGTAACCTTAGGTTCTTCTGCTTCATTTTCTCTTTCTTCTCCTTGCGTTACCGCAATCTCAGGTTCAGCTGCAATGGAAGATGTTCTACTAAGCTCCTTCTTTTCTCCCTCCACAGTCTTCCCACTACGCAATGTCACAACCTGACATTGCTCCTTACCTGATCCCCCCGAGTTGCATGGAAGTTCGGTTGAACTTAGCAGTACCCCTTGTGGTCTACTTTTCAGCTCACTCGCAATCTGGCTCATCTGTAATTCAAGATTGTGGATAGACGTGGCCTGACTTTGAAGCACTGTCTCATTTTTCTCTATATATTGCTTCAATAGGCTCTCCAAAGAATAGGATTGTGGTGGTTATTATGAGCTACTTGCTTGATTGCTCGGTTGACCGTTGCTGCGTTAAAAGAATCCTAGTGGCCCTTCTTTTTGCGCCACAGGTTGAAAATTTTGTTGTTGATTCTTCCAAGCAAAATTGGGGTGGTCTCTCCACCGAGGGTTGTAAGTATTTGAAAAGGGATTATTTTTCACAAAGTAGACAGATTGTGGATTTTGGGGGCAATCTTCCATTGCATGCCCATCACCACAAGTCATACACCTTGCAGTGTTCTGACTGATTGCATTGATTTGCCCACCTTGCGATGTTGGGCTGTTGATCGCCATTCCTTGGATCAAATTCATCATTGCGGTCATTTGGTTTTGCAATGCAACAATAGCACCGTTGTTTACGTCATAATCTTTAAGTCTCAATCTCTGGTCACTCTCTCTTCAGTCTTCATGGTTCTTGGAGATGCGATCTAGGATATTCTTCGCCTCATCATAAGTTTTGTCAAGCAGACCACCAGCGGCTGCCGCATTGGCAGCGGTCTGTGAAGCGGGATTCAAACCATGATAGAAAATCTCCATTTGAAGGCAGTCTAGTAACCCATTATGCGGAAAATCCTAGACGAACCTTTTAAACCTCGCCCAAGAATCGTTGAGCGATTCGTTCATATCTTGTTCAAAATTTTTAATAATCTTCCTTCGTCTTGCATTCTCGTTAGGTGAAAAATACTTCTTCATAAATTTCTCCACTACCTGCTCCCAAGAAGTGATCTCTCCCAGTTCGAGAAAATGTGCCCATTTCCTAGCTTGATCACAGAGAGAAAATGGGAATAACGTTAGTCAAACTTCTTCAGCAGAGATGTTCGGGAACACAAAAGTATTGCAGATTTCAATAAAACTTCGAAGGTGGGCGTGCAGCTCATCGCCACAACTTCCTTCGAATTGACCTAAAGTCTGGATCATCTGTAGCATCACTGGTTTCATTTTGAATCGGCTTCTGTCGAGGGCAAGCCTCATGATTCTCAGAGAAAAATCATAGAGGTTTGGCAATGCATAGTCCCTAATGGGTCTATTGCGATCATTTTCCAACAAAATTGGATTCGCCATGACATTATTATCATTTGGTACTCCAGCTCCAGGTTGCTCCGCCATCTCTTCTTTATCGGATTGTGGTTATTGTTGGTGGTTTCTCAGTCTTCTTCTAAATGTCCTCTCAATCTCCTGGTCGTAATTCGCTAGAGATTGAGAGTTCTGCAACGAAATAAAAAAAAAAATACCGTTAACAAACTATTTTGTCGAAGTCCCTGGCAACGGCGCCAAAAACATGATGCTCGTATTTATGAAGTGGAAATATGGATGATATGCGTTGATGGAATTGCGTTATGCACTCAAGTTACCACAGTGGAATTCAAGTATAAATTCCTCTAAGTTTCCTGATAAGTCTAGGGTCGAACACAGGGATTTGTGAAAATAGATTGCGTTGGTAATTTTGATGAAAAACTTTGCGGTAACCAGGAAAATAAATAAAGTGTTTGGTTTGTTGATTGTATTGATTAAAAATAAATAAAAAATGTGGCGGAGTTTGAAAAGAGTTGGTAAACGGAAAATGCGATGAATATGCGGTGAACGAGTTGAGAAAGGTTTCGGCTAACACTCCCTAGAATGCGTTCATGCTTGCGATCATGCAACATGCATACAACAGTAAACCACCTCTCGGTGCGAATACCACTTCTTCTAAGGCTAGAACGCATGCGATATATATGCGATAAGACTACAAGATTTACACATAAACCTCTATTTCTATTTAAGCGATGACAACATGACGTTCACACAAATATGCGACCACATAATATCATTCCCATCTCTAGGATGCATGCGTTGCAAATTGACAAACAGAGCTTATCTCTAAGTCCCTATCTCTTATTTATGTAAGCCTAATCTTGCTCTTTCACGTCCAGATTCTAACCTAGCTCTCTCGAGACATTAGGTTCTTTCTTTAGACTCTCTCTCGAGTAATTCTAAAGGGTATTTTGCACAACATAAAACAAGACAATCGCAAGCAATGAACTTCCTAGGTCATGTTAGCTTAGTTCTTCTCAACCTATTCAACTAGTTTAGCTACTCAAGCGTATTAAGAGAGTGAGTAGATGTAGAAATAGAACTTCCATTGAATAGATATGAAGATGATGTACAAATAACAATGCAAGTATAATAAAGAGCCTAGTAGCAATTTCTTGCTGCCAGGCGTACACACTGTTTCTACTCGTGCTCTAAAGATAATCTCGCTCTCGCGAGAGTCGGCCCACTCTCTGCTCTTATGCCCCAAGGTTCTCTCTCAAGTTTCCCTGAGCGATCTCCGGCGTCACCACTCTTCTCTTGCTCTGCCTTAAAATGGAAAGGAAATTATGAACAGAATCAACTGGTTAACTCGTCAACTGGTTGTAAAAACGGTGAACCCCTTTTTTGAAGAATGCACTTGGTATTTATAGAGCATCAATGGTGAAAGGCGGCTTCTCTCTCCTGGTTGTACTGATGGGACAGCTTTAATTCCTGATTGACGCGCCGAATAATTATCACCGATAAAGCTGAATATACTTTGTGACCGTTATCGGCTGTCATCTTAATTTAGATTCGACTGTCATCAGCTTTCTGTCCCATCGCTCATAATTGGCCTTTCACCCAGATGTGTCTACCATGTTACACTGCCAAGTTGCAGCGATCCTTCTTGGGCGAATGTTTGCGAGCACGATCAAGGCAAAGCCTTGTGGTGAAGTTGTGCTCGACCAATGAATTCCTATGATCGCAATCTTTGTATTTCGTTAATGCATATTCTGCACAAAAATACAGAAATCAATAGTTCTAATGCACTGAACGCATGTGACTGCAATATTATGTAATTGATGCTTAATGGACGCAAAGTAACATATTTCATCAACGCAATCCAACATTGTTTAAGAACTTAGCACTATGATAACTTACATTTCTGCCCGTTATCAGGAGGAGGAAGGGAGATCGTATACAATGATAAAGTAAATGGGAGAAAGGCTCATCTATCGTATAGATAAAATGCTTGATCGGCTCGTCTATCGTATAGATAAAATGCTTGATCGTTTAGGTGAAGTATAGGTGAAGTATACGATCATGTAGGAAAAGGTAAGTGATCGTTTAAACGATCGTATAGGAAAAGGGAAGCGATCATCTATACGATCATTTAGTAAAGCTTAGGTGTTAAACGATCGCTTAGTAAAAAGTAAGCGATCATTTAGTAAATAGGGCGCGTGGGTGTAAGCGTTAAGCGATCGTTCAGCACTATCGTATAGGCTATGATTTCACTAAGCGATAACACACTTCAACACTATGTCGCCATCCAATACTTAACACACCGTTGTGAAAACAGAAGAGACGCCGGCCAATTATCCCATAACTGTCCAATTAATAAATAATAAATATAATCTCATTATATTCATAACCTATGGCTTAATATCATATAGTAATTTTTCCTCTACTAGATATAAATCATATTTATATCCAATTTCCTCCAAATTAATGTATCTCATACATAAAATTAATTATATCATATATAATTAACTAGTTCAATTATATCATATATAATCTCCCTCTTGCCAATTTGAACATTTCAAACTGATCCAAAAACTGATTCTTAATTTTTATCCAAGCTACCAAGGGGACCTTATGGACCTATAGCTCGAAGCTCGAACGGTACGTGAATAACTAACTAAACTCTTTAGGCATGATATCCACCATCTGTTAACTGCCAGGCATTCCACTAAAGATCGACAGCTGAACACTTCTTACCATAGATATATTTCTATGTCCATTGGATATAACCAATCATCAGTAAGATGACCCTTCACAGATGCTCGTAAGTACAGCTAGGCAAATTTACCATTTTGCCCCTATAGTTACATCTTACTCCTTAAGTACCACTGATCCCTCTAATGAACAATACAACATAGTCCTACTATGTGTGAACACCTCTCGGACCATGAGAAGATGTGTGGTGCCACATCGTTCAAGCCCCGAGATCAGCCCTTAAGGGAGCAATCTATCTACTTACCCTTGCTTCGAGGAAGAAGTGAACTTCATCTTGTGAAGCTGAGTTCCCAGCTCCCAAATCAGACAAATCTCCAAAGTGGTAGGTTTGAGTCGACACTCTAGCCATTCACACCCATGCAAACCAAAGGACCGCCCTCAATGGCAGGAGTTCCCAACTCACTCAAGATTGAGGTCATGTTACCTATGGTTATCCTAGTGAAGTGAAGTCTCTGTCATGAACGGAGTTATATGACGAGACATTAAACCCTCGTGGTCAGGTCTTATATAAACTCTTTGTATAGAACGCCCCTACTCGCATGTCCCCTACACGAATGATCAGGACCAGACCATCTGTGACAAGTCACAACATTTGTAACTATTCCACAAAGCGAGTCACGTCCGTAGTGTTACCAGGATAAGGTTTCCCTTCTTTATCCATACTACAGACCATTTTGGTTATCACCTAAGACATGATCCACTTGTATGTCACTACATACATGCTTAAGTTACATAAAGACAACTAGGGATATTAAGTTTATTGGTTTATGGTAAAGCAAATAAAACATCTAAATGTGCAAAGTTAAGAAGTGAAGTAAATATCATATATTATACATCACAAGCGTTCGTACAAACTGCACGAGACTTTAGGGCATCAACCTCAACAACCCTCTCCATACTCGAGAGGGGTTTAGTCATAGTTGGACTATGATCTATTGTTCATTAGAGGGATCAGTCGTACTTAAGAAGTTAGATGTAACTACAAAGACAAAACGGTAATTTTGGCCTAGCTGTACTTACGAGCAATTTGTGAAGGGTCATCGTAGTGTTGATTGATTATATCCAATGGACACATAAATATATTTGTATTGCGAAGAGTGCAGCTATCGGTCTTTAGTTGAGTGCCCGACAGTTAACAGATAGCGAATAATTTAATTAAAGAGTTTGATTAATTATTCATGTACCGTTGGAGCTTCAAGCTACAGGTCCATGAGGTTCCCTTGGGAGCTCAATAGGATTAAATGAGATTTTTTTTTTGGATTAATTTGAATTGTTTAAATTAATTGAGGGATTAATTATATATGATATAATTAAGTTATTTTAATTATATATGATATAAATAGTATAATGTATTTTATATGTTATGAGAGGAAATAAATATTTGAATGAGATTAAAAAATTATTTATATGAATTGGATTCATAATTGTTAAATTGAATATAAATGTGATTTATATTAAATACCAAATGAAAGAGAAAAGAATCTATGGGTTATATTGTATATGATACGATATTAAAACTATAGGTTATATGTTATATTTAATATAACATATAATTTAATATATATATATATATATATATTAATTGTTATTTTAATTTAAATAAGGGAGGGAGTTATAACTCTCCATTCTCTTTTCTCTCCACTTACATAAATGGGTGGATATTGTTATTTTAGCTTTTAATAGGAGAGAGTCTCCTTCTTCTTTAGTAAGACCAAAACATTTTGGTTATGAGATAGTCTTAGAGATCAATCATATTCCAAATCTTTCTCTCTACTCTCAATCTTTCCCTCATTCCAAAATAGTGAGAGCTCACCACTCTTAGATTGTCTACCTGAGAATATCAAGGTCTCCATTTTGGTAGTGTTTGTTCTTGATCGAGGGATTCTTGAAGAAGGTCTTCAAAGGTATGGGTTTCTGAAACCCTAAGTTTCTTTGAATTAAGCATGCTATAATTAATGTAAATGCATAAATTTGTTCTTTTTGAAAAAAAAAATTTACATTCTATAAGAAATGAAAATTGGGATGATCCCGCTTCCATTCAAGGTTCTCTTCATTAAGATCCTTCAATTAGTATCGGAGCCAGGTTGCTGGTTTACTGATCCCAAATTCCATTTTTTTATTGAATCAATTTTTACAGTGATGGTGGGTTTTGATATTCTGCATTCTATTCATAATTCATGTGATGAATGGTTTAGTGATGAATGTGGTTTTGTTGATAGATGTTTCGGGATAGGATACTTAGTTTTTAGACTTTATCCTTTTACAAACTCATATTACAAGGCCCCTGTATTGGGCATATTTATGCGATAAAGTCTGTATTTATTGTTTTGAGTCACTCATGCTACTCCCGATGAGCTTCAAAGAGGAAATTCAGAGCACTGCTTCGATGAAGAAGAAAACATTACTGCAGAATCGTGTAGTTTTTTGCTACATGATCGTGTAGCATTTTCTAAACGATTGTGTATCTTATGCTACAAGATCGTGTGGTTTTTACTACACGATCGTGTAGCTTTTGCTACAAGATCGTGCAGCAAGTTTCTACTACTTTTACAACAAGTTTGCTACACGATCACTGCAAAAAGTTCCATGGTGGACGGTTCGGTTTGAGCGGTTCAAGGCCTGGTTCACTTGTTTCGAACCGGATGGCTCTCATTCTTGTAATAATTAGCATTTAAGTTCCTTTTAGGTGTCCTATTTCGGTCCATTAACTGTTAGTTTTAAATATACATTTGATGTATGTTTTTATTATATGTCATATTATATGTTATATAGTTTTAAAACCCAACATAGGTTATGCTTTTATATTCATGCATCATTTATATTATAATTGTTATAATATATGGTTGAATGAATGTATAAAAAGTATGCTATATTATGATTCATTAACTAGTTATATAATTGTTATATATATTAGTAATGAATGAAAATTGCATGAAGCATGACATTACCTTAGGTTAATTTATAAATATTATGATTAACTGAAGTATGTCAAGCATGCAATGAATGTTTTAATTGTTTCATTTATTTATAATTGTTACAATTAAATGAAATTAGAATTAAAATCGATAATTAAGAGTTGCATGCAAACCTTAGGCTATAATCATTTTTTAAAATTGTTTTAAAACATGATTAAGATAGACATAAGATCACATTTCTAATGAGACTAGAAATTTTAGTTTAACCTTTTAATCGGTTTAATAGGATTAAATTGATTCTTAATAAAAGATTAAATATGTAACAAATGTATCTATAAGAGATCTTTTATCTAAGGTGGTTCTGTCTAGGCTGGGGTACTTAAGTTGACAGAAACGTCGCACCCCTACTTGGGAACCTATCTAGAAAAGTGAATTAGATAGATTTGTTACATGCATGAAAGTTTGATTAAAGTATATTAAAGAGTTTAATGAGACTTCAATCAAAATTTTTTTATCATAAAAAACAAGTGTTGTTTTTTAGCAAATTAAATATTCACTTAGTTAAAATCAATAGCCGGGTTTTCCTAAGTTAGTTTACCCTAGGTAAAACACTTAGTGAGAGAAAAATGGGGCATATGATACTTCACTTTATCCTCTGCACGTTTCTCCTTGTAAATTCACACCGTGAGATCTACACTCCACCTCGAGGCATCATGGGTATCCCCCTACGGGTGGCATTTGGGTAGGTCAATAACAAGGTGAATAGAGAGAGTGTTTATAGTAAGTGGGAGCGGAACGTGTGAAAACACATCCCTTGGTCTCTCTCATTAGGTTAAATAAAGTTTCATGCATCGCCTCGTGGCATCATGGGTGTCCCCCTAAAAGATGGCTGTATTTCATGACGCTTTATTCAATCTCTAGAAATGGATAGGGTTGCTTTAGTTTCATGTCTCAATCGATTTTTCCCTACGGTTGGCTCATTGGGGCGGAACTCTAGAACCTAAAATGAGGAGTTACACTTACAAGAATTGCTAAGCAGATTAACAAATTCTGGACCAAACAATGGTAACTACTAGTCACAGTAACAAGGTGTTGTTTCTGTCTAATGGTTGAGAATGTCTCATTTCAGTGAAAGGATACTAGATCACCCTATGGTGACTTTTGTCCTGCCTCACTGAAACATCATTGCAAAATTAGATGTCACTTAGGGAATATTACATTTTTGCTAAAGCTAATTGGTTGTTTGAGTGGTTTAATGCAAAGTAAACTAATAGTAAATAATTTGTTCCTTTTCAATAATTATTTTATTATGGCAACCGCTACTTTAAACTTGCTCGCCGCAGATAAATTAACGGGAGAGAATTATACTCGTTGGAAAAACACTATCAACACAATACTGATCATTGATGATCTTCGTTTTGTCCTCATGGAGGATTGTCCTCCCATTCCAGCTTCTAATGCTCCTCAAAACGTTCAGAAAGCTTATGAGTGTTGGACATAGGCAAATGATAAAGCTTGAGCATATATCTTGGCAAGTCTTAACAAAGTCTTGGCCAAAATGCATGAGCTCATGCTCATAGCTCATGAGATCACGGAGTCCCTGAGGGGAATGTTCGGACAACCGTCTGCACAGCTTAGGCATGATGCTCTAAAACACATCTTCAATGCCCATATGCAAGAATAGGCATCTGTTCGAGAAAATGTTCTCAACGTGATGGTCCACTTCAACGTGGCAGAGATGAACGGGTCAAGCATCGATAAAGCTAGTCAGGTTAGCTTCATTTTGGAATCTTTACCTGAAAGTTTCCTACATTTCCATAACAATGTTGTTTTGAACATGATTGACTATAACCTGACCACTTTGCTCAATGAGCTACAGACCTTTCAATCCTTGATAAAAATCAAGGAATAGAAGGGTGAAGCAAATGTTGCTTCATCATCTAAGAAGTTCCACAGAGGTTCGATCTCTGGGACTAAGTCTGTATCTTCTTCCTCTGGCACCAAAAAATGGAAGAAGAAGAAGGGTAGAAAGGGGAAAGCTAACCCTATATATGTCGCTCAAAGGGGCAGAAAACCAATCAAGGCTGCAAAGGGAATCTGTTTCCATTGCAATCAAGATGGGCATTGGAAGAGGATCTGTCCCAAATACTTGGCAGAAAAGAAGAAGGTCAAGCAAGGTAAATATGATTTACTTGTTTTGGAAATCTGCTTAGTGGAGAATGATGATTCTACCTGGATTATAGATTATTGGGCCACTAACCACATTTGTTCTTCATTTCAGGGAATTAGTTCTTGGCGACAACTAGATATTGGTGAGATGACGATGCGAGTTGAAACTGGGTACGTCATCTCAACTGTGGTAGTGAAAAGTCTCCGGTTGACTTTACATAACAAATTTCTTATTTTAGAAAATCTTTATATAGTTCCTGATTTAAAAAGGAACCTTATTTCTGTAAAGTGTTTGCTTGAACGTTCTTATACTATCAACTTTCTTTTAAATAAAGTGTTTATTTCTAAGAATTATGTTGATATTTGTTCTACAAAACTGAAAAATAATCTTTATGTGCTAAGACTGTTACCAACTAACGCCCTCCATAACACAAAAATATTTAAGACTATAGTAACTCAACATAAAAGACTTAAAATTTCTCCTAATAAAAATGCTCAACTTTGGTACTTAAGACTAGGACAGATCAATCTCAATAGGATTGAGAGGTTGGTGAAGAATAGACTTCTAAGTGAGTTAGAAGAAAATTCTTTACATGTGTATAAGTCTTTCCTTGAAGGCAAAATGACTAAAAGACTTTTTACTGGAAAGGGTCATAGGGCCAAAGAACCTCTAGAGCTAATACATTTGGGCCTCTGTGGTGCGATGAATGTCAAAGCAAGGAGAGGTTATGAATGTTTCTTCACCATTACTGATGATTATTCGAGATATGGGTATGTTTATTTAATGCAACATAATTCTGAATCTTTTCAAAAGTTCAAAGAATTCAAGGTTGAAGTTGAAAATGCATTAAACAGAAGGATTAAAACATTTCGATCTGATCGAGGTGGAGAGTTTATGGATTTAACATTCTAAAACTATTTGATAGAATATGGAATAGTATTTCAACTCTCAGCACCTGGTACACCAAAATGGTGTATCAGAAAGGAGAAATCGAACCCTGTTGAACATGGTTCGGCCAATGATGAGTTACGCTTCCTTACCTGACTCGTTTTGGGGTTATGTAGTAGAGATTGCAACGTACACCCTGAACTGCGTTCCATCCAAGAGTGTTGCTAGAACACCTTTGGAATTATGGAATGGTTGTAAAGCTAGTTTACGCCATTTTAGAATCTGGGGTTGCCCAAAACACGTGCTTGATGCTAATCCTAAGAAATTGGAACCACGTTCAAAATTTTGCCTATTTGTAGGCTACCCCCAAAGAAACGAGAGGTGGTTACTTCTTCGATCCTAAAGAAACAAATTGTTTGTATCAACAAATGTTACTTTTCTTGAAGAAGACCACATAAGGGAGCACAAGGCCCGAAGTAAGATTGTGTTGAATGAAATTTCCAAAGAAACTACTGAATCTTCAACAATAGTTGTTGAAGAATCTAGTACCTCAACAAAAGTTGTTAAAGTAGGATCATTTAGTAGGTCAAATTCACCTCAGTGTTGAGGGAACCTCGATGTAGTGGGAGGGTTGCGAACCCACATGTTCGCTATATGGGTTTAACATAAATCTTGGCTATGGTAGCTGATGGTGAAATTGAGGATCCATTATCTTACAAAAAGGCAATGGAGGATATTGACAAAGATGAATGGATCAAAGAGATGGATCTCGAAATGGAGTTTATGTACTTCAATTCCATATGGGATCTTGTAGATCAACCTGAAGGGGTTAAACCTATAGGTTTTAAATGGATCTACAAGAGGAAATAGGGTACTGATGGGAAGGTGCAAACCTTCAAGACTAGATTAGTGGCAAAGGGTGCTGATGGGAAGGTGCTGAGAAGAGACTTTCTCATCTGTTGCCATGCTTAAATCTATCAGAATACTTCTATCCATTACCTCATATTATGATTATGAGATTTGGAAAATGGACGTCAAGACTGCCTCTCTGAATGGAAATCTTGAGAGGCCATTTTCATAGAGCAACCCGAGGGATTCATAACCCAAGGTTAAGAGCAAAAGATTTACAAGCTTAATCAGTTTATTTATAGACTAAAGCAAGCTTCTCGATCTTGGAACATAAGGTTTGATACTGCAATCAAATCTTATGGCTTTCATCAAAATGTTGATGAGCCTTGTGTATACAAGAAGATCATCAATAGTTCAGTAGTTTTTCTAGTATTATATATAGATGATATCCTAATCATTGGGAATGATGTGGTTTACTGATTGAGGTTAAGACCTGGCTAGCGACCTAATTCCAAATGAAATATTTGGGAGAGGCTCAGTTTGTTCTGGGTATTCAAATCTTTAGAGATCGAAGAACAAAGTATTAGCTCTGTCTCAAGCATCGTATATTGATAAGATGCTTGTCAAATATTCACTACAGAACTTCAAGAGGGGATTATTACCTTCAGGCACGGAGTTACATTGTCTAAGGAACAGTGTCTTAAGACACCTCAAAAAGTTGAGGAAAAATGAGACGAATCCCCTATGCTTCAGCTGTGGGCAGCCTGATGTATGCGATGTTATGTACTAGACCTGACATCTGTTATACGGTGGAGATAGTCAATAGATATCAATCTAATCTAGGATTAGATCACTGGACCGCTGTTAAAAACATCCTCAAATATCTGCAGAGAACGAGGGAATACATGCTCGTGTATGGTTCTAAGGATTTGATCCTTACGAGATACACGGACTCTAATTTTCAGACTAATAAGAAGACCACATAAGGAAGCACCAAGCAAGGGTGCATCGCTGACTCCACCATGGAGGCTAAGTATGTAGCAGTTTGTGAAGCTGCTAAGGAATTGATGTCGTTCCAGACATGTCAACGCACATCACATTTTATTGTGATAATAGTGGTGTTGTGGCTAATTCCTAAAAGCATAGAAGTCACAAACGTGAGAAGCATATAGAGCGGAAGTATCATCTCATCATGGAGATTGTGCATCGAAGGGACATGATCGTCACACAGATAGCTTCAAAGCACAACATTACTGATCCATTTACTAAGGCCCTCTTGACTAAGGTGTTTGAGGGTTACTTGTAGAGTATGGGTCTATAGAACATGCCACGTCTAGACTAAGGCAAGTGGGAGATTTATACTGGGCACGTGTTATGCCCTAGTTTATTATTTGTGTACTTTGTATTTTGACTATATTATACATTCTACTAGCTTTAGATCAAGTATGAGGTTGTTGGGGTTGATGCCCTAAATCTCATAGGGTTCTATAGTTGTAAATGTTTTGAACAAACTCATTGTGTATGTAATAAAATATATGATATTTTATTCCATATTTTAGTTGTATTAACCACAAACCAATAAACTAACATTCAAGGCTATCTTGTAGCTTAAACATATATGTAAAGAAATACAGGTGGATCATGTTTAAGTGATAACCTAAATGGCCTGTAGTAGATGGATAAGGCTGGATACCTTATCTTGGTGACACTACGAGTATGGCCCGCTTTGTTGGTGTTATAATTTATGTAAAGTGCTATAAATTATCTGATCTTGATCATTCATGTATAAACATTTGAGTGGAGATATTCTATACAAAGAAGTTTGTATAAGACCGGACCACGAAATGTGTAGTCTCATTATATAATGTCGTTCATGATAGAGACTTACATTTCACCAGGATGACCATAGGTAACATGACCTGAATCCTGAGTGAGTTGTGAACTTCTACCTATGAGAGTGGTCCTTTGATTTATATGGGTGAGAGTGGCCAGATTGCCCAGTCAATAAGCCTACCATTTTGAGGATTCGTCTAATTGGGGAGCTAGGAACACAGCTACACAAGAAGGAATTCACTCATTCCCCAAGTTCAGGATAAGTAGATAAATTGCTCCATTACTGGCTAATTCCAGTGCTTGAATAATGTGGCACCACACCCTTTCCTGGTCCGAGAGGGGTTTAGTCATAATTGGACTATGATCTATTATTCATTAGAAGGATCAGTGGTACTTAAGGAGTTAGATGTAACTATAAGGGAAAAACGGTAATTTTGACCCAACTGTACTTACGAGCAATTTGTGAAAGGTCATCGTACTTTTGATTGGTTATATCCAATGGACACAGAAATATATCTGTAGTGCGAAGAGTGCAACTGTCAGTCCTTAGTGGAGTGCCCGACAGTTAACAGATGATGAATAATTTAATTAAAGAGTTTGATTAATTATTCATGTACCGTTGAAGATTCATGCTACAGGTCCATGAGGTCCTCCTTGGTAACTCAGTAGGATTAAATGAGAATCATTTTTTTTTGGATTAATTTGAATTGTTCAAATTAATTGAGGGATTTAATTATATATGATATAATTAAGTTATTTTAATTATATATGATATAATTGGTATAATGTATTTCATACACTATGAGAGAAAATAAATATTTAAATAAGATTAAAATATTATTTATATGAATTGGATTTATAATTGTTAAATTTGATATAAATGTGATTTATATTAAATACCAAATGAAAGGGAAAAGAATTTGTAGGTTATATTGTACATGATATAATATTAAAACTATAGATTACACATTATATTTTATATAACATATAATTTAATATATATATATACATAAACTATTATTTTAATTTAAATAAGGGAGGGAGTTATAACTCCCTGCCCCCTCTTTTCTCTCCACTCACGTAATTGGGTGGATATTGTTATTTTTGCTTTTGATATGGGAGAGTCTCCTTCTTCTTTAGTAAGAAATAAACGTTTTGCTTGTGAGATAGTCTTGAAGATCAATCACATTCTAAATCTTCCTCTCTACTCTCAATCTTTCCTTCATTCCAAAATAGTCAGAGCCCACCACTTATGGATTCTCTACCTGTGAATATCAAGGTCGCCATTGTGGTAGTGCCTATTTTTTATCGAGGGATTCTTGAAGAAGGTCTTCAAAGGCATGGATTTCTGAAACCCTAAATTTCTTTGAATTAAGCATGCTATAATTCATATAAATGCATAAATTTGTTCTTTCTGAAAAAAAAAATTACATTCTATAAGAAATTGAAATTGGGACGATCCCGCTTTCGTTCAAGGTTCTCTTGATTAAGATCCTTCGGCGCCTGTCTAGAGAAAGCATCGAGGAGAATGAAGAAGTTGGCTGATAAAAAGCGGAGGCCCCTTGAGTTCCAAGCTAGGGACAAAGTTCTAATCAATTTGCAACCAGAACAACTCCGTTTCAGGACCAGAGAGACCAACGCCTCATATGAAAATATGAAGAACCAATTGAGGTGATTGAAAAGGTCGGGAAAACCTCGTACAGGGTTTAGTTACCCTCGTGGATGAAGATCCATCATGTCATCCACGTGAGTATACTGAAGCCCTATCACCTTGACCCTGAGGATGAGCAGCGAACATGTTGATGTGTCCACCCGTCACGATGAAGAATTCAATTGAGAAGGAAGTCGCGCAAATCCTGGAAAAACGTACACGCCGTATTGGAAGACCATGACGATAACATATAGAGTTCTTGGTGAAATAGAAAGACCTCCCTGAAGAAGAAATCTGTTGGGAGCACGCAGAAGACCTGAAGAATTATGCTCTAGCGATCACTGAGTTCGAGCAGATTCATTTGACGGGGATGTCAATAAATTGAGTGGAGGAGAATGTCATGGTCATGCTTATCTAGGGCCTGTTGCCCATGGCCACATGCCCAATCCAACCATTTTTTCTTATCATGCTTTCATGTTATGTATTTCATTAGTTAAGCTAGTTTGCTTTCCTTGTACTTTTTGTTGTAAGTGACTGCTCGCCCTTTTACATATGCAAGGGTGCCAGTTGGCTTTTTGTTCAGAATGCACTATATGGGGATAAGACTAACCATCACTTCCTCATACCATAAGTGGTATGTTATAAAGTCGTTGTTGCTTATTGCTTTCTAGTCTACTACAATCTTTCTCTTATCTATTCATATATTCAAACGTTTGCGAAAACCTTTTTCCTCTAAACCCGTTTTCTAAAACCATTTTTTCTAAAATGGGGATAGAAGTTACAAGAGGCACTCGGTGTACCATCAGCGTTTCGTATTTGAATTGGCTGACTTGTTTGTGAGCGAAAACAAGTGTTGCACAATCGCGAAGTGAAGCTTCTGAAAGTGCAATTGTGACACTATGTACGGGGGGAGAGAGGATTAATCCTTTTTTTTTATCTCATGTAACTTAATTCCAACTTTTACATATATATATGTATATATATATATGTATATATATTTATACAAACGTAAACCCTTTTCCTTCTCTAAATCCAAATCTTTTTTGATTTAAAATCCCAAATTCCTTTTGGAAAAATAATTCCAAATCAATTATCTCAATTAAACGATTTAATTCTAATCTTCTTCTCCAAAATATATATATATATATAAATCAAAATCTCCCGATTTTGATTCAATTTTCCAAATTGAATTAAAATAAAAATAATTTGACATAAATCCCTAATTTTTCTTTAATCAAATTTAAATTAAAAGATTCTTTTTTGAGCAAATATTAAAATTGAAATTATCCTTTCACAATAATCAAATTTAACCTTAAAAAATCCAAAATTATCCTCAAATGTTAAAAATAACTTAATTTTAATTACACAAAAATTGGGATGTCACAAGTTATATAAGGGGATGATCATAAGTATATAAGGGAAAACAACTATCTCCAATAATATTCAACCTTTGGGTGAAACCAAAAGTAAATCTATGAGTGATTTAGTCATATTCGATAGAATCCTCAAGTGCCCGTTAAAGAAGTGGAAAGCCCCTGGCCATGCATTTATGGTGAGATCCATCAATGAGTGAGCTTTCTGACAAGCATTGAAATGTTTCTCAAAAAGTTAATTACATTTAAACATTTTTTTAAAGTAAAAAAAAAAACTTTAAACATTTTTACTTTAAAAAATGTTTAAAGTAAAAATACAAATGTATTTGATTACATTTTCTCAAAAGAAATTGTATACACTAGTTTGTTTGGTTTGGTTATATGCTCAATATATTTATATCAATGTTAAGTTACGATATAAGATGCGCATTAAAAACTTTGAACTAGAACTTTCATTTTTTGTATTTGAAAAAAATTTCATCAGCCGACTTCTGTTTTCATTTTTTCAAATATATGATTGGTTGAGTTCGTTGTTAGAGTTAGTCATTGGAGAAGATTGATGGATTAGTGGTCGAAGTTGATCGCCAAAGGTGATCGTCGAAACTGGCTACCGAAGGTGGGTAGACACATCAAGTTGGATGTCTAAGATGGTCGCATAAGTATTCGACGAAGGTCGTTGTCAAAATTTGGTCAGAAAAGGTGGCCGACAAATCATGTCGTCGAACTGAGGTGGAAATAGTTGCCAGTGGTTGTTATTTCCAGAGTTGGGCATAAGAGTCAATCGTCGGAGGTGTTTGTCAAAGCATGTTACCAGAGTTATGTCGTTAGATGTTAGCTGTGGGTAGTGGGTGGATTCATTAGAAATATGGGAGGAGAGAGAGAAGTTGGAGAAGATGGAGTTCCCCAATAAATGTGCAAATTTTCGATAGTGAACTTTGCTGAAGTTAATGAAGTTGAGTTATTTAACACCAACTAAAAAAATTGGTGGATATAAATACTAGTTGGGTTAAAAATCCAACTCAACTTAACCAAAGTCAAATAGTCCAAACACCCTTATAGAAAGCACCTTTAGCTCAATGTTGATCACTAAATTAGTGCTATAATATTGTTATTCTACACTGTTTTCACTTGTGGCCATAAAGTTAATATACTTTTGACCTTTTCTATAGAATCACCCACAAATGAAGGGTTGAAAAAAAGATTCTCTGGCCACAATTAAAGATGACAAAAAAAGAATCATAACAACAGTAACAACAAAATTATTATTCTAAACCTCCAATTCATTAAACTTTTTTATGTCAATACACAAATCCATCTTCTTTGCCAATTTTAAAAGATATATAGCAAGAAGAAAGCCAAAACACTCATGTTTCTGAATTAGGGTTCACATCTAACCCTAAAACCATCCAACTAAACAGAACTCTTCAACAAGACTGAAAAGACAAAGCAAGTGGAAGGTGATAGTGGTGATGGTGGTGGCGATGGCGGTGGTAGTGATTTTGTTTGTCGTTGAAATTGTCAGATTCTTTCTCAATCCGCCACCGAAGTTGGAGAAAGTCGTCGACCGAGCATGGAAGCCGAAGAGGACCGTTGACATGGTAGCCATAGATTTCTTGAGCTTTGTCCAAGAGATTCTT
Organism: Benincasa hispida; assembly: GCF_027475165.1. NCBI lineage: Eukaryota > Viridiplantae > Streptophyta > Magnoliopsida > Cucurbitales > Cucurbitaceae > Benincasa > Benincasa hispida. The sequence goes on from NC_143480.1 coordinate 73,005,454, forward strand.
GAAGAGAGGGTGATATAAATAGGATATGGGAACCACAAACCTTTCTGTTCTTCCATCTTCCTCTTGCAACCCTACTTCCACTACTAACCATCCTTTCTTTACCTTCATTTTCTTCTTCTCAGGCATGTTTTCCTTTTTTTGTTCTCTTCTCTTCTTTTTTTCTTCTCCTCACAGTTTCATTGTTTCCAAAGGACATATATATACAAGGTTTTGAGAGTGGTGGGTGTAAAGGAATTTCGTTTTCTTTTAAGAGTGTCAAATCGAATCATGTGTTGATTGCTTTTTGACTTGTCCATTTTCAGTTCTTTCATTTATTAGTTTGTGGAACAAGAATGAGATAAAGCGTGTACTACTCCACTTCTCTCTACCATTTATTCTGTCAGTGAAAAATAAAATAAATAAATAAATAAATAGATAAGTTGGAAAGTTTTAATATTATTGTAGTATAGAAAATTTTTCATACTACCATACTACCTTCGGATTCATTGTTCTTTGCATAAAAAAAATTTTAAAAATTTTGTGGGATTCATGAAATTAAAAAAAGTGTCAAATGTTAACCTTGAATTAAAAAATAGCACCTCAAAAAGTAGCTTCTGATTGTTGGTGGGTATGCAATTATATATTGTTTTTGAAAACAAATCTTCTTGTTATATATTGTTATCTTGCTCTGTGGGTTAAGTTTCTGTGTTGGTATCGTTATTTTGATTAGAATAAATCTCGTATACGATATCAGTATTCAAACGATGCAAGTATCAATATCGATAATTAATTATATTGGTAACGACATCAATCTCGTTATTCGACACTGCATGATTAAAAGCTACCTATATGACCATTTATATACAACGGATATTGATATCAATACAATACAAGTATAGATATACGATCATTTATATATGGATACTGTTATCGATTTTAAATGCAACAAAAATATATATAGATGATAATTGAATGGAATGGATGATGTGTGAGGGTAAAATCTCAAAAATGCTCCAAGACTCACACACAAAAAGAAGAATGAGTCTCGTGTAAAATTAATTATCAATAGCAATCGTATTGCTCACTCTCTCATTGCAATGAGATTACTAATCGAGATCATGATTTTGAAGTGGGGCCCAACATTCTTCATATTATCATTGACTAATTAAGATTGTGCACACGTAAACATGATCTTAATTACAATGAAAAATAAGATTAAGTAGTAGACATTATCATCCTCGAGGACTAAAATAGAAATTGATAGAAGATCATATTTAAAGATAAAAATAGAAAATATTTTGATGTTTTTCCGATTCAAAATATTATTGTATATGTCTTAATCAATCGAGATATATGATTCGACAAAAATGGTATATGAAAAAAGGAAAAAGGAAAGGCATAAGGGTTGTGTGGTGTAGGGAGGAAGTATTTGATTAAAAATTTCAAAGATTTAGGGTCCACAGATTCTATATCCCGTACAGTCTAAGTGATACTTTTTTTTTTTTGGGTTGATGATATTGATGAGGACACTCTCTTTGGCTATGAAATCGAAGTTAGTGGAGAAATAAAGTTGGTCTGTGAATTGGACCCCAAACTCCACTCAAAATCAAACCCTTTCATCTTTGCCTACTACTACTTCAAATTCATTCTTTTTTTTATTCCCTTAATCTCTCTCTCTATTGTGAGATTTGGCATTTGTAATCAAGTATATGCCTATTTTGCTTCTTATCCTCGATGCTAATCTCTTTCCCTTTTCTTTTCCTTTAATATATGTAAAAGAAAAATACTTAGTACATCTCGAACTATACTTATCTTTCTACATTCTACTGAATTGTTCAATTATAATTTATCATATATAAGTTTTGCTTATTTCTTAAAACTTTTTTAATTCATGGTTTTGAGTGTATGTCGAATGTGAGATGCATAAAGATAGATACATCCACTCGGATATTGTTCTATATAAAAGTTTAGTTATTTTTGTTGAGGTTAGGGACCAAACCCTAGAGCTCCTATTTTATGATGATGTAAATGCTAGGTAATATATTGTCATGGATAGAGTTGAAATAATTGTATTACATGAGGAGTGCTGAGAAATGATTGAGATTGGGTAATTTTGAGCAAAAAGGTGGAGTGGAGATAGAATATGTAGATATAGAATTGGTGGGGTGGGAGGGATTTTGTTTTTGATGGTTTAAAATTCTAATCATATTGTTTTGAAATGAAATCCAACGGAGAGAGACTTCTCCACCGCATGTTGAGTTTTTTAACTTGAAAAAATGGAATGTCTTACGACATTTATATCATATTTGAATTATTTTCATTGTTAGTCAGTTACGAGATGCAATCTCATGCTATCTAATATGGTATCATAGTAGGATAATTTTAATTTCAATTCCGTAAAGTCATTTCCTCCTCAATTAACATTGAATTTAACTTATTGGGTCATCGACAAATTTTCGAGTATTTGATAAAAAAAAATCCAATCAATAATAGTGAACCAAAAAGATAACATATTATCAAAGCAAGTAGTTTGAGTTCCAACCTCTACAAATTAATTTGCTTCTCAATTAACATTGAAATTCACTTGTTAGACCTTCAACAAATTTTCGGATATTCAGTCAAATGAAAAATCCGACCCAACAATAATAAACCCAAAAAGATGTCACCTTGTTCTTATATTTTGAGGAAGACATCTTAGCCTCACGCGTAAGATTAGAAATGATTCTTGTATTTTGAGTTGTCTTGTGCCAAACAAACATGAAGATCTTTCACACGGCTTAACGGCGATTTTGTAGGTGAACAAAATAAATTGAGCATTTTTCTTGAACAATAAATACATAGATAATGAATCTATAATAAATTTAAGCAAATCTATGACTTCGATTTCATATAAATTACTAATCGTTGTAATTTATTTATTTTCATGCATTAAACAACTTTATTTTGTAGTGATTTCTCAAAATTTTTTTAGTACAACAACTGTAGGATGCGAGATTGAATCTCCGATCTCTCGGATCGAAGTGCATGTCAATATAGTTAATCTAAGCGAACTTCCATGTGATTTCTCGAAATTTAATCCATAGTTATTATTATTTCTCAAGTATTAGCAAACTATATTATACATTTGTATGAAATTTTATAGCCTAAATTATGTGTTTTGGAACTGTAAAATAATGTTTGAACACAAATGGATCTAGTGTTTTGTTTCAAGTAGACAAATTGTTTCTAGATTTTCTAGAAGACTAAAATCTAAAAATAAGAAATAAATAAATAAAAGGGCATTTGTAGAAATGTCAATATCATTTATTAAAATTCGGCCCGTATCTCATGTTTTATGATATTGCAACTATGGCTAAATCCTTGTAAGCCCAACCCAATTTTCGCTGATGGACTGAATTAAAAAAATTTTGAAAAAATCGAAAATACCCCTACATTTTGAATCAGTTTGTGTTCTATTTTATTTCACGTAACTTGGGTTTTTTTCTCATGGCAAGTTCTTCCGTTTTGGGTTCTTCCTCACCCAAATTTCTTCCATTTTCCATGTCGGTTTCTTCTACTCTTTAACGATTATCTTCATTCTCTCCGATTTCTTATATTAAAAACCATCTTTAGGTCCTATATTTCAAAAATGTCTTTAAATTTAAATTTTTTCAGAAAAGGTTTTTAATATTATTTTTGCATAAATTTACCTTTTTTTATTATTTTTATTCTCAATTTTTATATATATTTCCCTATTTTCAAAACTTTCTTACTGATGGAGAGGGAAACTATATTTATTATGGATAGAAGATTCATTTAATATGATTTTTTTTTTCATATTTTCAAATGAAGAGAGAAAATGCATTTATTTATTGAGATTTTTTTCTTTATTTAATTTAATTGGAGAGAGAAAATACATTTAATGATTTTTTTCTATTTTCATTGGTTTCACGTTTTTTTCTTCCGCGGATTCATGATTATTTAAAATATATCTCAGAACATTTTGTAAAGAATTTTAAAATATTATAACCAATATATGAAATATATCACAGTATATAAATTCAATGATTGACATAAATCACCATATAATGCATTTATTATGGAGAGAGAAAATGTATTTATTATGATTTTTTTCTCTTTTTCTATTGTTATATTTTTTCCATTTTCACTTTGAGAGAGAAAATGACATTTAATATGATTTTATTTTTCATTTCGTTTTTCATGTTGATTTTTTGTTATTATGTGACATATTTCATTGTTTGTTCACTTGTACATGTAATATATTTCATTGTTTATTTGTACATATCAATTTATTGGATTTTTTTTATGGATTAATGGTTATTTTAAATATATCTTAGAACATTTTGACAGATTCATGATTATTTTAAATATACATTAGAACATTTTGTTAAATATTTGAAAATATTCTAACCAATATATGAAATATACTGCAGTTTATAAATTAGAGATTGACTCAATGCTTGACATAAATCACAATATAAACCAATATATAAAATATACTACAGTGTATAAATCTTCATAAATTTCATTTACACCACAGTATATTTACCATAATATAATAAGTCTAAATAAAAAAAAAACACTCGTTTATATCAAATAAATGAATATATATACCACGGTATATATCAAATTTCCTATAAAAGCTAAAAAAATAGTACATATATATAACAGTATATATAAAAAATAGGAAAAAGTAAAGTTCATCTTCATATGGGGGTTTATAATACATAACCCTCCATCTTCATCTCTTCTTCTTCAGCCATGGTCGCCACGAATCTCCCTCTCCATCTTCGTCGACCGGATTTGCTCACCCCATCGTGTCGTCGACCGAATCTGCTCAACCTGTCACCGTTGATTCGTCCACGTCGTCCGCACCATCGATTTGTCCTAAGTCATACGTGTCACCTCGTGTCGAGCCATCAATTCGTCTCACGCCATCGTCTACCACCTACAACTCACATTGTCGGAAGGAGAAAAGAGAGGGAGGGAGAAGGAAAAAAGAGAGGGAAAAGGAAGAAATGGGTGTGAATTATGAGAAAGAGAATATATGAAATATATTATTGGGAGAGAGGAAACATATGCATGGAGAGAGAGAATATGCATGGGAGAAAAAGAGTATGCATGGAATAGAGAGAAAGACATAAATAAATAAATTATATATAAACATATATAATGTAGGTGAGGGTTAAATTATAAATAAACACTGATATTATTGAAAATAGAAAGGTCAATAAGTTTTTTTTAAAAAAAATAAAATGTAAGACATTAACCTAATATGTGTCTATTCTTAAGACGTAAAATTCTCTTTACTAAAATTTCGGTCCATATCTCATGTTTTATGATATTGCAAAGATGCCTAAAATCCTTATAAGCCCAACCCAATTTTCGCTGATGGACTGCATTAAAAAAATTTGAAAATGCCCCTACATTTTTTAATCAGTTTGTGTTATATTCTATTGCACGTAACTTGGGGCTTTTTTCTTCATGGCAAGTTCTTCCTCACCCAAATTTCTTCCATTTTCCATGTCGGTTTCTTCAGCTCTTTAAGGAATATCTTCATTCTCTCTGATTTCTTCATTCTCTTACATTTATTACATTTCTTCGGTTCTTCAATGATTATACTTGCTTCTCTCCGTTTATACAATTATGATTTCTTCCTTCTCTCTGATTATATTCACATACATTAGGACTGTTGTTTTTGCTTCAAGTGGGATAGAAGAATGAGGTGAAAATTTTAGAATAGTATACTCGTAGTACCATATCTTTAGTTTTGCACACATCATTGAAATAGTATGCCGCATGTGGCTTTGTGCTCTTGAAACAAAAATGTACGACAAATACTGTTTACCTTTATGTTTAGCCCAACTTTCAATTTCTTCTTATTACCATATAATTGTTTATGTTCTTTGTCAATGAGAATTGTGAAGTTAAATTTGATTGATGGGTTTTGGGTTTTGTAGATTTTTAAGAACCCGATTAGATTCTCTGTAAATCTCTCAATTTCTCTTTTGGTGTTTTTTTTTCTCTGTGTGAAATTCTTATGTTCGTCCGAAATCGAGAATTCACTGTGTAATGCATCATCCAATCCACTTTTTATTGTCATGTGATTTACATTTGATTACGTCTAATTGTCATATGGTGACCTTATATTGTTTGTCACGTAGTTCATAGTTTGTGATATTACTACTTGATTGTTGTTTGACTACCATCTATTTATTTTTTATTTTTAACAATTAATTAATAGTTTCTAACATTAATATGATTGTCTTCTGATTATCATTTGATTGTCATCTAATTACCTTCTAACTATCATATGATTTCATAATTTCTTTTCTATTTAGTTAACTTTTTTTATAGTCATTTAATTACCTTCTGATTACCATATGATTACATTATACTCCTTGTCATGTAGTTTGTAGTTTCTAATATTGTGATCTGATTACCATCTAATTATTATCTTACTACTCTCTATTTTTGTCAAGTAGTTAATAGTTTCTAATAATCATCTTATTGCCTTCTAATTGCCATATGAAAAAAGAGAAGAAGAGCGCAAACGAGAAGAATAGAAAAGGATTTGGAATCAATTGATGAAATAGTCAACATTAACCAGCTGATGTTGCTATTTCAAATTAAATAGTTTATGATTATCTTCTAATTGATATCTGATTGTCATCCGATTGTTTTTGGATTTTTATCTGATTACTTCTCCATTTTTAATATATAGTTAGCAGTTTTTTATATAGTCATCTGATTTTCATCTAATTACTTATATTTTATCACGTAGTTGTAAGTAGTGACTAATTAACATGATTTGTTTAATTTTGTTTTTTAAATTGAATGACAATAATTTGTTTGTTTTGATAACATGTCGAAGGAAGAAGAGAAGAAGAAGGGAAGAGGAACAATAGGCATGAAGACAAAGAAAAAGTATGACAAAGGCAAAAAAAAAAATTAGTAACATTATTTTCTTCAAATAATCTTCATTAATTACTATTTGTTCACCTACTACAGGAAATCTGACTTCTCCCGATGTCACATTTCGTCGGAAAAGTATGAAAAATTCGTCGGTAGAGGATCTCCCGATGCATAAACGGTCGTCGAGAGTTTGGTCGGGAGAAACCCGTCGGGAGAAGATCTCTCGACGCACTTTTAAACGGCATCGGGAGTTATGGGGGAACTCCCGACATATCGTAGTGTGTCGGGAGTTCCTGGAATCTGATTACCTTTATTTTGTTTATATAGTTAGCAATTTATGATAGTCATTTGATTGCCTTCTGATAGCTATCTGATTTCTATTTGTTTGCTATTTGATTGCTTTTCAATTACCTACTAATTACTATCTTATATTTATTTCTAACTCATTATCTAATGCCAATGAAAAAATCTTCATAAGATAAATGTAAAGTGGAGAATGAACGACCAAGAAGAAAATTGAAACCAACACTAAAAATCTCCAAATAAGAAACAAACTACATACGCTGTTATTGAAGCACCTAATTTTCATTTGAAAATTTCGCAAACAAAATGAGACAATTTTCTTTTGGAAAGTTTGTAGGCTTTGACGTTGGACCAAGTTTTTATCTACCAAAATTGTATCTATCATATATCACATATCATTTTGATATTACATATCTATCACCAAAATTGTATGTAGTGCATATCTACCAAATTATTATATCACATATCTTTTCAGAATTTCGGAGCTCATAATCATGACTACAATTGAAAATAAGAAAGGAATAGACTACTATGAGATAACCATGTTACCTACAATGTTATAACATTCTACACAACAATTACAAGAAATAATCAAGAGACAAATGAACACAAGAGATTAGTAACCTAGTTCGGTGTAAACCACCTATGTCTTATGGGTAGTGTTAATTTTACGCCTTATTAGTTATTCAAGCGGATCACTTAAAAAGGAAAGAGAAGGCAGCTGTAGATCTCGAGTCTTTACGGGCAATGAAAGCCTCTATTTCATCAATCGAAAAAGGAAAGTCAAATACAGATGAAGGAGAAGCGGCTTGAGATTATTAATTTGGATTATCTGACTACTGATAAGGAGATCTAGAAGGTTGGGATTAATCGTTTCAGTTGGAATGCCAAATCATTAGCGACTGGCGTTGTCTTAAACTTAAAGCAGCAAATTTCTTTTTTTAAGTATACTGATCTCGAGCCTACCACCGGCCCAAGCGAAGATCGGCACTCGAAGGCTTGAGGAGCTGCCCGTCGAAATTTTCTTCACCACTAGTGGCAACGAAGTTCTTGGTAATTAACAAGGGGGAAGGAAGATCTCCACTCATGCCCAGAAAAGATAACTTTACTGATGTCAATTATAAGAAATTACAACGTAGTATTTAATCTTTATCGTATGAAGCAGCACATATTCCACACTGAGATCAAAGCAAGGCAATTGACCTTTCTTGGGCCAAGTATATTTGAATCCCCCTGTGAGTTCAAAAATAAGATCAGACATAGACGGTCGTTGTACAGTGACATTTTCAATAACTTGGCGATTCAGAAACTTGTTAATTAGAGAGGCTGAAAATAGAAACCAATGTCCTCTCACATGAACTTTTATGTAGTTCGAGCTACCTTCATTGTCAAACTGGTGAAAGAGATTTACATAAAATTCACGAAGTAATTGTGGGTAGTACGACCCAAGATTCAACACAGAGCGAACAATATATGCCTTCACAAGTAAATTCATAATTTCTAGATAGCCTTGTGCTTGTTCAGAAAGATCTCTTTCTGTAGCAATCTTCCTGTTTAACTACAATCTTCCACATCTTAGCACCATACTCATAATAGAATGATATACCATCTAAAGGCACGACCGGAACATCTTTCTTTTTCATTCTCCTCTTGGTCTCAGTTTTCTAAATATCCTCATCCAACATATCTTGAGGATCTTCTTCTAGCATATTTTCTTCTTCAACCCATTTTGAGTTAGAAATAGTTGCATTCGGAACACTTGGTTTCAAGGAACCAACACCCTCACTAACACACTTTTTCTTATCTTTTTGCTTTAATTGACTAATTGGTACATTATTATCAGATTATTCATCAGTAGAACTGGAGGAGCTCTTCTTGCTTCTTTCTCCTCATAAGTATTTTCACTCTCCTTTGCCTTATCCGACATACTATCTTCAATTTTGTTTTCAAAACTTACCTTCCTTGAGCTACTTTTGTCATTCGGACTTTCTAAATTGCCATGTGATGGAATGAACACATGCGCAGAGGAAGAAAAATGAACCTAAAGTAAACTAATTAGGCTAATTACAAAGATAAGCATGAAAAAGAAACAAATAAAAGGGAAAATATTGGATATTTTCACTAACTTGGTCAAAGTTTGACTCTCAAAGTCCAAAGTCAACAAATTTGACTTTTTGATTTTCAAACATCAAAAGTCAACAATTTGACTTTTAATGCAATTTTAATCAATTCTATTTAATTTCAAAAATTAATTCTAATAATCAATTTTAAAATTAAATTAATATTAAATAATTAATTAAACAATTTAATTAATTTAATTTAATATTAAATCCAACAAAAATCTCAATGAATATGAATCTCTGTTCATAATCTTGATATTTAAATCTTATTTAAATATCTTCTACTTTCTCTCTCTTTATGTTTAATTCACAATTAAACATTAGGTTAAATATATTGTGTATATTTAATGCTTTGCTCCAAAAACTAAATTTGAACACTTCAAATTCGTTCGTCACACTGTTCTAAGGTTTAGTCTGATATGAGCTAGTAGGGGGACCTCATGACCCTATAAATCATGGGCTCCAACGATTCATGATTAACCGGCTAAACTCTTTAACCTAATTAATTATCATTCGTTAACTACCGGGTCACTCCACTAAAGCCCAATAGTTTCACTCCCCTCATTGTAGATATATTATGTCCACTTGATATAACCATGATTAGTAAGTTAACCCTTCACAGGTTGTTTGTAATAACGGCTGGGTCAAAAGTTGTTTTACCCCCGAGATTACATCTTGCTCCTTAAGTCCCACAAATCCTCTAATGAATAATTCATTTGTGATCCAATCACTAGACCGAGTCCCTCTCGGGCCAATAAGAGGGTGAGGCCCCTTGTTCAAGACCCAGAGTCAGCACTTAAGGGAACAACCTCTCTACTATCCCTAAAAGCGAGTAAGAGTGAATTCCATCTTGCACCTGTTGGGTTTTATGTCCTAAAACTTGTGGTATGTAAACAATGGAACTTATTCTGAAAATTCAATAAAGGTGTTATTGAATAGATCTATTACTTGAATAGAAATCTAATAAACCTAAAAGTCGCTTGACTATTGGATGAGTACTTGAACTTTATGTGGAGACATAAAGGTGGATCAAGTTCGAGTAAATAGTCAAAATGATCTATAGTATATGGATAAGGTTAGGTACCTTATTCTGGTAACACTATTGGATACGGCTTACTCTGTAGTTGTTACAAGAAGTTATAAAGTGCTACAAACAAAGTGATCCTAATTCCTAATTCTGGTAACACTATTGGATACGGCTTACTCTTGTAACAACTACAGAGTGGGTCGCATCCGATAGTGTTACCAGAATAAGCTACCCAATCTTATTCGTATACTATAGACCAGTTTGGCTATTTACTGAACTTGATCCACTCTTATGTATCCACATAAAGTTCATGTATTCAAATAATAATCATGGATCTTTAGTTTATTGGATTTAGTCTTTATAAGTGCAATTCACATATTCAATAATAGTTTTATTGAATAAATGTTAATAATATCTTTATTGATAATAGAATATGTTTAACATTACAAAGTGCGAGTTTTAGGACATACAACCCAATACAATGATCATCTTCCTTTTCAACACACTCAGATCATTTAATACCTCAGATGTAAAAACATTCAACAACACATTTAGAGCCCCAACCTCAATAGTATCAACATTTTGAACTGTTCCATCAATAGTGGACTCAACACCCAACACAATTGAACTGCTTTCAGTTATTTATCTTTTGATGATTTCGTATTGTCCTAAACCCTTTTACTATATTATCATCAATTTGAATTTGTTCTATAGTGACAACATGCATGTCATCCCTAACCATGGTAACATTTTCATTTCTAGAGTCAACAAGAAGAGGATCATTACATGTAGGGTTCTGAAGTATAGAAAGAAGTTGGGAAGACTCAATTTCAACACCAGAACCCACAAGGTCCTCCCTGGTCAGTCTAAGGAAGGTCTCCCTCTTCTTCTTCTTACCTTTAACTTTTGTCCTATGATTTGTTTGTTTTTGCTTTGCACCAGAAGAAGGAAGAGCATTAACTTGCCCAACATCTCAGCATTAGGGTTCTATGGTATGAGTTCCTCTTCTTTGTATCGAACAATTTTAGGTTCTATGGTATGAGTTCCTCTTCGAACATTCACCATTTTGTTTACAGTTTCCAGAGATACCCTAAAAACACTAGAGAAGTTGAAAAGATCGTGGGCAAACAAAAATTTAAACACCTATTTCCTACCATAACACAAGTGACAGGGGTTATTAAGAAAAAACAAATCGTAATTAATTTTCAACTTACTCTGAGCATTATCGTGGCAAACATGGTGACATGGTGATCTGAAACTGCTATATCATGGCGATCGGTGAAACAGACCGTAACAGCCACTTCCTCAAATCATGCTAAAATTCTTGTAATTCACGAGGCTAGTTGAGAATGTGTATGGCTAAGATCAATGACTCATCATATTCGTGGAACAGTTTTCTAGTAAAAATCGTCCGACGATATTATACGAAGACAACATAACATGCATATTCCAAATCAAAGGAGGATATATTAAAGGAGATAAAACAAAACATATTTCATCGAAGCTTTTCTACACTCATGATCTTGAAGAATATGGCGACATCATTGTACAAAAAATTTGTTCGAAAGATAACCTGACAGACTTATTTACAAAGGTATTACTTACCGCAATCTTTGAAAAACTGGTGCACAACATTGGAATGCGGCGACTCGGAGATCTCAAGTGATGTTTTCATGAGGGAGAGTAAATATACTTTTTAAGAGTACCAAATTACATGAAATATGTACTCTTTTTCTTTCATTAAGATTTTCTTCCCAGTGAGTTTTTTCCTAGTAAGGTTTTAATGAGGCATATTTCATATACAATGGGCATCTAAAGGGGAGTATTATAAATATGTTAAATTAGGTGTAATGTAGATGCCCATTATTAGTGTTCATTAGCCAAGTGTCACTTATCCATTACCCCATGTGTTGTCTATGTGTCTCAAGATTACACATTATTAGTGTCCATATAATCCACCTCTTACTTAGTAAATTGCCTATAAATAGTGGCATTTTATGGGTCTTGAAAGACACATATTGGTGATTAATCCAAAAGGATTGAAGAAAGTGGAAAAATTCATTATTTGTTATTTTATTTACTTTTTGTTATTTATTTATTTATTTATATATTATATTATATTTATTTTAATATTTATTTATTTTATTATATATTATTATTATATTATATTTTCCTCGTATCCATATTCTTGTTGTATGCCCTTGTACTTCTCAAATTCACAACCAATATAACTCTTAATAATTAGTTTTATTTCACTTTTTCTTTTTTAGTATATGTTATACCACAAACTAGGTGAGCAAAAAATTAGGTACGTTACATTATGATTTCTTCTTGAAGATCATGGCCGTATACTACAAAAATTAAATATAAGAAAGCAAAAAAAAAAAAAAAAGTAGAGTAGAAATAATCAATACCTCATCTTTATCAAACGTATTCAACAAAATTAAAGAAAAGAAAATCCGATTGTTTCTAGACAATTAGAAACGTCTAAAGTCATAACTCTCGTTTCATAATCATTTTTAGGAGCAATTCTAATTTTAATTAAAATAAATAAAAAAATAAAATTGAAAATTGGGCACGTGTTCCTAGGTTTTACTCTTTTGCAAACATATCAAAAAACTTCTGCCTGAAAATTTGATTGTTATCTAATTTATATATGATTGTCATATGATTGCTATGTGGTTGTCACACCTGCAATTACAAAAAAGTTGAAGTCATGGTTTTGGTTTCTTAAAAAATATATTTGTCACACAATGTAATTTTCCTTATTTTTATTAATAAGTTGTTTTTGACATCTATCTAGCTCCGACATTTCTAAACCAAAATGTTTGTTTTTTCAAAATTAATTAAGCTTATAAAACACTACTTCCATCAATAAGTTTATTTATTTATTTTATACATTTTCTACCCTTTTGAAAAATCAAACCTCAATTTTGTTGTATTCAACTTTTCAAACACTTAGGCACCTTTGGGTGAACATTTTGTTTTTAGTTTTAGTTTTTGAAAATTAAGCCTATAAACACTATTTCAATCTCTAAATTTATTTCTTTGTTATCAACTTTTTACCAATGGTTTAAAACTTTAAAAAAATCAAGCCAAATTTTGAAAACTAAGAAAATAGCTCTTAAAAATTTGTTTTTGTTTTTAAAATTTGGTTAAGAATTCAGCAATTATACTTGAGAAAAATGCAAAACATTGTTAAGAAAATAGAGAGGAAATAGACATAATTTTCAAAAGCCAAAAACTAAATACGAAATAGTTATCAAAGAGAACCTTACATTTTCACTTTATAGGTTTCTTGTTATATCATATCTATTCTTTAAAATTATTTTTAAAATCTAAGTCTTTGAATACCAAAAGAAAAAAAAGTTAGTTTTAGATTTGGGGTTGCAATGAATAGAGTAGGAAGAAGAAAGCGACTAAAAAGGGTAGTTTAAAAAATGGAATTGGGCTAAAAAAATTTAACTATTTTCTTAATTAAGAAAAATAAAAACTTGTTTTTTTTTTTTTTTTTTTTTAACATTTGAATTTAACAAAACAATGTCCATGTTGTTATTGAAATTTGACTTAAAATTCAAATGTGTCGAGTCTTCCTATACAAAATTCAAAACTTAAAAACTGATTCCAAACAATAATACTAATAATCATACAAATTGAATCGCTTCGATTAATAACATAAACAAGAACGATCTATACATCCATGAAAAACAATATTAATTCTTTAGTTTAATCAACAACCTTATATCATTTCACTCCAAATTTGTATATTCTTCCTTCATTTCACTCCATTTTAATTAAACAAACTCCTTTCAAAGTTTTTTTTCTTTTTCATATACTATCACACTGAGTGGGCAAAAACGATAGGGTTTCTTCCTGAAGATCATGAACTACCATAAAGTTTTGTTGCTGAAGATTTCCAAAAATGGACATTCCTCTAGAACTCCCAATGGCTAAGCATATCAATCCCGTCCTCGAATCGCCGATCATGTAGTTCTCCCCGGGAAGCTCCAAATCTGCACCCTCGAAATGGAACGTCAACTTCGGAACCTCCACCTTTGTTAAGAAAACATAAACAAAATGATCAACGACTTGTTTAGTAGTGATTCTAAAATTATTAAAATCCCTTCAAAAATACTTTTAATCATTCAATATCAAATTAGTCTTGAGAAAATTAAACATGATAATAATGATTTTAACCATGTCAAAATCACTTTCAAACATATTATAATACTATAATCCATTAACTTAAAACATTTCAAATAAACATACCTGAGTTGCCTCGGCTGGTAGGTTAAAGCAAAGGTCGAGGCCACCGGTACCGGAGTCATCGACGGGAAGATTCATTTGAGCAATGAACTCATTTTTGAGTAGAGTGAAAGCTGTGTTTTCAATGTAAGTGATTGTTGTGCCTGAGTCTATGATTACTCCTCCACTTCCATCATCATGGAGCTCAAAAGTGGTCTTTGGTATTGATAATTGAGTGCTACCAACTGAGATTCCTTGGAGAGAAAGATAGTAAAAAGATGGCTGAGAAGGATTTCTGATCAATGGGGTTGTTTTCATTTCATCTTTTGTTGTTTTAGGTTTAATATTTGCTAGAGATCCCAACAAAAGTGAGCTAGGTTTTGAATCATCAATGGCAGTTAAACAATAAGCAAACTTTTGTTCTTTTAGTTGAGAAACCAACGATAAGGGTCCTCGCCCGAGCCCCACCAACCCCGCGCCTTGGCTGAACCCATCTCCTTCATTATCATCTCCGCATCCGAACCCGAGTCCAGTGATCGAGACCTGGATTAAGAATATGTATTAAAAAAAATTAAATGTATTATAATTTAAATTTCATTTGATGATAGTTTAGTTTTTAGTTATTAGTTTTTAGAAATTAAGTTTATATGTATTACATTCACTTATTATTAACGATTGTATTTGTTCATAATCACTTGTATTTTCAAGTCTTTATTCTAAATGCATATTTAATAAGTTCTAGACTAAAATGAACAAAAAAAAAAAAAAAACAATCAAAATTTAGGGGATAAAATGAGATTGAGATTTCAAAAACATATATTAAATTTGTTTCCTAACGAATGTATTTTTTATTTTTTATTTTTGAAATTGTGTTTAAATTTTTTCCTAAATTTCATATTATGATTCTCACATTTTTTTTTTAAAAAAAAACAAAATTCAAAATATTTTTTATAATTTGCAAATTTTGTTTAATTTTTTAAGACATTAATCGAAAGTAAAATAATTAAGAAAAACAAAGAAATTTATAGATTAAAATAATATTGATAAATTTAATTTTTAAAAATCAAATAATTATCGAATGACGTGTATACTGACTTATCTTTCTTTTGTAGGGGAAAATACCTGATCATCACTTGAATCTCCAAACGTGAAGGTCTCAAGAGCCAAAACACCTTGTGTGGAGGAAGAATCTCCATACGTGTACAAATACTCGCAACCGTCGCTGCTGCATGTCGACGTCGGGAGAGCTCCACAGAGCTCGCTGGAGCAAGAAATCTTAGAGAAAGAAGAAGATGCTTTGGGATCAAAAATAGGTGTTGCTTGATCAAAACACTGCTGACAAGGCTTGCATTGGGTCCAAATCAGATCACTGCCAGTATCCATGATCGCTGAGAAGCTTTTGGGCGGAGTTCCGATGGCCAACTTCATCAGAAACTCACCATTACCCGCAACCACCGGTGCCTGCACTTGCTCACCCACCGCAGCATTGGCGGCCAACACCATAGCATTTAGTCTATGCAATCGATTCTTTCCACGCGCCACCCCTCTTCGCAGCCGCTCGAATCTTGTCAAATTCTTCACATGATCCACATGGTTAAGCTTCACCTTAAAACCATTACTTGGCAACTCATTCGATTTTTGTAGAGCCCGCCTACTCAAAGCCAACGTATCAATAAATAACGTTGTAATCAATACAATAACCAAGAGAATCAGACATCGATATGAATGTAACGAGACCGTCATGGTAGATACAAAGAACAAAATATACTAAAAGTAAAGGAAATAAGTTCTTGAAGCCTTGTTCAAAACAAGAGAATAATGAAGATATTGGGGAGTTGAAATATGAAGAATAAGGAAAGAGAGTAGAGAGAGAAATTTAGAAAGGATAGGCAAACCAACTTTGGAATTGAGAGGAATAATGTAGAGTAACAACACAGCTAACTTGGGGAAAGTCTTTTAATTGGTATAGGTTGGTGAGAAAATTAAAGGAATAGAAGAGTGATTATTATTATTTGATTTGAACATTACAACAAAACTTTGATGTGATAAAATAATGGTGAAAATTATTGCAAGTCTCTCCACACACTTTGATTTCTACTAAAAATCATCCTCTTCTTTAGGAGAGATAATTCAACACACTTCTTGAGCAAATTTCTTTTTTTTTTTTTTTTAATCCACTTTTAACTCCATGATTTTTGGATTAGGTATTATAATTTGACAACAAATTAGATAAATTTTAGAAATGAATGGACAAATATAAATATGATTAACGAATTAGATTTTGTATAAGTATGTGCATAATGATGGATTATCGAGCTTCATGGTTAAAGTATATATGCAATTATTTTTACTTACTTTGTGTGCTCTCTCCCATCAAATACTTTTAATTACTTCTCTTGAATTATAATTACTTTTATTATAACAACTTTTTCTAAGGGGATAAGTATAGTAATTAAAATTCAAGAGAAGTAACTTAACTTTTTTTTAATTCTAAAAACTAAAGGATAATACTCAAAGTTGAATGATAAATTTTGTAGTTTAAGTTGTTAATTTCATATTATTATTTTTTATGGAAAATTTCAATTTATACCCCGAAGTTTGGAGGTTATATCAATTTAAACCCTAAACTAATAATTGCATCAATTAAACCATGAACTTTCATGAGTGAGTCAATTTAAATCCCAAACTATTAAGGGGGCATTTGGGATGGTTATTATAGTCATAGATTATTATAGTTGGGTTATAAAGTGTGTGTTTGGGGTATAGATTGTTTTACTTTGGGTTATAATAGTATGTATTTTATGTGTAAACTATTTTAGTTTGAGAAGGAAATAATAAACACCGTAGCAATAAATAAAAAAAATGATAAATATAAAATAGTAAAAACTGTAGCAAATAATAAATAACGTAGCAATTAAGGGTTTTGAAATAACGTTAGACTATAGTTATTTGGGGAATATAAAATATTATTTACTGTAGTAAGAGGTAGTTATTGCAGTCTTAGGATAATCTTTGCCCCAAACATGTCCTAAGTGTATCAATTTAAATCTTGAACTTATATAAGTGTATTAAATTTAAGGTTTAAATTGATATTCTCATAAAAGTTTAAGGTTTAAATTGATATATTTATGAAAGTTCAAGGTCTTAATTGATACAATTATTAGTTTGAGATTTAAATTGATACAACAAAAAGTACAAAGTTTAAATCAATACAATTATTAGTTCGGGGTTTAAATAGATATAACTTCCAAAGTTCAGAGGTATAAAATGATATTTGCCTTATTTTTTTATCATCACTACCCTACAAGATTGGAGTATTTACCATAATAATGTTTTTTCCTTCATTTTTCTTTCAAAAATCTCAAACGACCTTCTTAAATTAATTAATATCATGCATTACGTATGGAACTGTCTTCCATTTAAATATGCAAAAAAGAAGTATCATATTGAGCAAGTTTTACTCCAAAAACATTCAATAGATGTAAAAAAAAATTATAAAAAGAAAAAAAAAAGAAAAAAAAAAAACAACAATAATAATAAATTTTCAAATTAGAAAAGAAAACAAAAAAAAACAGGTGGAATGTTTTTTCTTACGCTCTTCCTTTGTATTTAATTTTCAGTGTGTTTTTTTTAGTCTAAAATCATTTTTTTAGAAAAGGAAATGATACATGAGTTTACGTTAATGTTGATTTCTTAATTGGGTAATTATATCCTTTTTCAGAAAGTAAAAAATGGCAATTATAGATATTAACTTGTAATCTTTATTTTGTGTTTTTTAGTATTTAATCACACTATTCATCGTTGTTTTAGTTCCTTCAATTCTTTCCCCTTTTAATTTTTTTTTCTATTATTTGTTATGAACCTCTTACGTTTTGCCACGTGTTACAGTTTCATCAATGGACGCATCCTATTACCCCGCCCCATTGGCTTGTTAAGTGTCAAAGTAAGGTTGTTTATAACAAGCGAAAAATATGTTGGATAATTATGGAGAAAAATCCTTATTATAAGACAATTTTATGCTATGAGATCTTACACTTTTTTCCGGACTAATTTGTGGCCCTTAAATCTTTTACCTTGATCAATGACAAATTAGAGTCTCGGATCCTTCACATTGACGATTCAAAGCCAATAGATTTGGTTGATGACTAAGTTTCTTTGGGCTATAAATAGGTGGGGATCTATGGTTGCCAAACAATTTCAAAATCTCCAACAAGTGAACGAGATAAAATAGAGACTGTTTCTTCTAGCAAGAGAGTCTGGTACTCCAAGAAAGTTTATAACTCCTATTTTGTATAGTAAAATTCTTCCATCCTGGACCGTGGTTTTGACCCTAATTTATTTAAGGGTTTTGTATGTAAAATTATTGTGTGTTATTCTTCATTATTATTATTTTCAATCTATTTATTCTCTCTCTTCCTCTTCTTCATTATTATTATTCTCAATCTACTTTGGTTGTGATCTTACTCTATTTGGTCACAATCATTTTCGTAACAAAATACCCTTTTGGTCTCTACATTTTACATCTAGTTTCTATTTGATCCATAGATTTCAAAATGTTACACATTTAATTCTTATGTTTTGAGTTTGGCTTCAGTTTAGTCTCTAGGTTTCAAAATGTTATAATTTTACCCTTGACATTTGAGTTTTGTTTCAATTAGTCCCTAGATTTTAGGATTTTCACTTTTCAAGTCAATTTTTTACTAAATACTCATTTTCTATATTTAGTGTTAATGTATGTTAATAAATTTAAAATAATTAATATAATTATGATTAATTAAGTTTCACTAACTTTCATCAAGTTTAAATTAAATTTAAATTTTCACTTGATAATTATTTTAAATCAATTAGGAGACACTGACATCAATGATTGGAAGTGAATATTTAATGAAAAATTAAAATTAAAAATGTAAAACTTAGAAACCCAGAGACCAAATTAAAATAAAACTCATACCTTTTAAAATGAGTGAGATGAGAGTCTACAGTAATCTTTTCTCTCAACTCTGTCCCACCACTTTCACCACCAACCAGCAGCCAACTGACTTCAATTCCTCACCTCCCTTATTCAATCCCTTCACTAACCTTTCCTCTCCACTTTTCTTTTATTTCCATCACCCCCTTCATTTCTTCACACCTAAATTTTCCCCTGCTTTCATTGATCTGACCCTATGGCTTTCATCAGACTTTTACCTCGCTCCTACAATATTGAACGGAAGGAATTTGTCCTTTCCATAGAAAAACATTCTAGAGGAAGTTATATCCTCCTAACTAAAGTGGGGCCTAACAAATCTTTCTTGTTACCACTATTTCCTGAGTCACTTGGATGAATTAAAAGTATCTTCAAAGCCCTCCTTGCCACACCAAAAACCAATCGTTTCTTCATAGAGAAACGCTACAAAGATCACTGTTTCTAGGTGGAGAAAACTACAAATAGACATGGGTACATAGCAGAGATCTACTATGTTGATGATAGGGACAGAAGATGCTACATCCTCGTCCCTGAGGGTGTTGACAAAAGCAATTGGACCACTTTCTACTCCTTGCTCAACTTTCATGAGGAAAAAAACAAAAAGAAAACATATTTCCAAGGTCAATCGAGTAAATCCATCAAATCTACCATTTACTCCTCCTTAGATGATGACAGCCCAAGGCGAACTTATGCAAAAACTCTCTCATTAGCCAGTCCAACTGATATATCCACAGACTTTTCAAACTTAGAAAGTCCACACAAGAACAACATAAAATTCATCAAAGAAGAAGCTGAAGAAGATTTTGATTGGGAGCATGCTTTCATCATTCATAGACGCTTATTTCATGATGACTGGACAAAGATCATAGCTCATCTGAGAGACCAAATAGGATCTATTCGATCCTATAGACCTTTTCATGTTGATAAAGCAATCCTCTTCCCAAATGACAAAGATCAGGCTAGATTTTGAATGCTATCATCAAGGTTGGGTTGCTGTGGATAAGTAATATGTCAAATATGAAAAATGGTCCCCCACTCTGCATTCTACCCCTAATCTCATCCCAAGCTCTGGAGGCTGGACAATTTTTAGGGATATCCCTTTGCATGCTTGGAATTTACATACTTTCACCTAGATTGGAGATGCATGTGGTGGTTTCTTATATCAAAGGATACTTGGAAAAAAGTTGATATTATGGAAGCCCATATCAAGATCAAAAGGAACTTCACAGGTTTCATCCCAACAGCCATAGCCATCTTTAATAACAAAGGTAATTGTTTTATTGTGCATCCAGTTACTCAGGCGTCTGGGAAGTGGTTTGTCAAGCATGATTCAAGTGTCCATGGTTTCTACATGAAGGAGGCGGTTGCGAGTTTCAATGAATTCGACACGAAGAATGAACAGTACAACTTTCGTGCAACATTTCTTACTCTCCTCAACAAAATGAACATTGTCCGGTTACAAATAATTCAATTACTACCAAATGCAAACTAGATTTTATGTCGAAACCTAAGGCAATCTAAGTATTGACCGTGAAAAAAATATTTTTAAATAAGTTGAATAGTCGAAAGGGAAAGAAAAGATGAACGAAATAGACAAGGGAAAGAAAATTTGGGATGATGAATCTGACATTAGTCACTTCAGTTTAAATGTTAAGAGAAATGTCATTTTCCCTTACCCAAGAATCAAAACTTATATTATTATAACTCATCTTATGCTCCCACCAGGCCAATTTGAATTACTAGCCCACCAAGCCCAAAAAGAAAGATTTAAAAGAAAAAGGAAAGACTGATCTATCGTGTAGAAAGCCCAACAACAAAATTAGTCCATTTGTTCGCTAAATCAGGCCAACTACTTGGAAAAATTTGAAGTTAAAGGGAATAATGTCCCTGGGCCAAACAAACCAGATTTTGAACTTTTTGTGGACTTGGGTTACATCTCCTCGGAATCAGATGCAAAAGTCTCTAGCCCATATCATAATTACAACCAGAAGCATAGACCCCATTCTCCTACTCAATCTGAGATTGTGAAAGGCAACTTGGAAGTTATTATGAAAGATAAAGAATAGGAAAATCCAAAAGCGCTAAGAAAATCCTTCAAAAAAGAATTGAAAGAATGGCTTCACTCAAATAACTTACAGGTTATTTCAGCAAATGCAATAGCAGGTTCGAATGATTTTTAGATAGTAATTTAGATGATTTCTTTTTAGGCCAAAAGGCTAAGGGGAATAGCATCTCCCCATGAAAATCATCACTTGGAACGTTAGAAGGCAACACTCTCCCTCAAAAAGAGCCTTAATAAAATGCACTATTTCTAGCTACTGCCCAAAATTTGTTATTCTCACTAGAACTAATTATCGTCTGTTAACACATCTCTGATCAAGTCTATTTGGAGCTTCATTAGCATCAATTGGATTTGTCTTAATGTCATTGGTAGATCAGAGGGGATTCTTTTATTATGGGATGACTTAAAACATCAAATTTCTAAATACATTCAAGGCACTTACTCCATATCTGCTAGATTTAAATTGAGTGATGGTTTCTCTTGGTGGGTAACGGCTATATATGGCCCAACTAAAAGAAAAGATAGAAAAAATATTTGGGATGAGTTATTCGCTTTGGCAAACCTATGTCTTCCACCTTGGATCCTTGGTGGTGATTTCAATGTCAACAGAGATCAAAATGAAACCTCCTCCACAAATCTAGCCAAACATAGTATGAAAAAATTCAATGCATTTATTGACAACTTCCCCCCGACAAATGGTACATATACTTGGACAAATATTAGGACTAGGCCTATCCTATCAAGACTCGAGCGTTTCTTATATTCACAGAATTGGGAAGATAAATTCCTTCCTCATTATACCAAGTTACTTGCTAAAACTACATCCAACCACTTCCCAATTGCCCTTGAGACTTCAAATCTTACTTGGGGCCCTTGTCCTTTCAGATTAAACAACTATGTGTAGGATAACCTGAGCTTCAAGAATAATATCAAATTTTGGTAGAGTCATCAAACTAGATATCTGAATACTCCTTCATTAGGAGATTGAAACAACTTGCTTATACTTTCATAAACTGGAGTAGAACATGAAAAATTACTAATGAGGACGAGAAATAGAGTTGGATAAAAGAAATAGAAGTTGTTGACCGACTTGAAGCCAAACATAACTTATCTGATATTGATTATCACAGAAGAATTTCTCTCAAAGCAAATCTCAGCAAGGCTATTGACAAAGAAAACCTTTATTGGTCTCAAAGATGTAAAAAACAATGGCTTGTAGAGGGAGATGAAAATACTGTCTTTTCCATAAGGTCTGCTCCAGGCAAAGAAGAAATTTTATAGCAAAAATCACCAACAAAGATGGTGTTAGCTACACAAACAACAATAGTATTAAGGAAGCCTTAATCCAACACTTTAAGGATATCTATGCTGGGAAAAACTCTGATGCATGGTATATTGACAATCTTGATTGGAATGTGATCTCTCATGAACAAAAACCACAGACTCATTGCCCCCTTCACAGAACTTGAGGTACACTTTGTGCTTAATTCTATTGCTGCTAATAAAGCTCCTGGTCCTGACGGATTTATTATTGAGTTCTTCAAAAAGTACTGGAACATTTTCAAAGAAGATATCATGGGAGTGTTCCACGAATTTTTCAGGAATTGTATAGTAAATAAAAATCTTAATGAAACTTATATTGCTTTAATTGCAAAGAAAGATAGAGCTCTTCTAACTTCTAATTACAGGCATATAAGTCTTACCACCTTCTTGTATAAAATTCTCGCCAAAGTGCTTGCAGAGAGACTCAAACTCACCTTGCCTACGACTGTATTTGAAAACCAAATGGCTTTTGTCAAGGTCGCCAAATCACTAATATCATTCTTATAGCCAATGAAGTTATTGATTTCTAGAAATGCAAAAAGACCAAAGATTTTATGTTCAAGTTTGACATTGAAAAATCTCTTGACAAGATCGACGGGAGGTTCATTGACTATATGCTCATGAAAAAAGGTTTTAATCCTAAATGGAGAAAATGGATCAATAGTTGTCTCTTAACTGTCAGTTATTCTATGTTGATTAATGGCAGGCCTAGAGGTCACATTATCCCAAACAAAGGTATCACATAAGGAGACCCTTTCTCCCTCTCTATTTTTGTTCTTGCCATGGACTATTTTAGTAGACTTATACAACATCTAGAGCAACAAAGATTAAGTAAAGGAGTTATTTTCTCTGATCAATGTGACATATATATATCCTCTTTGCTAATGACATCCTTCTTTTGTTGAGGACAATGATGTTGATATGGATAATCTCCTTAAGGTGATTAAAGTCTTTGAAATTGCTTTAGGTCTCAAGATCAACCTTAATAAGTTCTCTATTATGGGCATCACATTGACACAAGCCGAATTGATGAAGTGGTCAGAAGGTGGGCTATTATAAAAAAACACTTACCTTTTGAAATATTTGGGTGCTCCTCTCGGTGGTAAACCTATTTCCACTTCTTTTTTAGATGTCATTGTGGAGAGAATTAGGAGAAAGCTAGATAACTGGAAATACTCATAATCTCCAAATGGGGCAGAATCACTCTCATTAAATCAACCCTCAGCAGTCTCCCAACTTACCTACTCTCAGTCTTCAAAGCCCCTGTATCTACAAAACAAGTGAAAAGCTTTGGAGATACAATCTTTGGAAAGATGACTCAAGTAGAAACTCTACTCACCTTGTTCATTGGTCAATCGACACTGCTCCAAAAAATAAAGGTGGCTTAGGCATAAATAACATTGTTGATACAAACTACGCCCTTCTTAATAAATGGCTCTGGCATTTCTGCTTTGAAGAGCTCATCCTTTGGAAGCATATTATAATTGCAAAATACAAACAATCTTTTGTTACTGACATTCCCGTTGAAGGCAAGTTCAGTAATTTAAAAGCCCCGTGACACTCTATCATTAGATGCCTTGATTGGTTTGGGTAAATTATGATATGGAAGGTGAACAATGGTGCTTCGATATCTTTTTGGAAAGGAAAATGGAATTAGAGAAGCCCTCTTATTAATAGCTTTCCTAGACTTTATGCTCTTGCAAGTCTCATGAACAACTCCATTAATGATAATTGGGACATTCACATAAATGACTAGAATCTTCTCCCTCGCACACCTCTATTTGACAGAGAAATAAGGAATTGGAACAACTTTAAGAGCTCTTTGATAATACCCGAAGATAGAAAAGGTTCTGACAAGCCTCGATGGACTCTTCAAAGCAATGGTTGATGTCGAAAAAGGGTTTGTTTTCCCTAGGGGTTTATTTGTAATTTACTTATGGGCCTAGGGCTTCCTATCTGTCTATTTATTTGAGCAGTCTTTCTGTATTTCAGTGTAACTTAATAATAAGATTCAATCGTGGTTTTTTTCTCCCTGGCCTAGGGTTTTCCACGTAAATCAGTCTTGTGTTTCTCTTCTTCTATTTTTATTTTTATCATGGTATCAAAGCACGGGGACGAAACCCTAGCCACCATTGATGAGTCTCCTTCGACGACAAATTTTGAGATGGCTGACACGATTAAGGAAGCTATCCAACAATACCTAGAGACTGCATTACCTCGCCTCCTCCAACAAATGAGTGTCGGTAGACAGATCGGGTCTCGCCCAGATGTGAGCGATGCCCAGCCACCCTTCAACCGGAGACCAGCCGACATCTCAAGTGTAGATAGTGGTCGGCGAACAGATCCATCCTTGTTCGGTGTTTGTCCAGGTTCAGTCGTAGCCCAGACGGTGTTCAGTGACTATTCAGATCCATTGACGACGATCAGACCTATCGATCGGTCGGGAACCTTCGAGCACAACAGGTCAGTCGATCTCCCAGAATTTTTCGCACAACCCAGACGAGAGCTCCCAACCACCGCGACTTTGGATGAACTTCCAGCAGCGACTTCAAACCCTAGGGCAGTCGACCACACCGGGTTGCGCAACCAATCGACGACATTTTCTGACCAGCAACCTCCGGGGTAGGACAGTCGGTCTTCTCTGACTGCATTGACGTCAGTCCAGTTGTTTTTCTAGCGAACTATCCGACCGGTCTGACCGGGGCATGTTCTGATGAGATTAAAAGCAGGTTTGTTTTCCTCTAGCAACAGCTCGCTGAATTTGGGTCAGTTCTTGGTACAAACTCAAAAATGGTTCAACCGGAATCGTCAAATTTACAGCTAAGCTTTGAGAACCTGGTAAACTCTTTCCATTCTTTACCTGCTACAAATTTATTATCTGGATCAATAGAACACTCTGCAGGGATTATAATTGGAGAAAAGTTTAATGGCAAAAATTATTTTTCATGGTCTCAATCCATACGAATGGCTCTGGAAGGAAGATAGAAATTTAGCTATCTAACTGGGGAGATAGCCAAACTTGAACCCGGTAGTCCTCATGAGCGTCTTTGGAGAGCAGAAGATTAATTTCTACAATCAGTTCTGGTGAGTAGCATGGAACCTCAAATTGGCAGACCATTACTTTATACGGCGACTGCCAAAGAGATCTGGGATGTAGTACAGCAGTTGTATTCGCAGAAGCAGAATGCATTCCACATATATACCTTACACAAACAAATTCATGAATGTAAGCAAGGAGCTATGGACGTCACGTCATACTTCAACAAATTGTCCTTGTTAGGCAAGAAATGGACTTATGCCGTGAGATTGTCTGGAGATGTACATATGATGGAACGTAATATTCCAAACTTAAGGAAGCTAATCGAGTGTACGGTTTTCTGGCAGGGTTAAATCCAAAATATGACGGTGTTCGCAGCAGCATTTTGGGTTAACGCCCTACACCATCACTGAGGGAGGTGTGCTCTGAAATACGCCTCGAAGAAGATAGGTCTAAGCCCATGAATATTTCAGTTGTTATGTCTACTGAGGCTGCAGCTTTTGCCACCAAGTCATTTGGATCAGATAGTGACAAGAAACCTCCACCTATCTGTGAGCACTGCAAAAAACCATGGCACACGAAAGACCAGTGTTGAAAGCTTCATGGGAAACCTCAAAATTACAAATGACATCAGTCACAGAACAAGACTGATTCTGGACGTGCTCTGGCCAGCGACTCGAAAAATGACAAGACTTTGACTCCGCCTCAAGTTGACAGTCAGAGTAACTTAAGTGTTGTTGGGGTCAGTGCAATTGCACACTCAGGTACGACTCAGTCTTTTGGTTTTATTAGCATTAATGGTAAACAACCTTAAATTGTGGATTCTGGAGCAACAGACCATCTGACCGAGTCTTCTGATCATTTTATCTCATATCACCCGAGTGCCGGCAATGAAAAAATTAGAATCGCCGATGGCTCATTTGCCCCCATAGCAGAGAAAGGACATCTATCTCCGTTTGATGGTTTGATATTGCGTGATGTGCTGCATGTTCCTAAAATTTCGTATAACTTACTATCTGTTAGTAAAATTACAAGGGACTTGAACTGTCAAACTGTTTTCTCACCCGACATTATTTTATTTCAGGATCTGGGCTTGGAGACGACGATTGGTATTGCTCAGCATGATAGGGGGCTCTATTTCCTAACTGATGAAACTTCCTTTAAGGATGGTTATAGGACTAGTTTTGTTTCTTTGAATTTCTCTGTTGTTGAAACTAATTTTATGTTATGGCATTACCGTCTAAGACATCCTAGTTTTCAATATATGAAGTACCTTTTTCTGCATTTATTTCATAATATTAATATGTCATCCTTACAGTGTGATGTGTGTATCCGGGCTAAACAGAGTCGTGTTTCGTTTCACTCTCAACCTTACAAGCCGTCCAAACCATTCAGTCTTATCCATAGTGATGTCTGAGGTCCCTCACCTACCACTACCTCTACAGGTAAACGGTGGTTCGTCACCTTTATTGACGATCACACCAGATTGACCTGGATCTTCCTTTTGATCGATAAGTCTAAGGTGACCTCCGTTTTCCAACAATTTTATGCGACCGTCGAAACCCAATTCAACACAAAAATTACCATTTTACGGAGTGACAACAGGCGTGAATTCATTAATAACTCATTCCGGGACTTCCTGGTATCTAAAGGAATCATCCATCAAAGCTCGTGTGCCTATACTCCCCAGCAAAAGGAATCACCCGTTCCCTTATGATATCTACCTCTCTTCCTTTCTATTTGTGGGGCGATACTATCCTCATTGCAACCCACTTTATCAACCGCATGCCTTCCCGTGTCTTGTCCTTCCATACTCCTCTTGAATGTTTCAAAGAATTATATCCCAACACTCGGTTAATTCCTGACGTACCTCTGCGGTTTGGATGTGTTGTCTTTGTCCATACCCATGGTCCCAATCGTACAAAATTCACTCCTCGTGCCGAGAAATGTGTCTTTGTTGGGTATCCTCTCCATCAACGTGGGTACAAGTGTTATCATCCCTCGTCTCGAAAATACTCTGTGTCTATGGATGTCACCTTTCTTGAGGATCAACCGTTTTTTCTCGTTAGTCCTCTTCAGAGGGAGTGTCCTAGTGAAGAGACTAACTGGTCCTCGTACTCTATCCCCCTAGAGATGTCGGCTGAACCTGAAGATCCTAAATCTGTTCTTTCTAGTCCTGTTCTTCTCACTAATCAAGTCTCTTGGATAACCTACTACAGGAAGAATCTCAGGAAGGAAACAGTGTCGCCTGTCGCCTCTCCGGCTCCAGTTCATGAGTCTGACTCAGTCTCAGTTTCAGGTATGAATATCCCTGTTTGTGATATTGATGATTGTGTTGAGACTGATAATTGTAGAATGGATAGAGATGTAGAGATTGATGCAAATAATGAGAAAATAGAGGGAACTGAGTAGGATGGAGAAACTGATAGAAAAGACAACACTGAAGAAATAACTTTAGCAAACGAGAATAGTGGAAAGGAAGGTGATTGTGTAGGAAATCCTTCTCACAAAAGATCCATAGATCAGACGGTTGACTGCAGTAAGGAACGTGGAGAAGAGGAGAACCGTGATACGTTTCTTGATCTTCCAATTGCCTTGAGAAAAGGGACTCGTTGATGTACAAAGTTTCCTATGCATAGTTACATGACATATAGTAACCTATCTCTTGAGTTCAAGGCTCTTACTACCCGTCTAGATACGATAATGGTTCCAAGTACTATACAAGTTACCATGGAAACTCCCGAGTGGAGGGTTGCGGTTATGGAAGAAATAAGAGCCCTATAGAAAAATGGAACATGGGAACAGGTTACTCTTCCTGAGGGGCATAAGATGGTTAGATGTAAATGGGTATTTACTGTCAAGTACAAATCCGATGGCTCGATTGACAGATATAAGGCAAGACTGGTTGCCAAAGGCTTTACCCAGACCTTTGGTATTGATTACTCTAAGACATTCTCTCCTGTGGCCAAACTCAATACAATCCGGGTGCTATTATCTGTTGTTGTTAATAAAGATTAGCCTTTGCACCAGTTGGATGTGAAGAACGTGTTTCTTAATGGAGAACTCGAAGAAGAAGTCTATATGAGCCCTCCACCTGGCTTCGAACATCAATTAACCATCGGGTTTGTAGATTGAAGAAATCTCTGTATGGGTTGAAACAGCCGCCAAGAGCCTGGTTTGACAAATTCACCATGTTTGTTAAAGTTCAGGGGTATGATCAGGGGCACTCAGACCACATGCTGTTCACAAAAAGGTCGAGTTCAGGAAAGACTTCAGTACTTATTGTGTATGTAGATGACATTATTCTAACTGGTGATGATACTGATGAAATCATAAGACTTAAAACGAAGATGGCTGAAGAATTTGAAATTAAAGATCTGGAAAAATTACGATACTTTCTTGGGATGGAGGTGGCCCGATCGAAAGAGGGTATATCTGTCACAATGAAAGTATACTCTAGATCTTCTCAAAGAAACAAGAATGACTGGGTGTAAACCTGTAGACACCCCTACAAAGTATAATGTCAAACTGAGTAATGTTAATAATGGAGCTTCTGTTAACAAAGAAAGATATCAGCGATTAGTCGGGAAGTTGATATATTTATTTCACACAAAACCTGATATATCATATGTCGTGAGTGTTGTTAGTCAGTTCGTGCAAGCTCCCTATGAAGAACATATGACAGTAGTTGAACACATCTTACGGTATTTAAAGGGCACTCCTGGTAAAGGTCTTCTGTTCAGGAAGTCTAGTAAACATGGTATAGAAGCATATACAAATTCAGACTGGGCTGGATCTTCTGTTGATAGAAAGTCTATGTCTGGATATTGTACGTTTGTCTGGGGCAATCTGGTCACTTAGAGAAGTAAAAAACAGGGAGTGATTGCCAGGAGTAGTACAGAAGCCGAATATAGAGCCATGTGTTTGGGGATATGTGAAGAGATCTAGTTGAAGAAATTATGAACAGATCTTTGACAAGACAGTGAGCTTCCAATGAAGTTGTTTTGCGACAATAAAGCAGCAATAAGTATTGCCAACAATCCGGTCCAGCATTATAGGACTAAACACGTCGAGATTGACAGACATTTCATTAAAGAAAGATTGGACAATGGGAGCATATGTATTCTCTACATCCCTTCAAATCAGCATATTGTAGATGTCCTTACAAAAGGGTTGTTAAGACAGAGTTTTGATTACTGTGTCAGCAAGTTGGATCTTATCGATATTTACGCCCCAACTTGAGGGAGAGTGTCAAAAAAGGGTTTGTTTGCCCTAGGGGTTTATTTGTAATTTAATTATGGGCCTAGGACTTCCTATCTATCTATTTATTTGAGCAGTCTTTCTGTATTTCAGTATAATTTAATAATAAGATTCAATCGTGGTTTTTTCTCCATGGTTTAGGGTTTTCCACGTAAATCAATCTTGTGTTTCTCTTCTTCTATTTTTATTTTTATCAGTTTATACAACATCTCCTCAGCCAAAATGAATCTCTTTTGCTCATCTATAAGTGATAATACTAATAAGAACCATCTTATTTTCAACAAAGTATGGAATCTTATATTCCAAAAAAAATGCAAATTCTTTCTTTGGATAATACTACACGATGGCCTAAACACTATTGAGACTCTTTAAAAAAAGGCTGTCTAATTCTTCTCTCAGCCCAAACTAGTGCAAAAGGAAAGTATGAATCAACTGTTCATCCATTGTGACTTTGCAAAAACTATTTGGAGGAAAATTCAACCTTGGACCAAGCAACATCAGGAATGCTAATGGCATGCTTTCACTTGCAGATGCAATATGCAATATAAACCTCACAAAAAAGAAAAGGTATTATTGTTTTCAACTTAGCTATAATCATTTGTTGGTCTTTATGGCTTGAAAGAAATAATCGAATCTTCAACGATCTTGAAAACTCTAAAGTAAAGGTTTGGGAAAATGCTCATGTTCTCTTTGGTTTGTGGTGCTCCAAACCAAAACGCTTCAAAGACTACTTCCCAGCTATTATTTCATTGAATTTTAATGCTTCATGTAACTTCACTTTCTTATTGGGCTCATCTCCGGCCCTTCTTTTGTAACCCTTTTTATTGATAATTAATGAATGGGTTGAGATATGATGATGGTGCTAAGGAGGTGTCAACCTAACTAAGATGTTTCGGTGCATCTACTGACCTCGGTTGTATCTTTTTCACAAAAAAATAAAATAAAACTCAAATCTCAAGGGTGAAATTGTAAGATTTTGAAACTTAGGTACAAAATTAAAATCAAACTACAAACTTAAGTACTAAATGTGTAACATTTTGAAACCCAAGAATCAAATATAAAGGAAAATTGCCAAAATAGGAAAATTTTACGGGTGTTAAAGAATTTTGGGATCGATTTTTAAGAAGAAGACATTTAGGACAAATTTTATGTGAAATTTCTAAATTGCCCTTTTAGTTAAGAAAACCTTAAAATGAATGAAAAGAGCAGTCTCACTCACTTCTCTTGCATGAGAACACCTTCGGCGATCACATTCAGCCAAATCCTTCAACGATGATTCTTCCGAAAAAATCCTTCAGCAGCGACACCTTGTTAGAGTTAGAAAACATGCAGCAGAAGAAAAATAGATCATTAAGCATTCCAATTCATTAATTTTGGCTTTAAATTAAGCATGCTCATAAACTAATAAGAGAGTTTCATGACATACCTTTGAAAAAACACTTGATTCTTGAATCTCAACTGCAATCTCCTTGAAATCAGTTCGTGAACCACCTCAAGGTCTTCCCTACTATCCTCTTGGTATCTTATATTGAGTTGTGAGACTCAAAATAAGCTTGGATTAAGTGAATTTGGAGATGAGATTACTGCATCACCATGGTTAAAGACCTTCTTCAACCTCAAGGATTTTTCAGGAAAAAAACACAATTGCATGCTCGATTCTCACTTCAATCTTCTTTATTTATTGCATGACTATCATGCAAACAGTATTGTTGCATGTATTGCAGCTCATGCTTGAAAGATTGACTCAAATCTGAAAATGGAAAATGAGTGAGCTTCTTACTTAGAAAGTGGAAAAAATCTCACTTTTGAGATTTTTCCATTTCCATTTCTTTTTCATTTTTTGATTTCCAAATTAATTTCTAAAATTAATTTTCTTTTTCAAATTAATTCAGTAATTAATTTATCTAATAAAATTAATAATTAATAATTTATTAAACAATTTAATTAATTCTAATAATTTAATATCAAATATTAAATTAATAATTTTTTTCCAATTCCACTATCATGAATCTAATATTTAAATCATATTTAAATATTAATTGATTCTCCAATTTCTTTTAATTCTAAAAATTAATGCGTAATTATATCATATATAATTACTAATTTCCTTAATTTGAATTTGAACGTTTCAAATCAATTTATCACGTTACTCCAAGGCTAATCCATTTGTGAGCTATAGGGGGACCTTGTGGACCTACAGATTATGGGCTCCAACGATATGAGATTAATTGGTTAAACTTTTACTCCAAATTAACCCCCGTTCATTAACTACTGGGTCACTCTACTAAAGCCCAGAGTTGCACTCCCCTCACTGTAGATATATTATGTCCACTCGATATAACCATAATTAGTAAGTTAACCCTTTACAGGTTGTTCGTAATAACGGCAGGGTCAAATGGTTGTTTTACCCCCCGAGATTACCTCTTGTTCCTTAAGTCCCACTGATCCTCTAATGAACAATTGGTTTGTGATCCGATTAATAAATCGAGTCCCTCTCAGGCCAATGAGAGGGTGGGGCCCCTTGTTCAAGACTTGGAGTCAACAGTTAAGGGAACGACCCTCTCTACTATCCATGAAAGCGGGTATGAGTGAATTCCATCTTGCACCCTATGTCCCAACACTATAAGAAAAATGAGTTCCTCCGACGCTTAAATAGAGCATCGGGAGTTAGGTCGTCGAGAGAGACGGTCTCTCCCGATGAAGTAAAGGACCAGGGGAACTCCCGACGCCGTAAAGGTTCGTCGGGAGTTCCCGAAGAACTCTCGACGTGTCACACCCCCTCCCAGATTACCCTCTTAATCTAAAAGAGGATATGACCGTGGTAGTTGCTAGCCCTGCTGCCAGCACCTACCACCTTAGCCCTCTAATCTAAATGCCAACCTGTTAAACATTAATAAGGTATGCATATGGTATGTCTCCTTAAGGTTCTACAAAATATTATATAAACACATGCATATAGCCATGATATAACATCTAAGGGGAGAAGCATTCACAGATGGGCCCAAGTATCTCTAACAAAGCCCTAGTCCTTCTCAAAACATGTGTGCATAAATAAATCATCAACCTAAGTCTTCTTAATAAGCCGAGTCTCTCAGTGGCAAGCAGCAGCAGGATCAACCTTGAGGAATCTGACCGCTACCTGAGAAGGGAAAACATAGAAATTCTGTGAGCTAAAAGCCCAGTGAGCGACTATAGAACCGTATAACATCATGCATTACATCACTATAAACATGTAAATATACTAATGAGTATCTCAAGAAATTGTCTCTAAGTGTAGCTTTAAACCATTCTTAGACATCATCCAACATCATTATTCTCTAGTTGAGAACGAGCCTAAACGCTCTAGCTCCCAACATTTAATACAGGCCAAGAGACTCATACTTCGGTCTCTCATTCAGAACTGCCTACGTGCACGTGGCTATACTAAGTACCATCATACCTTAGGTACTTCCGCTCAGATACCTTCTCAAACCTGTCCTTCAGTATCGAGCTACTAAGATACTCAAATGTCCTTCGGTATCAAGTTGGTCAGGTACCTTCTCAAATGTCCTTCGGTACCGGGGTATTTTGTAGCATCAAATTAAGTTCTATTGCCTACCATCTACACAAGAACTCATTTTCTCATAGCCTTCATCTAGGAAGCATATTTTAACATTAGAAACTTAACTTTTGTAATGACTACATGACATATCTTGGCCTGTGTTACACATATACAAGCCGGGAAACATGCGTTAAGTTATTCTCCAACCATTTGTTACTTGAGGAAGTATAAATTCATCATTAATATCATTATAACTTACTTGATCTTATATGCATAAGTGTTGGAGACATTAATTCACTTAGTCACTCACCACTCGTCAAGGCTCTTAACAGTTTATACGCCTCTCCTAGCTCTCCTTGGCCTAAAAGGACATAATTTCCGGTTAAACTACTTAGAATTCTTAGTAAAATACCTCAAATAGTTCATTTACTAAAGGAACTTTCATCAACAAATACAGCTTTACTGGCAAGATCCTCATGAGCGAGATCAGCGAGATCCTCATGAGCGAGATCAGCGAGATCCTCATGAGCGAGATTAGCGAGAACCTCATGAGCGAGATCAGCAAGAACCTCATGAGCGAGATCAGCGAGATCCTCATGAGCGAGATCAAGCTTTTCCTGGCAACTTTCATCCTAGCAATACTGACCTTACCAGCGATACTTAGCCCAATTTCTAGCGAGATTTCCTTCTAGAGCGAGATCCTCATCACAAAATCAGCTAAATTTCCTTCATAAGCGAGATCCTCATTCCCATATCTCGCTATAACTCTCCACGGTGAGTTGTTTGCTTGTTTTTCCCAAGCAACTGTCTGCTTATGCACCGTTTCCCTATTACAACTTTAAAAATTCATAACTCAAAATCCAGAGCTCTTTTCTAGAAACTTCCTTCTACAAACTTGTTTAAAATTGAGTTAACTTTATTACTTAAAATGTCAGCTAAAAATTCATTATATTTTGGCCTGAAGCTTCCAATCTTCACCTCGGGCCCTGATTAATCCGAGGTTCTGCCTCTTCTGTAAATTCTCTATTTTTATCCTTCTCCTCTTGAAATATTTCTCCGTCAGGACAACCTTGAAAACTAGATTCTCCCAGCTTTCAAATGGCACCGATTTCACTAAATTTTCTCTTTTCCATTGCCGAAACCATGCTTTTGAAGTTTCACTTCCCTTTTAATCTTTCTGCCGCTTCCCGAGTTCAAAGAGTAGATTGCCACGTCACCCCACATCTAGTGCCTCCAGCCAAACTAATGAATGAGTTTCTTCATTTAATATATTTTCCTTCCCTTCCTTCATAATCCCTATAAATAAACATGAATTTCTACTTAATAAATATGTAATATAACATTCCTTTGGTTAAACATGCTTATTTAGGGAACCTAGAGTTCAGGGTTTACACGACACATCAAACCGACATCGGGAGTTCTCTGAGAACTCCCGACATATTAAAATGGTGTTGGGCATTCCCCGGGGAACTCTCGACGTCAGGCGTTGACTGTCGAAAGTTCCCGCGGAACTCTGACGGATCTCTCGTCGCTCATCGGGCGGCGTCGGGAGAGGGGTCTAGTTTAAACCAGACCCCTTCTTCTTCCCCATTCCCCCTATGTTTTCTCTCTCCCTTTCAAAAAACCCTAACCCCCCCCCCCCCCCCAACTGCCGCCGCCCCTATTTTCTTCCTCTCTCTCTCAAATTTTTCCCTCTTTCTCCCATTTTCCTCATTTTCTTCACCATTCTTCCTCACTCCCCCATTTTTCCATCATTTTACCCTTTAACTCCCATTTTCTCCATTTTTTCCATCCAATTTTTCTTCCATTTTTCCCATCAAATTTTTCTTCCATTTCTCCCTTTTCTTCCATCCTTTTACACTTTCCATTTTTCCCATAAAATTTTTCTTCCATTTCTCCCTTTTCTTCCATCATTTTTTGCTGCCGCCGCCGTTGTCGCTGCAATCAACTGCCCGTCGCCGTTGTCGTCTCCTCGCCGGTAATTTTCTCATTTTATTTTATCTTGTATACTTATTTAAATCATATGTGAAATGCCCATTAAAATGTGTTAAATATTGTATTTGCTTTTGTTAATTTTCTGAAATTGTTGTACAAATCATGCCCATCAATATTATGCCCATTAAAATATTATTTGAAATTTTTAACAATTCAAAGATGTTGAATAAATGAAAGGCCTATATTAATCTAAAAAATATAAAATAAATCTTTAAACCTCCAATTTGGTACTTAACACATTTAATATTTTAAAAAAGTTTAAAGAATCTACTAGACATAAAACGAAATTCTATATCTAATAGAAAATTGAACTTTAAATTTTGTTCAATAGGCTTGTAAATTTTAGAAGATGTTGAATAGATGAAAGGCCTATATTAGACACAAAATTGAAAGCTTGGAGACGTACTAAATAAAACATTTGAAAGTTGTTAAGACAATTTAAACGGTCTAGGGACCTATGTGTTTATTTTTCCTTAAGAAATGAAAATTATGGAACTCAATACTTAATAATACATTGTACTTTGTCCTCTAATCCAGGTTATTTTTTGGATTACAAGTTGGTCAGAAAATATTTATTTTTAAGGATGAATAAAGAACGGATTAAACTAAGGAATAAGTTATCAGTGGAGTATAGAGAAGGAGTATCACATTTCTTAGATATGGCAAGGTTTCATGTTAATGATTCCGGACGAATAAGATGTCCATGCAAGAATTGTATGAATTCAATTTGGGAAAAGATAGATATTGTTGAACGACATCTATTAACATATGGAATATCTCCCTCATATTGTGAATGGGTATATCATGGAGAGCCAGCAAACTTATCTAGAAGTCATACAAGTCATTCAATACAGGATATTGAAGTAGATAATATAGAGAGTAATGCTGTCGAAGAAAATGAGATGTTGAATCTTATAAACGATTTACAAGTTCCAATTGAAAACGAAAATGCAAATGAAGGAAGGATTGAGAATAATGAAATGTCCTTTAATGGTCAAGAAAGAGATACCATGAACTTATTCGAGGATTTAATGGCCAAAGCACGTAATGAATTATACCCTGGGTGTTCGCAATTTTCGTCCTTAAACTTTTTAGTGAAGTTGATGCATATCAAAGTTTTGAACGGAATTGTTAAAAGCAGCGTTTCCAACTGACACCTCTATACCTACTTCCTTTTATGAAGCCAAGCAAAAATTGCGTGATTTAGGCCTAAGTTATGAGTCTATTCATGCGTGCAAATATGATTGTGTATTGTATTGAAAAAAGTTTGCAAATTTGCAACAATGCCCTGTTTGTGGTGAGTCTCAGTACAAAGTTAATGATGGCAAGGGTAAAAAAAATACCACATAAGGTATTGCGTCATTTTCCATTGATACTAAGATTAAAACGATTGTTTGCATCAAAAGAAGGTGCTTCTGACATAAGATGGCATAAAGATAAGCGAGTTGAAATGGAGGATGTATTGCGACATCCAGCTGATGCAGAGGGGTGGAAACATTTTGATCGTGGATTCCCTCATTTCGCTTTAGATCCTCGAAATGTTTGTTTGGGATTAGCTTCTGATGGCTTCAATCCGTTTGGAAATATGAACACTTCTTATAGTATGTGGCCTGTGGTGATAATTCCTTATAATTTGCCCCCTTGAAAATACATGAAGGAAACAAACTTCTTCATGTCTTTGCTCATACCTGGTCAAAAATCTCCTGGAAAGGAAATTGATCTTTACTTGCAACCGTTGATTGAAGAGTTGAAAGAGTTATGGACAATTGGTGTGCGAACTTATGATTTTGTTGCTGGTGAGTTTTTTCAACTATATGCTACCTTATTATGGACGATTAATGACTTCCCTACGTACGGTGACTTATCTGGGTGGAGTACAAAAGGTTATCAAGCATGTTCAATATGCAAAGAAGATAACTCGTCCTTTGGGATAAGAGGGAAAATATCATTTATGGGACATCGACATTATCTTCCAGATAATTATAGTTGGCGTCGAAGTAGACAACATGATGGAAAAGTTGAACGTAGACCTCCACTAGTCGTAATGAATGGAGAAAAGATATTACAATAAATAAATACGCTAAATTTTTTTGTGCTTAGCAAACATCCATCGAAGCAAGATAAAAAAAGAAAGCGAATTCTAAACTGGACTAAAAAAAGTATTTTTTTCCAACTTCCATATTGGTCCAAACTATTGTTATGACATAAATGGGATGTAATGCATATTGAAAAAAACATATGTGGCAATTTGGTGGGCACATTGTTAAATATTGAAGAAAAGACAAAGGATACAATGAACGCTCGATTAGACTTACAAGATTTGAAGATAAGAAAGAACCTACACTTGATACAGGTCGATAACAAATTTGTAAAACCACACGCAGCATACACATTAACAAATGGTGAACGGATTTCGTTTTGTAAGTATTTGAAATCAGTGAAATTCCCTGATGGATTCGTATCTAACATATCACGATGTGTCAATGACAAAGATGGAAAAATATCGGGGCTGAAAACATACGACTGTCATGTGTTGCTTCATAGACTACTCCCTATTGGTATTCGAGCATACCTACCGAAGAACATATCCACTGCTTTGTTGAGTTGTGTACATTCTTTCGCGACTTATGTGCAAAGACAATATGTGTAAGTGATTTGAACAGACTACAAGCAGACATCATAGTCATACTTTGTAAATTGGAGAGAATATTCCCACCTGACTTTTTCGATGTAATGGTACACCTTACAGTTCATCTACCATATGAAACCAAAGTGGTGGGTCCAGTTAGTTACAGTTGGATATATCCTATTGAAAGAAGTTTATGAATATTAAAACAATTTGTACGGAACAAAGCACGTCCCGAGGGGTCTATAGCAGAAGCATATGCAATGAATGAATCATGGAACTTCTGCTCGAGATATCTAAGTGGGATTGGAACGAGATTCAATAGAGATGAACGAAATGATCATTCCCGATCACGAGATATTTGGTGAATTTGAATTATTTAGGCAAAGGGTACGGCCATTAGGGGCGTCAATTTTACGGACGCTATCAATGGAGAAAAAGCATATTGCACATTGATACATTCTCAACAATTGTAAAGAAATAACAGACTATCGCAAGTACGTTTCAAACTTTTTCCATTTCTAAATTCTAGGGTATCTCCTTTGATATAACATTTAAATGATCAATTTTATAGGCAACATTTGAGGTTAATTCGTCGTGAAGCTCAAAGCGCCTCTCACTTATATATAAAACATCAACGCAAATTTTTCGATTGGTTCAAATCTCAGGTATACATAGTCATTTTGTAGGCAATAGTTGAGGGATGATTCATTTTTCATATTCATTTTTAATGTATAAGTAATTATCAGGTTCTACAATGGCGCGAGAGAGAAGACATCTCCGATGATTTCTTTTCACTTGCAATGGGACCTTCGTCTGAGGTGCGCTTTTACAATGGATGCATTATTAATGGGGTATGGTTTCACACTGTAGAGCGTGATAATCGTAGAGCTACACAAAATAGTGGAGTCCTAGTGGCCGGGGAGATTAGTGAGAACACAAGTGTGGATAACAATTTCTACGGTGTTGTAGAAGAAGTATTAGATTTCTAATATGCGAACAGAAGACGTGTTTTCTTGTTGAAGTGCAGATGGTTTAACACAGATAACAACAAAAGTAATAGGACACATGTGGATTTAGGATATAAATCGATCAATACATCACACTTTTGGTATGTCGACGAGCCTTTCATCTTTCCTATCCAAGCACAACAAGTATTTTACATTGATGACATCAAACATGATAGCAATTGGAAAGTTGTTCAAGTAGTCCAAAATAAACGAATATGTGATGTACCAGAAGTGGATGATGTTGAAAACGCACAACTAGATTTACTAGAAATTGGTGGTGGCGTCCGAATGGATGAAACCATTGAGGAGGTTACTTTATGTAGAGTTGACGTTGATCCTATAGTTGTGGAAAGACCAATTATTGTACATGGTGAAGAACAATTATCTCCCAATAACAGTTCAAGTGTTGATGAATAATTTGAATTAGATTACGATAATGAGTAATGATGT
The DNA here is from genome assembly GCF_027475165.1 of Benincasa hispida. Taxonomy (NCBI): domain Eukaryota; kingdom Viridiplantae; phylum Streptophyta; class Magnoliopsida; order Cucurbitales; family Cucurbitaceae; genus Benincasa; species Benincasa hispida. The sequence continues at coordinate 73,045,313 of NC_143480.1, forward strand.
ATCTACTCAATTCTCTTTTTATCTAGCTTACACGTATTTATTGTTAATTTAATATTGTTTTCTCTTTTTTGTGTTTGTATAGATTCAATGTCAAACCCTAATAGGCAACAGGAGGCTGATGAAGAATTCCAGGAGTTATATCTAGGCAACACGGTATCTTCTGTGGGTGATACTTCAGGTTAGTATATTTTGAAATATATTCTGTTAACTGAAATACATCATAAACCGTTTTAAATTTTTTATTCTTCAAATAGTAGCTAAGCATCCAATCGGAAGAAACGAGAGCATTGGCGGAACATCGAGTTGGAAAAATACGTCCAAAAACATGAGAAAATTACAATCGTGATAAATGAGGGGAGACGAAACCAATATCTCAACATTCGGTACGATTTAGTAATGTGATCGGCGTCGCCGTGAGATCTGCATTTTCAGTACGTTGTCGTACTTTTGCTGAGGTTCCAAACGAGTTCATAGAATTGGCTAAAAGTCAATTATTGGTAAGTAATTATAAGTTTATTCTTTTACAGTCATTAACATCATCTATGCTAATTCTTCCCTCCCTCTTTTGTAGGCTCATTTCGAACTTGATCTGTCCAATCAACGACTTAAACATTTTATAGAACATCAAATGTAAAACTCCTTCAAAGAATTTAGAGCAGATTTGCACAGACATTACAAAAAATGTGGAGATCCTCCGCAAGCACGTGTCAATTTGCCTAGTTGGCTTAAAAATAGGCCAGAAGATTGGGACTTTTTGTATGACCGCTTCGAGAGTGAAGCGTTTCAGGTACAATATTTATGGCGTGTATCATTTGCTGCATTTACTAATACATCACACTATTGACATATTTTTTTTCCTTCAAATGTAGGAAATGTCTATGACGAACAGGAAAAATAGAGAGAAATTACCGTTCGACCACGTAGGTGGATCGAAGTCATTCCTGCAAATTCAGGCAGAGTTATAGTAAAGAAAGGGTCAAGAAATAGGACGTGTTGACCTATTTAGGGAAACACAATCTAAAGATGGCAAGTTTGTGAACGAGGCAGCTGAAAATGCACATGTAACATTTTTTTGCTTTACTGTCGTGTTTTTTTTTCACTTTTAACTTTAATTGCTCGTTCTTACCCATTTAATTATTATGTCTAACATCAAATGTTGGAATTACAATCCAGCCCCACTCTAGAAGGTTCTCAACCACTAACAGGGGATGAAATCTGTGAGACGGTTTTGAGTAGACGAACCGGATATTCAAAAGGTCTAGGTTGGGGCCCTAAGCCTAAGTCAAGAAGGAGTAGCATCTTATCAAGCTCGTTCATCTACTCAAGGAATGGAGGCAGGAATGGAGGAATTGAGAGTCAATTTCCAACAGTCTCAGTCGAGGATTAAGGAACTTGAAGACATTCAGAAAAGAATGCAAGAGGATCATGCAAGACAAATGGAAGAAATGAAAAAAATGATTGAAGACATGGTACGATCACATAGAGGAGACCCATCAAATTAGGTATGATTACTACATTATTTAGTTGTCTAATATGTTGCTATCCTGCAGTTATGGTAGCAAAGTTTAGTTATGTCTTAAGTAGCTTTATGATAATTAAAGAATTGTTGGCTATCCTGCATTTATGGTAGCCAAACAACTGGATTTTGATGTGTTTTTTGTTGGCTCTCTCCTTGCTTCTTTTTTTGACTTTTTATTCAACTATATCTCGCTCTCTCCTTGCCTCTCGCTCTCTCCCTAAATCTCACTCTCTCTCTGTATCTCGCTCTCTCTTTGAATCTCGCTCTCTTCCTGTATCTCGCTCTCTCCTTGCCTTTCGCTTTATCCCTGTATGAAAGAGCTGGTTGGTCAAGAGAGAGCTTTGAGTCTTATCATTATTGTTTTGAATCTGTCTTTGTGTCTCTTCCTCCATGATTCCCTAATGGAAGACTGGCCTACTCTTGACACACTGCATATTCACCTTCCCTGGGATCAAAACTTCTTTTTTATTTTTTTTATTTTTTATTCAACTGTATCTCGCTCTCTCCTTGCCTCTCGCTCTCTCCCTGAATCTCGTTCTCTCCCTGTATCTCACTTTCTCCCTGTATCTCGCTCTCTCCCTGAATCTCGTTCTCGCCCTGTATCTCGCTCTCTCCCTGAATCTCGCTTTCTCCCTGTATCTCGCTCTCTCCTTGCCTCTCGCTCTCTCCTTGTATGAAAAAGCTAGTTGGTCAAGAGAGAGCTTTGAGTCTTATCATTATTGTTTTGAGTCTGTCTTCGCTTCTCTTCCTCCATGATTCCCTAATGGAAGACTGACCTACTCTTGATACACTGCATATTCACCTTCCCTGGGATCAGAACTTCTTTTTTTTTTTTTTTTTTACTTTTTATTCAACTGTATCTTATTCTCTCCTTGCCTCTCGCTCTCTCCCTGTATCTCGCTCTCTCCTTACCTCTCGCTCTCTCCTTGTAACTTGTTCTCTCCTTGCCTCTTGCTCTCTCCTTGCCTCTCGCTCTCTCCCTGAATCTCTCTACCTCTCGCTTTCTGTGAGTTTCCTCTTCTCTTACGTTTTTCATTATCTTAACTTTTTGTGTATTTATGAATGTTTACGAAGTTTAATGTGTTGTGAGGAGAGGGGAGGGGTGGTGTAAATTTTTTATTAAACCATTTTGGGGATAAATTTGAGTTTTATGTGTGTTGGTCATCATTGTTTACTCCTTTTGTATGTTTTTTTATGTTCGGGAGGTTCCATGTTTGTCGCGGGGGGTGGGTAGAGTTTCATTACACCCGTCTTGTCCTTGAACTTAGCTATTTTGTGTATTTATGAAAGTTTAATGTGTTGTTGGGGGGGGGGGGGAAGGGAGGGGAGGAGAAGGTTAAAATTTGGGTTAAACCATTTTGGGGAGAAATTTGAGTTTTATGTGTGTTGGTCATCATTGTTTACTCCTTTTGTATGTTTTTTTATGTTTGGGAGGTTCCATGTTTGTCGTGGGGGGTGGGTAGAGTTTCATTACACCCGTCTTGTCCTTGAACTTGACTATTTTGTGTATTTATAAAAGTTTAATGTATTGTGGGGGAAGGGGGAGAGAGAGGGGGAGGGCGAGTGTAAAATTTGGGTTAAACCTTTTTGGGGACAAATTTGAGTTTTATGTGCATTGGTCATCATTGTTTACTCGTTTTGATGTTCATTACCACCCATATTGGAGTTTGAACATGTTGTTAATGTTTATCGATATAACATTTCAATGTTTTTGTTTTATGGTAGAATGTTGTTCGGAGATGAGCGGGGACAATTGTTGAAGATGCTGTGTTCGAGAAGTTTTCTAGATGTTGTTTTGATTTTACTTCTTTTATGTATTTTTGATATGAATGTTTATCGAGTTCGTTTAGATATTGTAATTTCTAGTATCGACTTCGTTTGGATATTGTAATTTTTTTACTTGTTATAAAATTGACTTCATTTTCGTTTTTTAGTTATGTGAAACTTTATTTGGTATAATATGTTTTACAGGTTTTCAGATCAAATTTTAAAGAATTACAAACGATATATTAAATTTTAATACTCCCCATGCATATAGGATCTCCCGACGCACTTTAAAACGATGTCGGGAGTTATGGTGGAACTCCGGATGCCTACATGGAGTCAAGAGTTAGGGGGGAACTCCTGACGCATTGTAGTGCATGGGAGTTCCCCTTAACTCCCGACGCCGTTTAAAAGTGCATCGGGAGATCCTCTCCCGACGGGTTTTCCCCGACCAAACTCCCGACGACCGTTTATGCATTGGGAGATCCTCTCCCGATGAAATTTCCACACTTTCCCGACGAAATGTGACATCGAGAGAAGTCAGATTTCCTGTAGTGCCAGCTATGTACCCGTTCTTACCCCTAAAATGGAGGTTTACTGAGCTGACGCTGTTGAGCCAACCCTCACTTATGAAAATCTAAAGATAATCTCGAATAAACAGGAGTTCATAGTTAGCTCAGGAATAAGGTCAAATTACCTAGGTCATCGCTTTGAAATAGTCAGTCTTAAACAATAAACAGCTTTATAAAGTAAGAGTGACTTATTTCGTGGTCCGACCTTGTGCAATCTCATTGCACAGGACGCCCCCACCCTTCATGTCATATACGAATTAGAATCACTTCGTCTATAGCATTTTACAACTCCTTGTAACAACTACAGAGTAGGCCACATCCAATAGTGTTACCAGAATAAGGTACCCAACCTTATTCATATACTATAGACCATTTTGACTATTTACTTGAACCTGATCCAATTTTATATCTCCACGTGAAATTCAAGTATTCATGTAATAGTCATGGATCTTTTGGTTTATTAGATTTATTTCTAAAATGAAATAAACAATTCATATTCAATAACAACTTATTGAATTTTCAGAATAAGTTTAATTGTTTACAAACCATGAGTTTTAAGATATAAAACCCAACACACTTTTGATGGCGACAACTTCAGCAGCGACTACAGCTTCATAGGAACGGCGACACATTTGGCAAGCAAAAGTTGGTTCACAAGTGAAGACAATTCTTTAGGAAAAATCCTTTAACTCCTGCACCTTCGACGGCAACGACTTCAAGCAGCACCTTCGTTTCTATTGAGCTTCAAATGACAGCATTAGCTTCAAATAGTTGATTGGGTTTATTGAGTTTTTTATTTGTAAATGTTGTTGGGGTTTATTTTGGTTTGCTTTTGTTTTTTATTTGTAAATGTTGTTGGGGTTTATTTTGGTTTGCTTCTTGTAAAATTTGTTGTTGGCTGGGTTTATTTTCTATTGACATCACTTGCAAAAATAACAGTTGTTTGAGTTTATTTTGGTTTGTTACTTGCAAAAACTACTTTTTGATGGGTTTGTGTTGTAAAAACATGTTTTTGCTAAACTTTGTAGGTGACTTTGAAGATTTCATGTCATTTTAGGTGTTATTTTTAATTTTACAAGGATCTCGCAACTATCTTCAAACACAAAAACTTGCAGCCTCTAACTCATTGTGGCACACTAATAAACTTATTTTAGGTTAATTGGGGTGGATATGAATGTGTTATGGCTAGCTTTTTAAATATATATATATATATATATATATATATATTTTTCTATCTCGTAACAACTAGCAGAGAAATGATCATACCCACCCTAAATCACCTAAAATAACTATAAAATAAGTTTCAATCGAGTATTTCGAATTTGGAAGTTGTTGCGAGATAAAAATACAATAGCTAAAAAACTCCCAAAAAAATGTCCATAACCACCCTAAATCACGTAAGACACCTATAAAAAGAAGTTTCAATTGAATGTTTCAAGTTTGAAACAGATATGTCGCAAGATAAAAAAAAAAACAATAGCTAAAAACTCGAATATCCATAACCGCACTAAATCATCTAAACAATTATAAAAATGAGTTCCTAAAAACTTACTAGAACATGTGTAAAACTATCCTAAATCACCTCTAAATCACTAACACAAGTATATGATTGATTTGAGATTAGACATTTCAAATTTGGAAGTTGCGAGATGAAAAAACAATAGGTAGAAATGCTAAAATATGTGTAAAACCACCTTAAATCATCTAAATCAAATACAAAATACACAATTAGCATCATGTTGTTTGTTGTTGGAGATGTATGAAATATACTCCTAACGTTTGGCAGATAAATGTGTCCCAATGAATTTTTAGAATTTGTTTGCTGCAAGTTACTTTTCTAAGACACTTTCAATGTAGGGACAAGATAAAAGATCACCTACAAAAAGGGTATACACATTATCATGAATTACAAATCTTAATACATCATGCTAATTGTCAAGTTTTTCTCGTCTCTCATCCCTTGCTCCACCAAAAAAAACAAAAATCTGAACATGAGTCATTCTTAAATTATCAAAAAGTCTTTAGTTCTTGCAAAAATTAAAAATAATTGAAGTCCAGGAGGTAAGAGATGTTTGCGAGATGTTGCAAGATAAAAAATATAAGTTAAAAAACTTGCTAAAATATTTGTAAAACTCGTCCTAAATCAACTAAAACACATATAAAAATGATTTGTTATTGCATGTTTCCAATTTGAAAGTTGGAAAATCATTGCAAGATGCTACGGCATAAAAAGACAATACCTAATAAACTATCTAAAACATGTCTAAACCCACCCTATATCATCTAAAACGCGTATAAAAATTATTTGGGATTGGTCATTTCAAGTATGAAAGTCCAGAAGTTACGAGATGTTGCGAGATAAAAGACAATACATAATAAATTATCTAAAACATAGCTAAACTCATCCTAAATCACCTAAAACACATATAAAAATGATTTGGTGTTGGGTGTTTCAAGTTTGAAAGTTGTGAGATACTGTGAGATGTTGCGAGATGTTGCAAGATGTTGTGAGATAAAAAAACAGTACCCTAAAACCTATCTAAAACATGTATAAAATCACCCTAAATCACCTAATACAAGTATATAATAGATTTAGGATTAAGTAATTGAAGTTTAGGAATTAGGAGATGTTAACAAGATGTTGCGAGATAAAAAACATAAGCTAAAAAACTTTCTAAAACATGTGTAAAACCATCTTAAATCACCTAAAACAAGTATATAATTGATTTGGGATTGGACAATTGAAGTTTGGGAGTTGCGAGATGTTTGCAAGATATTTTGAGATGTTGCAAGATAAAAAAAAAAAATATCTAAAACATGTGTAAAACCACTCTAAATTACCTAAAATAAGTATATAATTGATTTATGATTGAGCATTTGAAGTTTGGAAGATGTGAGATGTTTGTTAGATGTTGCGAGATAAAAAAAATATCTAAAAAGAATTGCTAAAACATGTGAAAAATCACCCTAAATAATTAAAACGGAAGTTGCACCAAGAGGAAAAAATAATTTAATGTAACTCAACCCAACATCAACCTAAAAATAAGATTAGAGGAACAAAAAATCATTAACAATAAAAAAAAAAATCATAAGGTTAACTTACCACAAATATATTGAAATTGAGAGAATGTTCAAGAGTAACTAAGAATCCAACTATTCTTCGAATGACATCTTTGAAAAACGAAAATGTTTATCTCAAAAAAAACAAAAATATTGGTCTCAAAAAAATGTATGGCCTCAACAAACTTCAAATCCCACTTCTCTCTCTTTTTCTCCATGTTTATCCATCTGTTCCTCTTTTTCTGAATTTCAATTTCATCTTTAAAAAATAGTTGGGTGCATCTGTGTCCATTTTTGTACAACCCACCTTATGTCCACTCATAAGTATTGCCATCTGTCAAACTTTTCATTTTTAAAAAAAATTATGTTTTTCTTTGTGACTGAAGGTGATAATATGGAGATAAAATAACCTAAGCTATATCCAAATACTACTTTTTCATCTTCAAGTTTTCTTACTTGTTTTTTTTTCTTCCAATTATCCTCCCACCCCTTTTTTCTTTATGTATTTTTAATTTACTTTTTGTTTACCTAATTGCATTTTTTATTTTCTCTCTCCTTTTTTTCTTCTGTTTTAATTTTATTTTGTAAGTTTCCATAATGCCCTAATTTTTTTTCTCTTTTTTCTTTCTTAATCTTGTTTTGGTTTTATTTCCAAGATGGTGGATTTACTTTTTAGATTCAAATAAAAAATAAGATGTTGAACTAATTCTCTAATCTCATTTTTTTTATTTTATAAATTATTTTCTCAATTAGTTATTGTTCGCACGAGATTTCAAGAGAAATTTATTTCATGGAGCTTGAACCTTGTATTTGTATTAATTTTGTAGAATGTGAGTACAATCTCTAATACATAGTATTTTGATGCTTTCAAAATAAATTATAATCTTTAAGCTAGTTGATCTTCTTGAACGATCGACCTTTGGGCTGGTAGATCTTCTTGAACGATCGACCTTTGGGCTGGTTGATCTTCTTAAACGATCGACCTTTGGGCTGGTTGATCTTCTTGAACGATCGACCTTTGGGCTTGTTGATCTTCTTGGAGGATTAGTGTTCGCACGAGACTTCCGGAGAAACTTGTTTCGTGGAGTTGAACTTGAGTTGGTGTTGACATTGAGGTTGGTTTGATGCGATGTAGTTCGATCTCTAGTACTTATCATCATATTCTCTCTTGGTTGGGTGGATGTGCTTGACTTGAAGAAGAAAAACACCGAACGTTCTTGAAGTAGAAGTCTTGGAGGAGTGCTTGTGTCTTCAAGAGCTTTCTGTCTTCTAGGAGTGCAGCTTCAGGAGTCTTGGGAGTCTTTTGCTTATTGATGAATTCTCTCTGGGCTCTCTGAATATAGAATTTCTTGTATCTTCAAAGGAATTCAGATTGTATCTTCAAAGAACTTGTATCTTCAAAGGACTTCAGTCTTCAAGCATGGTCAGAATGCTTGTATCTTCAAAGGACTTCAGTCTTCAGGATGGCTGCATCTTCAAAGGACTTCAGTCTTCAAATTGCTTGTATCTTCGAAGGACTTCATTCTTCAAGCATGGTCAGCTTCAAGAGTCAAGGAGTCTTCTAATTGTAGAGAATTCCCTACAAGTTCTCTGGGTATAGAATTGCTGACCCTTGCAAATGAGTGGAGTTTCTCCATCCATAGAGCTTCGGGATGGGCTTCATGGGCTTGGGTCTGGCCTTGATTGGTCCATGGGCCTGACCCTTGGGCCTAATTTAATTGGACTTGGGCCTCACTTTTTGGCCTAATTAATTGGGCTTAAGCCTGATCTTTAGGTCCTATTAACTGGGCCTAGATCTATTTTTACGTTTTAGGCCCACATTAAGCCCATATTTGGGCATAACTGGGCCAATGCCCAAATTATAACGTCAAATTGGTCGAAATTAATTTTACTCAGTCGACGTCTGTAACGAAAACACAAAATTTGTCCTCAATTTAAATTTGAGACTCATGTCAACTCTTAATTGGTCACAAATTGACGATTTCGGAATTCCGTCATTAATTTAGCAAATGACGTGGTGGTCCGTAGTTGATCCAAAATTTATCCTCCAACAAATGCCCCTTTTCGAGATTTGTTTACAGATATGGGGGATGAATCTCGAAAAAAGATAAAGCCGACATCGAGATGCAAATCGGTCTTGACTTCGATGCTCCCAATTTAATTAACCCATGAGTTTAGTGACGAGTTTAACTAAAATTTGTAATAGGGGACGGCCAAAATGTTAATTTAAGGAAAGTATCAACCTTTATGTCAGACTTGATTTGATTTGGAGAGATAAAATGTAGGAATTCTCAAATTTTCTTAATTTCTTTTTTTTTTTTTAACAAAAAGGAAAATTTAGGTTTCATCCGAAATTAATTTGACTTAGAGATGAAACTTAAAAATTTTGAATTTAAAATGAAATTCAAGTTTCATCCCTAATTTAATTTAATTTAGAAATGAAAACTTTAAAATTTTGGTTTTAAGAAAGTTTGGAATATGGCCAAATTTATAAGAAAACTTTGAGCTTTGCCCCAAGTTAATTTGATTTTAGGGATAAAACTCAAGCAATTTTTGAGTTAAAAATAGAAGTTAAAGTTTCACCCCAATTTAATTTAATTTGGAGATGAAAACTTACAATTTTGGTTTTTAAGAAAGAAATTTGGAATATGGTGAAATTTCCGGAAAGAAAAAAAAAATTAAGCTTTAACCCCACTTTTTGATTTTGGGATAAACTCAGGAATCTCAAATTTACAAATAAAGAAATAAGTTTTATCCCAAATTTAATTTAATTTGGGCTAAAATGAGATTAATAAAAAGGTTCGGTGCATGGCCAAAAGTTTTAAAAAATGAGGAACGAAAAAAAAATCATCAAAGATAAGATTTGGGTCGTTAAAAAAAAGATTTTTTTTGTAACCAATAAAATCTAGATTTAATCAAATCTAAGATTTCCGGATTGGATTTTAGATTCTTATAAATAGGGCTCAAAACCTTCTATATTTCATTCAAGACAGTCAAAGGTAGAGGAAAACAAACTTCCCCTTTCTTCTTCTCTTTTTTTTCTTTTTTTTCTTTTCTTTCCTTTTCTTGTCCATTTTCTTCTTTTTTTTTTCTTTTATTATATTATATATTATTTTTTTTACTAACTTGCCCCCTTGCCTTTTTTTTACGGGAGATAGAACTATCAGTGACTTGCGCTTTCTTATTTCCCTTACTTCTTCATATCTTTGCACAAAAGGTGGGTTCTTTTTTTTATTTTATATATATATATATATGCACATATATTAGCAGGGGCATTCGACGCGCGACTGTCAGCTCCGTCAAAAGGATCTGACTCCTGCTAGACACAGCCCCTATGTGGGCGACTTTGTAGCCTGCAGGGGTGGTCGTCAACTCTGTCAACAGCGATCTGACTCCTGCTAGACACAGCCCCTATGTGGGCGACTGTGTAGCCTGCAGGGGTGGTCGTCAACTTCGCCAACAACGATCTGACCCCTGCTAGACACAGCCCCTATGTGGGTGACAATCGCACAATCATTTTGGAGATAAAGCGAAGTCACACCATCATTCTGGAGATGAAGCGAAGTCGCGCCTTGGCTTGTGAAGACAAAGTGAAGCCAGACGAAGCGAGCCACGCCAGACTTTGGAGGCGAAGCGAGCCATGCATACCGACCATAAACTTGAAGATGGAGTGCAGTCGTGCACCCCGACCTTGAACTTAAAGATTGAGCGGAGCCATGCACACCGACCTTGAACTTGAAGATGGAGCAGAGCCATGCGCATCGACCTTGAACTTGAAGATGGAAGTGGAGCCATGCACACCGATATTAAGCTTGAAGATGGAAGTAGAGCCATGCACATCGATCTTGAATCTGAAGATGGAGCGGAACCATGCATATCGACCTTGAACTTGAAGATGGAGCGAAGCCATGCACACTGACCTTGAACTTGAAGATGGAAGTGGAGCCATGCACACCAATCTTAAACTTGAAGATGGAAGCAGGGCCATGCACACCGATCTTGAACTTGAAGATGGAGGTGGGGCCATGCACGCCAATCTTGAACTTGAAGATGGAAGTGGGGCCATGTACACCAATCTTGAACTTGAAAATGGAGTAGCATCGATGGAGCCTCTGAACTTGAAGATGGAGAAGCATCGACGAGATTTTCGCGTTTGAGTTTGACAAAGCATCAGCAATTCTCTGTATTTGAGTTTGACGAAGCATCAGCGAATCCTCTGCACTTGAGCTCGAAGAATCAGTGAATCCTTTGCATTTGAGTTTGAAATATCGACGAATCCTCTGCATTTGAGCTTGACGAAGCATCAGCGAATCCTTCGCAATTGAGCTTGAAGCATCGGCGAAGCCTCTACACTTGAGTTTGACGAAGCATCAATGAATCTTCGCATTGAGCTCGACTTCGTGACTTTGAGCATGAAGATGGCATTGCAAAGCCTCCAGACTTGAGCATGAAGATGAAGCATCGATGAAACCTCTAAACTTGAAGATGGAAGAGCATCCAAGTTTGATTTCGAAGAGGAAGCAAAGTGCATTCCAAGTATGTGCTTTTTATTTACTGTGCTAGCTCCTTACGAAGGATGAACTTCTTCAATCCGTTGTGTTGCCCCCAATAGGGATCAAGTCATAATGTAGTTCAAAAAGAATGTTTTTTATGTGCGACTGAACTTAAATTTCTCTAAGTTGCCTACGTACCCTTTATAATGACAGGAATCAAGTTGTAACGTAGTTCGTACAAAGATTTTTTTTTTTTTTGGGAGGAGGGGGGCGTTCACATTTTAAGCTCATGCGGGCCAGGAGCATCATGCAGTTTAGGCTCTTGCAATGAGAAGCTTTTTCATTTAAACTTCAGAAGCTCTTATTTCATCATGGTTTTGATCATCCTTTTCATTTGTAGGATTCGTCAATATGATGAGTTTTGGCTTCACTATCAAGAAAACTTATGTACTTATGTCAACAGAAAATTTCCTCTTCATGCGTGAAGGGACACGACTGCGAATCTTTTCGCCATTGTTTTCTTCATGGAATGACGTCGCCTTCAAGATTTTCATCCTTCCTTTATGTTGATCGCTTGTTGTCTTGAGACGATCAAAAGAAAATGTTGATCTTTCTTTCATGTGGATACACTTAGCCTTTTGAAGGATGAAATTCGAGTAGTTCTCCTACCGTGGCCATACTCAATATTTGAAAGACTGAAGATTGAGGACTTGAAGGCTAATACGATCGAAGACAGAAGTTCTTTACTTCATTTCTTCTGAGTCATTGACTTCTTCGACAGTTATATGATTGTTGTCAACTTCCACTATGCAATAACTTCTTATGCTTTCTCTGGATGATTATTGAGAAAGCTTCTTGAGAGAAATTCTGCCAAAGTTGTTGGCCGTCGAAATTGAGGGAAATCCTTGTCTTCTTTCTTAGCAGACTTAGGCTTCCATGTCAGCTTTTTGCCTTTCTTTTTATAAGTCTTGTTCATTCTTCTATAGTTTCGATAGGAACGCGGCTCTTTTTGGGTGAAGTTTGGTTGTCTTCTTTTTTGACGAGTCACAACTATCCACCCTTCGTTGTCATCTTCAATGAGCTCATCTTTATTTTTGGAATTCGCTGTTTGAATCTCTTGCTAGAACCAAACAATTATAGACTCGAAGGCTCCAAACTGGATCAGGCTTTGTCTTTGAGCATGGAACACAGACAGTGTTGGAACACTTAAAGTCACCGCTACTGTAGCGTGATTTTTCTGAGCTACTTCATCCAAATCTAGCTCAATCTTCTTTTCACGAGCCAATATCAAAATTTGTTCCTTCAGCACGAAGCACCTTTCAACTAGGTGACTAACGACCCGATGATACTTGCAGTAGTTAGGATCATCTACTTTTCCTGCTTGTTCTAGCCGTTTGCATTCTGGTACCTGAATAAGTTACTTCTCTAGTAGTTACTCCAACATATCTGCCACATCAGAATCAGGGAATAAATAAACCTTTGTTTGTCTTTCTTTAAGAGCTGGACGACGCTTCTCGCTCTCATTGTGCCTTCTTTCAAATTTTGTTTGTTTTCCTTTGGAGGAAAATTTCAGCGAGGTCACATGAATGACCATAGATTCTTTAGTGGCATTATCCACGATCTTTTCAAAACCCTTGGATTCATTCTTGTATTTTCTCCCTTCAGGGGCTAGAAAATCTTTAGTTCCCTTGTTGGCGATGCTCAACTCCATATCATGAGCGCGTGTTGTCAACTCCTCAAACGTACGAGGTTTTATCCCTTCTAGGATGTATAGAAGCTCCCAATGCATGCTTTGAGTGCACATCTCCACCGCAGATAATTCAGTGAGTTTATCTTTGCAATCCAGACTCAAAGCTCTCCATCGGTTGATATAATCGATGACTGGCTCTCCCTTCCACTGTTTGGTGTTTGTCAGCTCCATCATGCTAACAGTGTGCCTTGTACTGTAGAAGCAATTCAGGAACTCCCTTTTTAGCTGTTTCCAATTGTCAATCACTTCTGACTCCAAATCAATATACCAATCGAAAGCATTTCCTTTCAAGGTACGGATGAACTGCTTGACTAACCGGTCTCCTCTAGGCAGGTTTCAATGAAGTGTGCAACACGTTGTTTTGGACTGCCTTTTCCATCAAACTGCTGGAACTTTGCAGGTTGATACCCAGCTGGCATTCTCAAGTTGTCGATTCTCTTGGTGTACGACTTGGAGTACATAAAGAAGGACTGTGATGGTCTTCTGTACTGAACCCATATGGAGTTTGTAATCATATCCTGCAGCTGTTGAATGGACAAGGTGGCAACAGAGGTAGATTGTTGCGGCAGATCTTCCTGCAAAATAGTCTTTCCTTTGTCATTGGCTTTCGTAGTTGGAAATTGACTTAACTCAGCAGTTTATCGAGCCTGTATTTCATCTCTTAAAGTAGCGATTTCATGATCTCGCTCTTCTACCGCTTTCATCAAGAGATTTATCTTTATCTCTATCTCTGCTATAGTCGACTCAGTCATTACGTCAGTCATCATAACAGACACTACATCAAAAGGTGATTCTTTCTCTGATAGATCAGTGGCAGAAGCATAGTTGTCGAATAAGGGATTTTCTCTGATGACGATCCTGCCTTTAGGAGACTCCATTAGCTGATCCCAGATTTTCTCCGTGATGACAGAGCTTATGTAAGTGTTGCTTGCGACGGTAGCTTTGGATGTAGCTTTCTTTGGTGTCATTTGTAGATTTGTTGACTTAGATGACGAGAGAAAGATGAGAGGTAGAGAGGTCCCACTAGGCGTGCCAATTTGTTCGCACGAGATTTCAAGAGAAATTTATTTCATGAAACTTGAACTTTGTATTTGTATTAATTTTGTGGAAAGTGAATACAATCTATAATACATAGTATTTTGATGCTTTCAAAATAAATTATAATCTTTAAGCTGGTTGATCTTCTTGAACGATCGGCCTTTGGGCTTGTTGATCTTCTTGGGTGATCGACCTTTGGGCTTGTTTATCTTCTTGGATGATCGGCCTTTGGGCTTGTTAATCTTCTTGGATGATCGGTCTTTGGGCTTGATGATCTTCTAGGAGGATTAGTGTTCGCACGAGGCTTCCGAAGAAACTTGTTTCGTGGAGTTAAACTTGAGTTGGTGTTGATGTTGAGGTTGGTTTGATGTGATGTGGTTCGATCTCTAGTAATTGATCCTCTGATTCTCTCTCGGTTGAGTGGATGTGCTTGACTTGAAGAAGAAAAGCACCGAACATTCTTGAAGTAGAAGTCTTGGAAGAGTGTTTGTGTCTTCAAGGGTCTTTTGTCTTATATGAGTGCAGCTTTAGGAGTCTTGGGAGTCTTTTGCTTGTTGATGAATACTCTCTAGGCTCTCTGAATGTAGAATTGTTTGTATCTTCAAAGGATTTCAGTCTTCAAAATGTTTGTATCTTCAAAGAACTTCAGTCTTCAAGCGTGGTCAGAATGCTTGTATCTTCAAAGGACTTCAGTATTCAGATTGCTTGTATTTTCGAAGGACTTTAGTCTTCAGGCGTGGTCAACTTCAGGAGTCAAGGAGTCTTCTGATTGTAAAGAATTCCCTATAAGTTCTCTAAAGTATAGAATTGTTGACTCTTGCAAATGAGAGGAGCTGCTCTATTTAAAGAGCTCCCTGATGGGCTTCATGGGCTTGGGCCAGCCTTGATTGGCCCATGGGCCTGACCCTTGGGCCTAATTTAATTAGACTTGGGCCTGGCTTTTGGGCGTAATTAATTGGACTTGAGTCTAGTCTTTAGGCCCCATTAACTGAGCTTAGGCCTATTTTGGCGTTTTAGGCCCACATTAAGCCCATATTTAGGCGTAACTAGGCCAATGCCCAAATTATAACGTTAAATTGGTCGAAATTAATTTTACTCAATCGACGTCTACGACGAAGACACAGAATTTGTCCTCAATTTCAATTTGAGACACATGTCAACTCTTAATTGGTCACAAATTTGACGATTTTGAAATTTCGTCATTAATTTAGCAAATGACATGGTGGTCCGTGATTGGTCTGAAATTTCTCCTCCAACAATTATATTGCATTTCCATATAGTATAAATGCATCAAAAAATTGTACTATTCTTCATCCAATGTTTGTGACAACATTACATGCATGCAGATCGTTAAGGACCAACTAGAATCTTCACATGGGGCGGATCTAAGAATTTTATATCCTTCATAGATGATTACTCTAGCAAACTATGGACTTTCCTTAAAAAAAAAAAAAAAAAAAAAAAAGCAAAAAAAACCTTTCAATGGTTTGAAGAATGGAAATTGAGAGTTCAAAGTCAAACAAAGAGAAAAGTAAAAATGTAAGAATAGATACTCAGCTTAAATTCTTAGTGAAAGAAGGGTTATTTGTCACACAGTATAACTTATTACACATGATATTATACATCTTAGGGGTTGTGTGTCTAGGAAAGATAATGTCACTAATATAAAATCAAGGGATTACAATTTTGTACTTATCTATAAATAAATGGCGATTACAGTGACACACAAATAGCTTAATTTTGTGAATGATCACTTTGGCTCTCCCTAAATGTGAGACTCCTTCTCAATGAAACTTAGCTTCCCCTAAGTGTGAGAATATTACTGATGAGACTCCCGCTCAATGAACCGTAGACTCCCCTAACTGGGAGACTTCCTCTCATCCGAGCACTTTCATCTTTCCACCTTCAAATGAAGACCACTTCAGTGGAAATCTTAAGTTCCCCCCTAAGTATAAGTCTCCTCTCAAAATACAGTAGAACGAATCTATAAAATCTAAATAATAACTCAAGATCAATAATAGTAAAAGTTTCACAATAACACTTGTTTTCGACTCCAACATAAAACAGCGGCTTAAAAAATTTCTCAAAGTGGCAACCCTAAAAAGAGAACAATATTCTCTTAAATATGCATAGCAGAAAAATGAGAAAACAATCCAGAACCAGCAAGCACCATGCCGAGAAGGAAAGAAATCTGCAAAAATAACCAACAGGAATTTTCTAAAAAGAAAAATATAATCTACAGATTCTGCATTTCGAGAGACATTCTAAATGACATTCTTACGGACAACCGCCATAACAACCTTAAAAAACAAAGTCACCACCAAATCTCTAACAAACTCTCCCTTTGGCTACTTTTTAAGGTAAAACAAATCAAACAATAAAGCACACAGTAGAAGAAAATCAAACAAGGCTAGAACAATCATCACGACCACAAACAATCAAACAGAGAAACCAAACTAGATCAGGTCAACCTCATGCCATAGAAAAACCACACTAGTGTACCTTTTGTTTGACTTACAAAACAGGCAAGGTCATTGAAACTATAGATACTAGGGAGGGAAAAGAAATAACAAACCAAGCTATAAAAAACAAGCAACCAACCAGCAACAAATAAGAACAGTTAGAATGCCTGAAATTCTCTAACTTGACATCAAAAATATATATATAGCCATCAAAGTACGTATCATTTGACAAATGCTTAGAGCCTTCAGCATTTGACCCTGACATAGAGGCCCCATCTACATAATTAATAGATAACCTCAATAATACTAATAATACTGTCAAAAAACAGCTTGTAACTCTAGGGGTATTTAAGTAAATGTATGTACCCTAGGACTTTCCACTAGTCTATTTATTTGACCTATTCTCTTGTACTTTGTGTATCAGAATTAATAATAAAAAAATCAATCTCTATCGTGGTTTTTTCTCCATGATCTAGGATTTTCCACGTAAATCTTGTGTTCCTTTTCTCCCTTTTATTTTCAACATGGTATCAAAGCTAGGGGACGAAACCCTAGCCGTTATGGAAGAGAACCAACCACAATCATCTTCTGCTGATGGAACTTCGAGTTTTGACATGAAGATTGCTATTCGAGCGGTCGTAAAGGGGTGTTTTCAAGCAGCCCTGTCGAAGTTGATTTCTGCCATCCAGCTGCAGTCGACGGAGAGTCGGCGTTGGTGGGAACTGCTGCACCAGACAGAAGCGCCGAGTGAATCCAGACGAGTCTTCAACGGACGGACAAGTACGTTTTCGATCGATTCGAGCTGTAGGTCGTCACAAGCCGCACCGGTCGAGGCGAGATGTATCGTCAACGGGAAGACAGGAACAGATTCAGTCGTTTCGAGCTATGGGTCGTTCCACGCTAGATCCGTCGAAGCCCTTCACGCGCTGTCACAGCCCTTCGCGCCGGAAAGACAGGAACCTTCTGCACCGTTACAGTCCTTCGCATCGGTCGGTCCTTCCGCGCTAGATCCGTCCGACCTACGAGGAGTCGCGCCGAACATAGTAGATCTGCCTGCGCCTAGCCCTAGTTCGTTCAACCAACAACGAGCCGGCGACCACTTTGAGCAGTCAAGCCAGCGACTGCCTTCCAGCCGACGATCTTCTTCCAACCGTCTATGGCTGCCCCGTTTCCAGCCACTTATGGTTCGACCCAATACCCAGATGATGTGAGACAACGTTTGGCTTATTTTCGAATGCAGATTTCAGATTTAGAAACGACTCTTGGCATAAATCTTCAACCAGATTTCTCAGCTAACATACTAGTATACTTTAAAAACCCGGTAAATTCTTTCCCTATTTTACCCACTACAAATATCCTGCTTGGGTTTCCCTCAGCAGACAGTACGACCAGCCTGAGTACGATTGGAATTAGTACCATCGTCCAGTCAGGCAATATATAGTCTTTTGGTCTTATTAGTGTTAACGGTAAAAAATCTTGGATTGTTGACTCAAGGGCGACGGATCATCCTACTAATACCTCTGATCAATTTCTCACATATTATCCAAGTGCTGGTAACGAACGAATTAGGATTGCAGATGGGTCATTCGCATCTGTTGCAGGAAAAGGGCATTTATCTCCGTTTGAGGGTTTGGTCTTGCGGGATGTTTTGCATGTTCCTAAAATTTCATATAATTTGTTATCCATCAATAAGATTATAAGAGATTTTAATTGTCAGGCAGTATTTTCACCCGACTATTTTATTTCAGGATCTAAACTCGGGGACGACGATTGACACTATCCGGCACGATAGGGGACTCTACTTCCTAACTGATGATGCTTCCTTTAGGAATGATTATAGGACTAGCCTTTTCTCCTTAATTTTTTCTAACTTTGAGAATGATTTTCTGTTATGGCATTACAGCTTAGGACATCCAAACTTTCAATACATGAAATACTTATTTCCGCATTTATTTCATAATATTAATGTCTTCTTTAAAGTGTGAAATGTGTATTCGTGCCAAACAGAGTCATGTCACCTTCCACTCCTAGCCCTATAAACCATCCAAACCCTTCACCTTAGTCCATAGTGATGTTTGGGGTCCCTCACCAACCACAACCTCCACAGGGAAACGCTGGTTTGTCACTTTTATAGATGACCACACTTGGCTTACTTGGGTCTTTCTTCTCACTGATAAGTCCGAGGTGTTATTTGTATTCCAGCATTTTTATGCCACTATGGAAACCCAGTTTAATGCCAGGATTGGTATTTTGAGAAGTGACAATGGGTGGGAATTCTTTAATGCTTCCTTCAAGGAGTTCCTTGCATCCAAAGGGATTATCCACCAGAGTTTGTGTGCCTACACTCCCCAGCAAAATGGGGTAGCCGAGAGGAAAAATCGTCATTTGGTGGAAGTTGCCAGGTCCTTAATGTTATCCATATCACTCCCATCTTACCTATGGGGTGATGCCATCCTTACTGCTGCTCACTTAATCAGTCGAATGCCTTCCCGAGTCTTCAATTTTCAAAACCCATTAGACTATTTGAAAAAGTCCTACCTTACTACTCGTTTAGTCTCCGATGTACCATTTCGAGTTTTTAGTTGTGTTGTCTTTGTTCACTCCCATGGTCCAAACCGCACGAAATTTACCCCCCGTGCTAAAAAATATGTCTTTGTTGCGTATCCACTCCATCAGCGTGGGTATAATGTTACCACCCATCCTCTTGCAAATATTTTGTTTCCATGGATATCACTTTCCTTGAGGATCAGCCCTTCTTCTCTGTTAGCCATCTTTAAGGGGAGACCTCTAGTGAAGAGACTAACTGGTCCACATATACAATTCCCTTGGAGTCATCTCCTATTCCCGAACATGTCGGTCCTATCCTCCTTACCAATCAAGTCCCATGGATAACATACTATAGGACGAATCTCGAAAGGAAGCAACGTCACCTGTTGCATCTCCGACTCCGATCCATGAGTCAAACTCGACATCAGGTATGTGTATTCTTGAAATTAATGAGATTGATACTTTTACTGAGACTAACGAGTGCAGAGAGGAAAAGGGAGGAAAAGGTGCTGACAGCACCACTAAGCAGATGGGAAGACGACAGTGAATAACGATTTAGACATAGCTCTAGAAAATGTGAATGATACTAGAGATAATGGTGAAATGGTGGTGATTTCTGAAAATGAAACCCAGGCAGAGGAGACTAGTGATCACAGTGGAAATTTTGACAGTCTGAAGGAGTATGATGTTTCTCTTGATCTTCCAATAGCCCCGAGGAAAGGTATTCGGTCATGTACAAGGTATCCTATGCATAGTTACATGACATACAATAACCTGTCATCTGAATTTAGGGCCTTTACCACTAGTTTAGATACAGGGGTGATACCGAGTAACATATAGGAAACAATGGGAATTGATGTTTGGAAGGCTACTATTATGGAGGAGATGAGGGCTCTGGAGAAAAATGGAACGTGGGACCAGGTGATCTACCCAAAGGGCAAAGACAGTTGGATGCAAATGGGTTTTCTCAATAAAGTACAAGTCAGATGAGACTGTTAATCGGTACAAGGCTAGGTTAGTTGCCAAAGGGTTTACTCAAACCTTTGGGGTAGATTACTCCAAGACATTCTCTCTCGTAGCTAAACTCAATACTATCCGAGTATTGCTATCAGTTGCAGTTAAAATAGATTGGCCTCTGCATTAACTGGATGTAAAGAATGTCTTTCTCAATGGAGAATTTGAGGAGGAAGTCTACATGAATCCTCCTCCCGGATTTGAAGATCAATTCAAACAGCGAGTCTGCCCACTGAGAAAGTCGCTATATGGGTTGAAACAGTCTCCAAGAGCCTGGTTTGATAGATTTTCCACTTTTTTCAAAGAACAATGGTATACCCAAGGGCACT
Source organism: Benincasa hispida (assembly GCF_027475165.1). NCBI lineage: Eukaryota > Viridiplantae > Streptophyta > Magnoliopsida > Cucurbitales > Cucurbitaceae > Benincasa > Benincasa hispida. The sequence continues at coordinate 73,065,861 of NC_143480.1, forward strand.
CAGATCACACACTTTTTACAAAGAAGTCAACTTTAAGGAAGGTAGCAGTTGATCTCATTGTGTACGTTGATGATATTGTGCTCTCCGGTGATGATGATGATGAAATTGTAAAACTCAAAGCAAACATGGCCAAAGAATTTGAAATTAAAGACCTTGGGAAGTTAAGATACTTTCTCGGAATGGAAGTAACCCGATCAAGGGACGAAATCTCAGTGTCCCAACGAAAATACACGGTTGATCTCCTAACGGAAACAGAAATGACTGGGTGCAAACCTGCTGACACCCCGGTTGAATATAATTCAAAGCTTAGCAATACTAATAACAATGTCCCGATCAATAAAGAAAGGTATCAGCGGTTAGTTGGGAAATTGATATACTTATCTCATATGAGGCCTGATATTTCATATGCCGTGAGTGTTGTCAGTCAGTTTATGTAGGCCCCTTGTGAGGAACACATGACAGCTGTTGAGCTCATCCTACGATATCTAAAAAGTACACCAGGTAAGGGGTTAATGTTCAAGAAGTCTGATAAACGTTGCATTGAAGCCTACACTGATTCTGATTGAGCAGGGTCTGTTGTTGATAGAAAATCAACATCTAGGTATTGCACATTTGTTTGGGGTAATCTGGTGACCTGGAGGAGTAAGAAACAAGGAGTTGTGGCTAGAAGTAGTGCGGAAGCTGAGTATCGGGCCATGAGTTTAGGGATATGTGAAAAAATTTGGTTGATGAAAGTGTTGTCAGATCTTCATTAAGACAATGAGCTCCCAATGAAACTGTTCTATGAAAATAAGGTAGCAATAAGTATTGCAAATAATCCTGTTCAGCATGACAGAACAAAACACGTTTAGATCGACCGACACTTCATCAAGGAGAGACTTGACAACGGAAATATATGCATTCCTTATGTTCCCTCAAATCAGCAAATTGCAGATGTGCTCACAAAAGAGTTACTGAGACAAAGCTTTGATTACAGCAAGTTGGGTGTTATTGATATCTACACTCCAACTTGAGAGGGAGTGTCGAAAAATAGCTTGTAACACTAGGGGTATTTTAGTAATTGTATGTACCCTAGTGCTTCCCACTAGTCTATTTATTTGGCCTATTCTCTTGTACTTTGTGTATCATAATTAATAATAAAAAATCAGTCTCTATCGTGGTTTTTTTCTCCCTAATCTAGGGTTTTCCACGTAAATCTTGTATTCCTTCTCCCTTTTATTTTTAACAAATACATTCACATCAATCATGTGATCGGTACTATATTGAATGAGAAGATTCCAAGCTTGTGATTTGAAGGCAAGTATATGTATGATGTATTTTTCAACATTTGTAGCTCCACCCGAGTTATAAATATCATCAATAAGCAAAATACTCTCATCATCTAGCGGCGGAATGTCATGGATAATGTCAGACATATGAAGCCATTGAAACATATTGACGTTGACATATTAAACACTGAGATCAATCATAACTAGTTGCTCATTCTTGAGCCAACACTAATGAACACCACCAGTGAAATCGCTCTCTTATAGCAGGACAATGTTCCAACACAAACACGGAATCTTCCCTTTCTAATAACTCATTTATATACTAAACAAAAGACAGACAAAGTAGTGACTGCTTATATGAACCCTTATGAAATTAGAATTGTTAAGAGTTATCAAAATTCCATGGAAGATTTACAATGAACTCACGAACTAGTTGAAGGTAGTAAAGGCCAACAACTAAGACTGTTCTAATGAGACAAGTTTTGAGACAATCTTGAGCTTGTTCATAAAGCTCCTTTTCACCAGAAATTCGTCTCTTGACCACATATTTCCATAAACTTTACACTCTCGGGAGTGAAAAGGAATATCATCTAGAGGCATAACGGGAATAGTAGGAGGATTTCTATTCATTCTAGTTTTAGAAGATTGATTATCACCAACCTAATGAGGACTGTCTTCCTTAGAACTAAAGTCTTCAGGAACATCTTCATTAGAAACAATTTTATCACTTTTAGACACAAAATTATTCTTCTCATATGAACGAGATTGAACCTCAAGACTTGAGGCAGCAACCTTCTCAAGTTTCATCTTCTTCTTCTTATTGAAAGCACTCAAAGGAATACCATCATCAGAATTATTCTCCTTATAGCTCTCAATAATACTAGGACTAATCTCTTTCAGTGTCTCCAGACATGTGCTCAACATCTAGAACAAAATTTTCTTTTTCAAAAATTTCTTCAACATTATCAAAAACCATGACTTCAGAAATGGCTTTAATAGACAAAACAACATTTTCAGGACAGACGTTTGACCAATCACAAGACTCTTCCTACAAACAATAGACTTTCCAAACACAACACTATCTTCAAGATTCTTTTCAATAACATCTAATAAGGAGAACTAACTTCATAAACATTACCAGCAGAGCCAAGGAAAGATCCAATAACATTCTCAACAACAAGATTCTCAGGAATCACATAACCTCTAACCAAGTCACAATCAACAATAGTTTCTTCAGACGACTCTAACTTAGCATGACAATTCACATTATTAAAACCAATAGAAATTAAGACTAAGGCAACAACCTTTTTAAGAACATATTATGAAACATCATCAGTCTTACTAGAAGTAACAATAGGAACACATTCAATATCAACAGAATCATATACAAACATCCATAGAGACGACAAGATATTGGGTGGGAGCTTCTTACCATCAATACAAGTAAGATTACCTTTTACTTAAACTAGATCATCATCGTTAGACATTATTAGATTTCCTCCCCCTCCATATTTCATAGTTTGGACACACATACCATGGTCCAAGAGTAAGGTAATTGGAGATATGACAATCAGTAATGATAACTTCGACCCAAAGGTGATATGGTAAAAGTTTAATACGTTGCATCATATTGAGAGACTTCTAAAGAGTACTATTTTTGCACTCAACTATTCCACTTTGTTGGGGAGAAACTAAGGACTTTTCATACTCTCTTCTATGGTCACACCTTATTTGAACAATTTTTTGTCCTTACTCTCTCTGAAGTTGCAAACATAATGTCCGACAAACTATGAAAGTTTGTTTACTTGTTCTTAACAGGCTAGTTCCAATTACATCGAGAGAGATCATAAACACACATAGAAGTATAATTCTCTCTCTGAAGTTGCAAACATAATGTCCGGCAAACTGTGAAAGTTTTTTTACTTGTTCTTAACAGGCTAATTCCAATTACATCGAGAGAGATCATAAACACACATAGAAGTATAATTCTTACATCCAAGACTTTCAATTAGAATAGTACCCATTAAGTCCACATGGAGAAAACTAGAGCACATGATCAATGTTAAGTTGAGAATGTTTATTGTGAGAAACTTTGATTTGTTCTCCACCATGACAATCACCACAACTCCATCTTCAAAAAGAACATGAGGTATCCCTAATATAGCATCTTCTGAAATTGCTTTCTTGCTTGAACAGAGATTAACTTGACCAAGTCTCTTATGCAAGAGCATAGCTTCATTATGCTTATGGATGTTACAAACATGATTAATAGCATTAGAAGTCCACAAGTAATAATTATCAGAAGATCGCGTATCTGTCATGATGAGAGCCTTGACATCAGTTGTGACAAGACATTTATCTTTAAAAAAGTTAACATTCGGACCTTGGTCACATGACTGACTTCTACTAATAAGATTAAATGTAAGCCCCTTCAACAAGCATTACGTCTTCAAGCAGTGGGAAACCGAGATATTGCAATTTTCCTTTCCCAATGATCTTTCTAGTTGCGTCATCACTAAAATGTCACTTGACCAGATTGATAGAGCAAATTAACATGCAGCGAAGAAAATCATAATCAATAAGCACTCTAACTATACTTAATTTGAGTTGAAAACATGCTTAAAAAAAACTACTACAGAAGAGGGTTTGCTAAACACAATACCTTTGATGAAACCTCTTCAAAAACCAGTTGAGCTCCACGTAAAGTTTCTTCAATCTACAAGTAGACCACTACGAAGATCTTCTCTACTATTCTCTTGCAAGGATTTTGTAGTGGAAACACTAAATTGAGTTGGTTTTGATGAAGACTGAAGAGGGTTTGGAGAGGGTTTCGAATTTTTCAGAGTTCTTAAAGAAGTACTGAATGCTTAGCTTAATTATTCATCCCTACACTTAATTTATAAAGCTTTCATCATGCAAATTCAAAGCTTGCATGAAGATCAGCTCCTTCTTCATGGATTAAGTAGAATTGGATGAATAAGGTGCTTTGTGTCACAATCGCTCTTTCGGAAGCTTCTCTTAGCGATTGTGCGGCACTTGTTCCCGCTCATGAACAAGCCAGCCAACTCGAATACGAACTGTCGATGGCACACCGAGGGCCTCTTGCAACCTCCAACCCCGTTTTAGGGAAAATGGTTTTAGAAAACGGGTTTAAAGAAAAGGTTTTCGTAAGAAGATTTGAGAGTGTGTATAAAGAAAGAAAGATTGTAGTAGACTAGAAAGCAATAAGCAACAACAACGGCTTTATAGAGTACTACTCCGGGTATGAGGAAGTGATGGTTAGTCTTATCCCCATATAGTGCATTCTGAACAAAAAGCCAACTGGCGCCCTTGCATATGCAAAAGTGCGAGTGGTCACTTACAATGAAAATGTAAAGAAAGCAAGCTAACTAAACTAAATACAATACAGGATATGAAAGTATGCTAGAAGGGGGTTGGATTAGGCATGCGGCCATGGGCAACAGGCCCTGGACAAGCATGACCGTTACACTTTGCACCATAGTGGAGATTTCCAACTTTTGGAAATTTCCACTTTGTATTTTCAAAATTTGTTTTAAAAAAATGATTTCTAAAAACCAATTTACAAATAAACTAATTTATTTGTTTTATTAGTTTTATAAAAAGAAAATTAATTCAATTAATTATTTTTAAATAAAACTAATTAATTAGACCTTTTAATTAATTTTGTTAATTTAATATCTAATATTAAATTAATAAAATACCAATTTCACTACAATGAATCTAGTTTCATATAATTAATATTTAAATCATAATTTAAACATTAATTGATTCTCCAATTTCATTTAATTTCGATAAAATCAAACATTTCAATTGTATCGAATACAATTAATAGAAACCCTAATTGAATTTGAACATTTCAAATTCTAAACCCTAATTTCAGATCTCATCTAGATTACTCAATTTACTAATCCAAATTAGAACTAGTAGAGGGAACTTATGGACCTCCAGATCATGAGCTCCAACGATTTGTAATTAATTGGTTAAACTTTTTAAACCAAATTAGTCACTATTCGTTAACTACCAAGACATTCCATTATAACTCGATAGTTGCACTCTCCTCACTGTAGATATATTTATGTCCATTTTAACCATAATCAATAAGTAAATCCTTCACAGGTCGTTTGTATTTACAGTTGGGTCAAATATTACCATTTTACCCCTGTAAATACATCTTGTTCCTTAAGCTCCCATTGGTCCTCCATTGAAAAATTGATTTATAGTCCAACTTATAAATCATGACCCTCTCTTTCCTGAGAGGATGGGGCCCCATTATTCAAGATAAGGCATCAGCACTTAAGAGAACAACCTATCTACTAACCCTAAATCGAGTATGAGTGAATTCCATATTGCAAAACTATGTCCCCAGCTATTTATCCGGTCTTATCCCCAAAATGGGAGGCTTATTGAGTAGTGTTGTTGGACTACTCTCACCTATGCAGATCAAAGGATAATCCCAAATAAATAGAAGTTGATAGTTAGCTCAGGATTAAGATCGAGTTACCCTAGGTCATTAAGTTTAAGGTAGTCAGTTTTAATAGTAAACGGTTGTTATAAAGAAAAATGACTATTTCGAGGTCCGGTCTTATGCAAACTCATTACATAGGATGCCTCCACTCACATATCTTCATATGAATGATTTTTGGATCACATCATTTGTATCAGTATATAAAATGGGTCGCATCCAATAGTGTCACCAGGATGAAGTACTCAATCTCATCCATACACTTATAGACCATTTTGGCTACATATTAAAACTTGATCATCTTTTATGTCGTCACATAAAGTTAAAGTATTCATGTTATAGCCATGGATTTTTTTATTGGATTTTCATAAAAGAATGCAATATCAATAGTAATTTATTGAATAAAATACTCAATAACATTTTTATTGATAAATAGAATATGTTAACAACATTTACAAACTGCGTGTTTAGAACATTCCCAACACAGATTCCACATACTTTAGATTAGTGATGTAATTCTTCTCTCCAATCATGTGTTTGGAGCTTCCATTATCAAAATATCAATCATCTTTTGCGAAAGATCGAAAAGATGTAAGTACCACATTGCATCATACTCCTATTTTTGCACGCCACTCCTGTTTTGACATAGAGCTTGAAGGCTTTTAAACATTAACCTTCTTGAACCATGTAAAAGATGACCAAGGTAATTGTTATAAAAACCATGCAGCTTAAAACAATAAGGTTTAATACAACGCTTTTTGTCACAATTATGACAGATCCATACCCTTTTAGGATGTTTTACAAACTTTTGAAAGGATGTCTACGTAGATGTTGAGGACACATGTACTAACATCTACTTATGATCACTCTCAACAATAATCTTTTGTTTCTCTTTAGGAATAGACTGGTCATCAACTCTTTTCTTTGTGCTGAAGTATCCAACACCTGTTAAATCACCAACTTTTTTACCTTGAGACAACCAATTTAGTCTTAGCTTGATTTAACTCACGTTTAAGCTCAGCAACAGTCGTCATGAGTCTATGAGTATAAAAAAGGAGTGACTCAATTCTTTCCTTCTGAACATCCAAGACTTTCATGTCCTCTAACCCATTGTTGATGTAAAATACAGTAAAAATTTTTAATTGATTCAAACTTATATTCTTATTCTTCGCTATGTTCATTGCATTTTCTTGAATTTTCATAAATGAATGCCCTATTCTTCAGATTCACTACTATCTTCAGTGTCTTTATCAGAAAAAATAAACACATGGTTCTTATTCTGCCATTTGAGATAATTTGGATGTTGGGACTGATAATGACCATATCGTTCACATTCCCTACAATGGAAGGATTCTCTTTTATTCTAACCAATAAGCCTAAATGATCAACATCCTTCTTTTGATTCTGAGATCTATATGGATTTGAAGATGTGCTTCCACTTTCTTTAACATGTCGAGGCATATAATTCCCAAATTTCTTTTCAAAGCGTTTCAAAATCTTGTTAAACTGTTTAGATAGCAAAGATATGAAGTCTGCAAGAGATTATTTCGACTCTACAATTTTACCTTCAAACTGTTGATTTGCAGAGGATTGTAGTGGCCTTTATCTCTCTTATCAGGTTTCCTATCAAAATTCATCTGAAAAGTAAGTAAGAACTCAATCAGTTCATCAACCTTCATTGTTACAATATCCTAAGCTTCTTCAATTTGTCGCCTTTGTATCAAACCTTTTTGGCAAAAATCTGAGAACTTTTCTAACCAACTTCTCTTCTGATGTCTTCTCCCCAAAGCAAATGGTTCGTTCAATATATTAAGTAAGAAAAAAACCTTAAATTCGGAAATTGTTCCATCTTCAAGCATTTTCAAACTTCCAAACTTTGTAGTCAACGACTGAAGTCTGGACATTTTGACTTTAGAGATTTCCTCGTGAGCAATAGGCAAAATGTCTCAAACTTTCTTGGAAGAGACACATGTTGATCGAAAGATATTTCTATCAACATCGTTGAAGATAACATCAAGGGCACAAGAATTGCCTATGAATATTTCGTCCTTAGCTTCAGTCCATTCGACTTCAGGCTTAAGGGTGTTCCCAACATTAAGAACAACAATTTGAGGAGTCGTCCATCATATTACCACTACTTTCCAAGTCTTGTGTTCAAAGACTTTAAGAAAGTTGTCATTCTAACCTTCTAATAAGAGTGGTTAGTTCCATATAACACAGGGGGACGTGGGGTAGATCAACCTTCTTTGATTTCTTCCATTTGAAGAAATACGGATGGGAACACTAGAAATAATGGTGACCTGCTCTGATACCAATTGAAAGAAGGTATATGTCACACAATATAACTTGTTACACACATGATAATAAAGTATGAACATAACACAAAGTTTAGTAACCCAGTTTGGTGTGATACTACCTCGTCTAAGGAGCAACGTCCCCAGGAAAGATTATTTCACTAATATAAAATCAAGCGATTACAACATTGTACTTATCTGTAAATAAATGATAATTACAGTGACACATGAATAGCTTAATTTTGTTAATGATCAGTTAGGCTCCCCCTTAAGTGTGAGACTTCCTTTCAATGAAACTAGACTTCCCCTAAGTGTGAGAATATGAGTGAATGATCACTTAGACTCCCCCTAAGTGTGAAACTCACTCTCACCAGGCACTTTTATCTTTACATCTTCAAATGAAGACCACTTTACTAAAAATCTTAGGTTCTCCTTAAGTATGAGGATCTCCTTTCAAAATACTGTAGAACGAAATCAACAAAATCTAGCGAATCACTCAAGATTAACAATAGCAAAAGCTTCACAATCACATGAATTGATATACTTGTGTTTTGGGCACCAACACAAGACAATGACTCAAAAAAATCTTCAAAGTGACAACCCTAAAAAAAGAACAATATTCTCTTAAATATGCACAACTGAAGGAGAAAATAATCCAAAACCAGCAAACACCATACTAAGAAGGAAAGAATTCTGCAAAAATATCCGACATGAGTTTCTCAGATAAGGAAAATATAATCTACAAAACCTGCATTTCGAGAGACATTCTAAAGGACAATCCAAAGGACATCTCAAAGAACAACTGCCACGACAACCTTAAAAAATAAAGCCAATACCAAATCTCTAACACTTAGGAAATAACTTTTACTCTCTATGTGTTGAGTATGGAATAACTAGACATAAGACTCACTTACACTCCCAGCAGAACAATGTAGCTAAAAGGATGAAAAGAACCTTGATAGAAAGAGTGAGGTGCATGTTGCTCGAAGCAAAGATACCTTTGAGATATTTTAGACATAGGCATTAGCTACTGCCACCTTCAAAGTGAATAGGAGTCCTTATACTTCAATTGAGATAAAGACCCTAACTAAAGAAAGATGGATAAGAGTGCCTCTAAACTTATATTTCAAATTTAACGACTCTTGGTTGTTATCCTTATCCCCAAACTAAACAATGAAAGTTTGAACCTAGAGACTTTAAATGTTTGTTCATTGGGTATCTAAAGGATACTAAAGTGTTCAAGCTTTGGGATTTCAAGACCAACAGAGTTAGCAGAGATGTAGTGTTCAAAGAAAGAAGAATTCAATATGGATTCTAATAACTCTCATTTGTGGACTAATTTAACTCTTAAAACCCAAGTTATTCGATTTATTTGATATATTGTTTGTTTAAATTAGGATAGAATCTTGTGAAATTGGAAAGATTTCATGTGAGCGTGGCAAATATTTGTGATCCTTGATTTTAGAATTTTTCTTTATAACTTATGTTTATTGAAGGATGTTGGCGAGATTTTTAGAATTGCAGTTTTGATGGAATTGCATTACAAGCCAGTTGAGCAGATTTTCAAAAAAAAAAAAAAAAAAAGGAAAGAACCTTATTTTAGCAACTTTGGAAAGGATCTCTTCAGTGATTTCTTGTCCGAATCTCAATGATTTGAAGCCTAAAAAAATCTTAAAAAATCCCTAGCATGAAGGCTATAAATAAGGCATGAAATCAATCAAGACACCAATCTTTACGTATCTCACTTCTTCAGTTTCCACCATTTATTTTTGCTTTTCTCTAATAATACTCTTGCATTCTTGCTACATATGTATCCGATCCATCGGAAGATTAAGATTGTTAGACCCAACGATCCTTGACAAAGGAAGTTGAGTTAATTGAGGAATGATTGTAGTCGGATCTTCTCGAATATAAGTTTTTCTTTATCTTGTATTTTCTCGTTTTCTGAATTCAATATTCAATAAAATGTATAGTTCATTAGTTCAAGTTTTGTACTTTCATTCACATTAGTTAATTCAAGTGCCGATTGGTGCTCATGTCTTATCTATTACGTTTGTCATCTCAATCAGTGTCTTCTTCTATTTCATTTTGAACTAAACCCTAGTATTCAAATATATAAATGTCTTTCGTGCAAAAGTTGAATCTAATACCAAAAGACAAATGCTTGGTAACATTTTAAAAGAACTAAAGGTAATTCTTATTTTCTTGAACAATGTATAATTGTTATGGTGTTACTTATGCATGTGATACTCTAAATAATGGTACCATATATATGTCAAAAACTAAGTGCAAAAAATTACTCTAGGAGAGACTTAGACATTTATATATTTGTTTCAACTTTTTTGTTCTTAAAAAAATCATATTGATAAAATATTACTACTATGAATGTGTTGATTAATCACAAATAAAATTAACAAAAATAAACATATCAACAAAATACGAGCAAATGATAATAATTTTAATTTATTAATACCATTTTCTTGAAAACATACTCTCTCTTCAAGTTTTATAAATTAAAATAACAATAATAATTTTCTTTCGAAATAATCCATAATAACAATTTTAATTTATCCATATTTCTCAACCATTTTACAAAAAACTTTTAAGAATTGGACACTGAGAATTGGTAATTAACGTGAAAATAAAGTGTAAAATGAGAAAATACTTTTGACATTATTAACCATATATAACATAAAATGTTATTATAGAATGGAAAATATTTTGGACGTTATGAACCCAAGATGTGCAACATAATAGCAAAGTCTCCCAATCACTAGACCACAAGGAAATTTTAGAACAATTAATCATGCGCCTTTATAAACCACCAAAAACCTTTTCACCAAAGATTTTCTTTTTCTTTTTTTTCGAAATTTCCAAACCATTTAAAAAAAAATTTAAAAAAAAAATTACAAACCAAATTGACTATCAGACGGCCCGGCCCCTAAATGATAGATGATGATAAGAATTCAACCAAAGTTGATGACAAGAAAATGAGATTTTATACCCAATGTGAGGAATGAAACATTAAAGAATTTAGTAACGGTTATAATTCTATAATTAGGATTTTCCATTCTTGTAAATATTTTGTGATAATTTCCTTTTGTGATATTTTCCTTTTCTATGCTTTGTACACTTGTATATATTCATATCTTTGGTGAATGAATAAAGCATTCTGATTCTTTCTCAAACCTAAGAGTTTTACATGGTATCGGAGCTCTCTAAATAAACTTAGGGTTTTTGTGAACCTTAGGGTTTGAGAATTTAGAACCCATTTGTGATACATTTAAGGTTTTGTGCAGAGGTGAGTTTACACTTTTGTTCACAGTCGCCGTCTTCGATTCATTCGCCATCGTTAGCCGCCGCCGCCGTCCAAAAAAAAAAAAAAAAAAAGGAAGCTATTTTTTTTCGACACCACCCAGTCCAAAGAGAAGCCCAGCCGCCGATCTACAAAACCTCAAAGTCCGGTTGCTATCTAACCAGTACGTGAGGCTCACGCGCCGATCGTTCTTCTCTGCCGTCTGTCCACGCGTCGGTACGTGTAGGCACGTGCGCTATCCTTTTTTGTTCGTTTTCTGTGGGTTTCTTCAGTGTGGTTGACTCTTCTTGGTGGTGTGTTTGTTTGGGATATATAGATATTCTCACTGCTTGTAAAGACATCTCTTCGGTAAATTAGGGTTTGATTCTCTGCTGTCCAGTGTCTATTGTTTTTGAGGTAATGGCTTATCAGAAACAAGTAGTCATGTCTGAGATTGTTCCTATGGTGTCAAAAGTAACTGAACACAAGTTGAATGGATCCAACTACTTTTCATGGAGATTAAATGTCCGCCACTTTATTAGGAGCATGGAGATGGATGATCACATTACAGAAGAGCCACTGATTGATGCTAATAAGAAGATTTTGTGGTGGGACGATTCAAGGATGCTTCTACAAATCAAGAATTCTATTGACCGTGAAATTGTTGAACTAGTAAATCACTGCGAATCAGTCAAGGAACTATTGGAATATCTAGATTTCCTGGGAAAGAGAATATTAATAGAGTGTTTGATGTTTGTAAGACTCTATATCAAACTGATCAAGGAGAAAAATCTCTTACAAGATACTTTATGGAGGTTAAAAATACATGCGCGGAATTCAATGCCTTGATGCCAATCAACACGGATCCAAAAGTTCTAATGGCTCAACGTGAAAAGTTGTTTATCATGAGCTTTTTAGTAGGCCTTGCACCTAAATATGAGATGGCCAAAGATCAAGTGTTGTCAAGCTCAAATATCTCCTCGTTGGAAGAAGCTTACACTCGAATACTTCGTACTGAAAAGACACAAGCAGTTACAACATCTGATTCTAGCAGTGCTTTGATTGGGCGCACAAATGATTATAGAGGTAATAAGGGGGTTGAATCAAATAGCTTCAAAGGTCATCCAAATAATCAAAGATCAAATCCAGGAGGTATTGTTTGCTAACCTGGCCATACGAAGCGTGAATGCAGAAAATTGTTGAATAAGGGTCAAAGGATGCCATCACCCTCTGCACATGTCGCCTCTACTCCTGATAATCTTGACAAGTCAATTACGATTTCTGCAGAGGAGTTTGCTAAATTTCAGCAGTATCAAGAGTCATTGAAGGCATCATCTTCTACTCCCATTACGGCCATCGCAGAGACAGGTAACATTTCTAAATGCCTTCTTTCCTCCACGTCAAAATGGGTCATTGACTCTAGCGCTACAGACCATATGACAGGTAACCCCAGTTTATTCTCTAACCTTTATACATCTACCTCTTCACCTAATGTCACTATAACTGATGGAACCTCCACTCCTGTTTTAGGATCAGGAACCGTCCATCTTACTGAATCAATTTCTTTGTCATCAGTTTTAAATTTACCACATTTCTCTTTTAATGTGATTTCAGTCAGTAAACTCACTCGTGATCTTCATTGTTATGTCTCATTTTTTCCTTGTTATTGCTTATTTCAGGATCTTATGACGAAACAGACTATTGGTAAAGGGCGTGAATTTGGAGGTCTTTACATCTTTGAACCACAAATACCTACGGCCATCACATGCTCAAATGTGTCGTCTCCCTTTGAAGAGCATTGTCGTTTGGGTAATCCGTCTATCTCTGTGTTGAAGAGTCTTCGTCCACAACTTCAACATCTGTCTTCTTTAGATTGTGAGTCATGTCAGTTTGCTAAATTTCATCATTTGAGTTTGTATCCTCGAGTCAATAAACGAGCTAGTACTCCTTTTGAATTAGTCCATTCTGATGTTTGGGGTCCTTATCCTGTTGAGTCCAAAGGAGGGTTTCGGTATTTTGTTACATTTATCGATGACTATTCTCGTGTTACGTGGTTATATTTAATGAAAAGTTGTTCTGAGTTACTTTCTCATTTTCGTAACTTCCATGCTGAAATCCAAACTCTGTTTAGTGGTGCTCTTAAAATCCTACGGAGTGATAATGCTAAGGAATATTTCTCTCATACACTCAAGTCTTATTTAGATGCCCATGGCATTCTTCATCAATCTTCTTGTGTCGATACTCCATCCCAAAATGGAGTTGCAGAACGAAAGAATCGTCATCTCCTTGAGACAGCCATAACTTTGATGTTTCAAATGCATGTTCCAAAATCCTTTTGGGCTGATGTTGTTTCCACAGCTTGTTTCTTAATAAATCGCATGCCTTCTTCCATTCTTAAGGGTGAGATACCTTTTCGTACTTTATGCCCCAAGCAAAATTTGTTTCCCATTCCACCCAAAATATTTGGTTGTACCTGTTTTGTTCAGGATGTTCAGCCTCAGCATACCAAGTTGGATCCAAAGTCCTTAAAATGTGTTTTCCTTGGTTATTCCCGTGTCCAAAAGGGGTATCGGTGTTATTGTCCTAGTCTAAATAAATATTTCGTCTCTCCTGAAATCACTTTTTTTTAACATACTCCATTTTTTTCATCACCATCATTCTTTCCAAATAAGAGTCAGGGGGAGCATAAGGAAGTAGAGGATGATTTCCTTGTCTACACAGTTACTTCTCCCTCCGATCCTCTTCCTGATTCATTTCTACCTGTGGCTACCTCTACTCTTCCACCCATCGTTAAGGTCTATACTCGACAACAACTTCCTTCAGTTTCATGTCCTATACCAAAGTCTTCTTCGTCAGTGGATCCAAAAACGAGTGATGATCTCCCTATTGCTCTTCGTAAAGGTAAGCGTACATGTGCTCATCCTATTTCCTCTTTTGTTTCGTATAACCATTTTTCACCTTCCACATGTTCATTCATTGCATCCTTAGAGCCTATTTTTTTTGTTTGTAAAGACGAAGAAACAAATTCGATTTTGTCTGTATCCATCCCTAAAACTGTTCATGAGGCTTTGTCTCATCCTGGATGGTGTGTCGCAATGGTGGAGGAGATGACTGCCTTAGATGATAATTGTACTTGGGATTTAGTTTCTCTCCCTACAAGAAAGAAAGCTATCAATTGCAAATGGGTGTTTGCAGTTAAAGTCAATCCTGGTGGTTCTGTTGCTCGGTTAAAAGCACGCCTCGTAGCGAAAGGCTACGCACAAACTTATGGCGTTGACTATACCGATACTTTTTCTCCTGTAGCAAAAATGACATCTGTGAGGTTGTTTATTTCATTAGCTTCAATCAATCATTGGCCTTTACATCAGCTTGATATTAAAAATGCATTTCTTCATGGTGATCTTCAAGAAGAGGTGTATATGGAGCAACCACTAGGGTTTGTTGCTCAGGGGGAGAATGGAACGATGTGTCGCCTTCGTAAATCCTTGTATGGATTAAAGTAGAGCCCACGAGCTTGGTTTGGTAAATTTAGTCAGGTGATTGAAAGTTTTGGAATGCGGAAGAGTAGGTCAGATCATTCAGTCTTTTTTAAGAGATCTGAGAGTGGTGTCATCTTGTTAGTTGTATATGTGGATGATATTGTGATTACTGGTGATGATGCTTCAGGTATCCAGTCTCTAAAGACCTTTCTTCATAGTCAATTCCATACAAAAGATTTAGGCATGTTGAAATACTTCTTAGGAATTGAGGTAATAAGAAGCAAGAAAGGAATTCTATTATCACAAAGAAAATATGTACTTGACTTGTTGGCTGAAACAGGAAAGCTAGGGGCTAAGCCATGTAATACCCCAATGATGCCCAACTTATAGCTCACAAAAGATGGAGAATTGCTAAAAGATCCTGAAAGATATAAGAGGTTAGTGGGAAAACTTAATTACCTTAAAGTGACTCGACCCGACATAGCCTATTCAGTAAGTATTGTGAGTACATGTCATGCCCTACAGTTGATCATTGGGCTGCATTGGAACAGATTCTTTGTTATTTGAAAGCTGCTCCCGGGTGTGGTTTATTATATAAGGATTATGGTCATACTAATATTGATTGTTTCTCAGACGCTAATTGGGCAGGATCTAAAGAAGACAGAAGATCAACATCAGGGTATTGTGTTTTTGTTGGTGGTAATTTGTTTTCTTGGAAGAGTAAGAAGCAAAATGTGGTGTCACGTTCAAGTGCAGAATCAGAATGTAGAGCAATGGCACAATTTGTGCGTGAATTGATTTGGATATATGAACTTCTTGTTGAGTTGGGATTTGAAATCACCACACCGACAAAGTTGTGATGTGATAATCAAGCAGCACTTCATATTGCGTCTAATCCAGTATTTCATGAAAGGACTAAATATATTGAAGTTGATTGCCATTTTGTACGTGAGAAAATTCAACAAGGGTTGGTATCTACAGGATATGTGAAGACTGAGAACAATTAGGAGATATCTTCACGAAAGCATTGGATGGAAGACGTATAGATTATCTATGTAACAAGTTGGGCATGATTAACATATATGCTCCAACTTAAGGGGAAGTGTTATAATTCTATAATTAGGATTTTCCATTCTTGTAAATATTTTGTGATATTTTCCTTTTCTATGCTTTGTACACTGGTATATATTCATATCTTTGGTGAATGAATAAAGCATTCTGATTCTTTCTCAAACCTAAGAGTTCTACAATAAACAAGCAAAATATAGAAACATTTTTTCCTTTCTTGGGTTTTCAAATAAACAAATCAATTTACCATTTCAGAGATCTTAAGAAAGTGAATATAAAAAAACATTACCAAGATCATTGAGGTGTACACAGAAGGAAAAATGCAGAATCAAATGAGTATAAAACATCATCAACTTGAGCTGCAAAGAACCATTCTAAATTGAATGTTGAATAAATATTTTCAGGGCACCATCTCCCAAGTCCATAATTATTTCTGTGACACCAGTGGCATATCATATACAGTTTACAATTTATTTTCCTTACTAGTAAATGATGCAATTATATGAATGACATATATTGTGATGACTTTGGACTGAAAATTAATGAACACGCCTTGCATCGATTACTACATACTTGGATGTATCTCGTGGTCAAAAGTTCAGAAACTCACTTGTACTCGAGTATTGCACCGGTATGGTTGAAACCACAGGAGACTTGCACTGCCTTCACATTTTCTCCGAGGTCGATCATTGTCGGTTTCACGTAGTCAACATCACTTCCATGCCCCTAGAGTTAAAACAGATCCTTTATGGATACATGCCACATTCACTGAACATTCCTAAATCTAGTCCAAACCGAAATATTTGTAGGGAAAGTTAGAATACAGTCTATATAACTGATACGAAACATTTTATGTTGTGTAATGAATTATTCTTCATGAGATGAACTGCATTTTTACCTCAAACCTGATAAGGTGTAGAACTTTACAACTGAACTTTCAATTTCATTGAAACTAACCCAACTTATAGAACTGTTGGAATTTTTACCTTCTGTTTAATTTTCATTACATTTATCCACAAATTTTAACAAAAAGTAAGGTAAAACTTTTTCCAACTCACTAATATCATTGCATAACATTGAGCCCAGTCAATAAATACTGATCAACAACCGAATCAATATCCAAAAACTCACAAGTAAAAATAAAATAAAATAAAAAATTCTAGTATTATATTTCCTTAAAGTTTCATCAATCTCAAACTAGACAAATTTTTATAATTTATTGAACGAACATCATAACTTCTTTTTAATGATCCTTCATACTAAATCTTTTTTAAAAAAAAAAAAATAAAGATTGCAACAACCAACCATTCAAGTAAAGAGTGCAAGACCTAACTTAATTTCAAGGTCCAGTTTGATAAAAGTAAAAAAGAGGAGGAGGAGGAGGAGGATAGTTTATTACTATGAATCAACTCCACTGAAATTGATTTGTTAAGGATAGAATTAGGATTAGGAACATATTTGTAATTGGTTAGAAATATTATGAAGGGCCTCATTTTTGTTTGGGCTTTAATCTATTTCTTTGTTTTATTCATGCATTACCTACATTAAAAAATAATAATAATAAGTAATTAGTTAGAGAAGTTTTGGTAATTTGTTATAAATAGAGTGAGGAAGAAAGGGTGAAGTTATGCATTTATTCGGTTGGTATATGCTCGAGAGTTTTCCACAGAGGAAGAATCCAAGTAGACTATCAAAATCATAAAGCAAATGCATGGAAGAAGGAAAAAAATAAAAAAACCCGTAGATTTCAGGCATTCATATTCAAATGCCGACTAAGTGCAAACAAATGCAGTAGTAAATCCAGATTCATTGAGCAGCAGAGATATAACAAGGCAGTGAAAACTAAAAGAAAGGACTAGAAAACGAGAAGCACACCAGCTGACCCCCAGAAGAATGGCCATCCACAGAAAACGTTCCGTGAGACCCTCCCCAGCCCCATGTGAATATAGCGCCACCTGATTCAAGCACAAACTTCGTAAATTTTAAATACACAATATTTTACACAGCCGTTTAAGTATCTTGAACTTTTGTTACTTTTATCATTTCCGTTTCTTTATTCTTTACTCTGTTTGTTATTTTAAATCAAATGCCAATGAGGAGCATGCATCACAAAGGTGAAAACAGAGACATGCACACAAGTACTAAGTAAACAAATTTCTGTCTAGGTTCATTTGAAACCTGTAGATTTGAGTATCAAGATTCAGTTCTTTTGAATTCAGCATGAAAATCGAACTTAATCGCATTGTAGGTTAAAGATGATAATATCTTATCAATTAGATAAGAGCCAAGCTAATGAATATGAATTCATGATACTTTCTTCATTCAACTTAATTAATTCTTTTTTCTTCAATGCCATTTCTTCTAAAATTAAGGACCCTTCGGATTGGCTAGAAAAAAATACATTTTTCAAAGAAGTCATTATTATTTAAACTCTTTTGATAAAAATGGTTTAAAATACACTTTTTCCTAAATCCATCACTATGATATGTATTCAGTTCAGAGATTAGAAACAGAATCAAAAGAGTACAAGGCAGACACAGGATATAAAAGAGGAATGAAATTAAAAGAATTTTGATGTATCATTTGTGAGTACATTTACTAGACAATTGTAGTGCGATTGAAGCATAGACAAAAAAATACAACTCTCAAACAAAATATATTACCAATACCCATACATAGGATGTACAATGGCAAGGGTATGAGATATGTAGAGATGCCCTCCAAGGTTCTAAGTTCAAACCTCCAAGTTAAAATCTTGATTATATGAAACTAAAACTTTTGTAGTCTTCCAGAGTTGGCATTGAGGTGAATAGAGCCTCCCCTAGAATTCGTGTGTGGTGGATCAGGAACAAAATACAAGGAGCAGGGCATTTGATATCCAAATTATCAACCAATAAGAACTAAAAGTGAAATAGCAACGAATGTTGCCATAGGTATAGCTTTACACGAAAAAGCAGCAGATTTGATGTTCATATAATTCTCTTTTACTCAACACAAATTGATAATATGTTTAAGCATATTGCAAATTTGAGTCTTGTTCTAGATATGGAAAGGTGTGGACAGCCCGTGGAAAGATATTGCTAAAGCAATTAAGCAAACACGTTCTTCTGGTCAAATATTGGCTACAAATTGGGAGACGAACAAGATTACCCTCTGGGAGGAGACGTGGAATTTAAACCAGCCTTACCTACTATTATCAGAATTCGTTGGCCAAGGAGAGCAAATTCCATGAGCTGTGGAACCCAGTCGAGCAAGGTTGGGATTTAAAAATTAGCAGAAATCTGCTTGAAAGAGCTGAGTGTGTGACGTGTGTTTTTTCTGGAATTGGCAAGGCTTAACCAAACGTCAAATTGTATTGTGTCAAAGCTGGACAAGTCATGGATGCTCCAACAGAATCAGCCAATGTAACCGTGCAAGAAAATAAAAAAATTCTGGAGGAGCAAGTCTGTCATCTGATTTGGGAGAAAAATCCTGCTAAAAAGATGAATATTATTCTGTGGACAGCAGCACTTGGAAGCATTAGCACAATCGACAGACTGCTAGAAATCCATAGCATACCGTGGGTGCAAGCCAAACTGAGGAGAGTGAACGTGAAGGACTTACTATCGACTTTGGCAATGGCAGATGCTTTGGTAGACCACAGACTTAACAACTAATCTTCTTCAAGAAAAGGACGATGGGAAGAAATCCAAAGCACGAGATAAATGATGCTGGAGGTTCTCCAAAAAGAGAACCTGATAAAGGTAAAGGTAAGGGTTCTCGACTCTTCTTCATCAAACTCAATTGACGGAGGTTGTTTCATATGCAAGGGAGAAGAGGCCATGTAGGGCCCCCTTTGACAATGATCTTATTTCTTGCTTCCTATTTTTGTTTCTCACTTTTTCAAAAATCTGACTTGTTTAATAACTGTTCCCATTTTTTGTTCTCATTTTTTGTTTCTAAATCTTAAGAAACATTTTTTTTACAATAGAGCTAAATTTGAGAAACAAGTTTATCCCAGTTTCATTTATGTTGTATATATTTAGCATTTCAAAAATAAAACAAATACGACATTTTCTGTGATGGACAATGTAGCTGAATAACTTGGATGTTGCCTAGTAAGATTTGCCATTACAGTGGGCATCCGACCCAGCGATCTGTCCAGGGCATCCCCTCAACCATAGTAAAATCCTTTCACCTAGGGGTGGAATGAATTGTTCCCTCCATGGTAAAATCCTGGAGTTACCTGTCCTAGACACTGCTGCAGCACTCTCCCAGTATGAACATCCTCTCAACAATCTCCTCCTCTTTAGGATCAAGTTCAAGGTCCTCTTCCATTTCCTCGCCATCTGAATCACTTAATACAATGATTTCAGATTTGTTACTCCCTATATCTGCCTAAGCTTCACAACCCGCGACAAGTACGTGAACATTTTCTTGTATGTACGATGGAAATTGAAATGCCTCGTCAATTTCCTGTTCAAGTTGTTTTTTATTCTCTTTGGCATGTACGGCCTCCTTATATGCCCACACTTACCCTTGCACCATCATAAGTTGAGGCCCACACTTACCCTTGCACCATCATAAGTTGATGGGTCAACGCCTCAACCAATGCAACTACTTCAGCTAAGGTCAGCTCCAATATCTCGACTTCCTGTCGATGGATTTCTCTTTTCAAGACCTCTACTTGCTTAAGCCTTCCCTTCAGTTGGTTGAACTCCTTCTCCAGCCTTTCAATTACTGATGTCATCCAGTCGTCCATCTATAAGAAGACACAAAATAAAGTCAGTATTTTACCCACCTGATCCTCCATTGCGAAGTAATTTAGACAAATGCTACGCATTCAAACGATCTTTAAGCCACGATTTTAGTGTTGGGATCCCTAACCAACATACTTCTATCATTCTATCCTTCACAAGAATAAGAACCGCGCTTTGATACCAACTTTAATCCTCCACAAGAATAAAAACTGCGAGGGTTAAAAATCGAAATTAAAATTTTTACCTATCCACCATGCGGCCTAAGAGGTTCTCAACTCCTAGACAGCCTTCTCTCGTCCTCGGATCACTTTGGGCACTTTAACTCGAATACTATCAAAGCACACAAGCATATGTTGGCCAAGCGGCAGACAACCCTTGCTTTTCTTTATTCTCGCTAGAATAGTTATTACAACTCAATTGTGTGTACGGAGTGGGATGATCCCAAATGAGAACACACCCCCTTTTGTACTACTTTACATACATCTACTTCCTTACTTTGAAGGAGTAGTTGAGAAGCTTGGGAAAATGGGCAACCTAAAAATAGCAAACCAGAATTCCTTTTCATTTAGCCCACGTTTTCCTCAAGCTAAATATAGTGAGGGACCAACTCAAGTTCCTACAAACTTGGGAACTCTTGACTTGTTCCTTACTCCACGTTTCCCTACTCCAAACACTTCAGCATACAACATACTTGGTCACTTCCCTACTCCGAAATGACCCACGAGTTTGGAGAAGAGATCAGACCTTAGCAGTTCACGCCGATCGCTCAGCTCCCTATTGACATTGTCTGTGCACGCACCTGCCCGCCAGCCACTCTATCTGCCGCACAGACCTTTGCACCCGTGCGTACAGTATTGCGCACGCTCATGCCAGCCTACATGCGATGCCCAACACCCGTGTGTCTGGTGTCACAATCGCACCTTCATAAGGGTCTCGATGCGATTGTGCCGCACTTGTTCTCGCCCTCGAACAAGTCAGCCAATCCAAATCCGAATAGCCGATGACGCAATGGACGTTTCTCACAACCTCCACCCCCGTTCTTGGGAAAAGGTTTGAGGAAAAGGTTTTTGCAAACGTTTGAAAGCATGTGTAAACAATGAACATTAGTCGTACAGCTAGAAAGCAATAAGCAACAACATGACTTTATAGCATACAACTCACTGGTATGGGGATATGATGATTAGTCTTACCCCATATAGTGCATTCTGAACAAAAACACATCCGCCACCCTTACATATGGAAATGGGCGAGCAGTCACACACTAAGAAAAGTACATAGAAAGTAAGCTACCTAGTAAAAGGAAATACATAGGATGAAAGCATAAGAGGTGGAGGCAGACATGCGGCCATGGACAACACACCCTGGACAAACATGACCATGACATTCTCCCCCACTCGATTGGTTGACGTCCCCATCAACCGACTCTGCTCGAACTCAGCAAATTGTTGAGCAGTTGCCTTAAGGTCTTCCGCACGCTCCCGACAAACTTCTCTGTCTTAGAGGCTTTTCCACTTCTCCAGGAATTCTTCCAAACTTGATCCTGGTCTTCCAACTCTGCATTTCTTCCAGCAAGATTCTCATCAACTTCTTCCTCTATCATTCTCTTCATCGTGGCAGGCAAATAGGTCACCACCCTACGTCGCTCATCGACATGGTCGGGGGGATAGAGTTTCAATCTACTTACGTGGATGACAGGATGAATCTTCATCCACAATGGTAATTGTGCCCGATAGGAAGCTTTCCCAACCTTTTTTATGACTTCCACCGGTCCTCTACAACTGCTCACGAGGCGACGTTCTCTTTGGCTTCGGCATCAAAACTGTCTTTGGCACAATCTTACTCGAACTTTGTCCCCTGGTAGGAACTCTCTACGTCTGGGCTTCCTTCTCCTTCACTTTGGAGGCAGGGACTTATGTAAATTGTCCGTCTCGACAACGCGACACTTTTCCAAGACACACAGAATGTCTTGAGGGTCGAGATTATTCTTATCCCATTCGACTGTTTGATCCCGGCATGTACAACGGTGGCCATCGACCCTATGGTCACTAAACACTTGGTGAGGGGTACCGGTATTACCTTGTGTTCAAGCAAGAATTCCATATCCAACACCACGTCAAAGTCATCCATTTTGACGATCACAAAATCGACAGGGTCACTCCAATCCCCCAACTTTACGACTGTTCTTTTCACCATTCCTATAATAGGCAAACAGAGTTCACTACTTTCATTTTACCTGCGCCTCCTTCCCAACGGAGATTCAACCGTTTGACTTCTATTTCGGACATAAAATTATGAGTGGCTCCCGAGTCAACCACGGTGCTTTTGGCTACTCTATGGTTGACTCAAGCATTTACATACATCAGTCTGCCTTTTTGGGATTCCTTCGTTTCTCTCATACTCTTCTTGAGGGCAGCTAAAAATCTCAGGGCCCCAACTCGTGGGGTTCCATCTTCCTCTACTTGTATATTCTCGTCCTCTATCTGAATAGCTTTACCTTTCGAGTCGACGCCAATAGGCTTGAAAAGCGTTAAAGGCTGCTCGTTTCAGACATTCGCTCGTCTTGTGCTGCCTCTTACGTATATAACAGGATAGAGGCCGATAAAAACTCTGCCCCTACCACGTATTTCCAATCGTCTGCTGAGGAGATTTGCCATCTCCACTAGTGTCTCTGCCATCCCCAAGATGAACAATCAATTTCCTTAAATAAATTTGGAAATAAATATTTGACATAAGAAAAACTGGGATGCCCCAGTCTATAATGTCACAATATAACTTGTTCTTTAACAGAAAGAGAACTGATACTACTAAACCTTGAGTTATTTTATTGCTAAAAGAACATTCATCAAAGTAGTAGAGACCATCAAGCATCCTAGCACTCCCAATCATCCTTCCCAAATCCTGATCCTAAAAAATGCAATGAGATTCAAAGAATGTAACACGACAATTAGAATCTTTAGAAAGTTTAGAAACGGATAAAAGATTACAGGCTAATTTTGGAACATGTAAGACAGACTGGAGAGAAGTATTTTCAGTCAATTTAATAGTTCATTTTTCTGCAACAGAAGAAAAACGACCATCGGCAATTCTAATTTTCACATTGCAATATAATGGAGAGTACGAATTAAAAGAAGAACTAGTTATGTGATCTGAAGCTCCAGAATCAATAAACCATGGAGATGAATTACTACACGAGAATGTCTTGGGACCTATATGTGTCAAAGAAACACATGAATTATTAGATGGAAAATTGGTGGTTGGCAGTTGTAGGATTTGATGAATTTGCTCTTGTAGAAGATTTAACAAATAGTAGAAATCCACCCAAAAAGAAAGAGTTTCTAAACCAAATCCAATAGAAGCAACCCAAACCAGTTTGAACCAAACCAAATGAACCAGATTTTAAATAAAACTAGTAGACCAAACCAGACCAAATGCTTAACCAAATCTGAATCAAATTGAATATGAACCAAACCAAATCTGTTGTAATTAGAACCAAAGCGGGTTAATCTAGGCATACATGGAACAAAAAATCACGCAAGACCCACGTGATAGTCCTCTTTTGATCAATACTGATGAGCAAGCAAATCAACCAACCGTCACAGAACTAGTGAAGTACGTTGAGCTTGAAGGATAAGGCAGCTCCAGATCTGGTCTTGGCGGCACCAGATTTGGTTGTCATGCACAAAAAACAGGGAACTTCACGATCTGGATGTCAGATGGGTGTTTGAATGGGTGGCTAGATCGACAGATCTGGGCTTCACAACGATTAACACTAACGAACAGATAAACAGCACATGCGGTCTAGTCGGTGGCAGAAGTTGGACAGCCGTCAGAGACGGCTCTTGAACGATCAACGAGATCTAAAAACATAGTGCTGAATCGAGGGAAATCAAGTGTGACCCGCAGCTGAGAGGCAGCATCCAGCGGTGCTTTGAGAGACTAGCCGCTGACGTCGGAGATAAATGACCGGCAACGGCAGTGGTAACCTAGGGCTACAATGATAATACCCTAGTGAAGTTATCCCCAGATTGTTGGAAGTTGAGTGTGCCGTTTCACTTGACAACTACGGTTCCAACAATGAAGATAATTAGGCAACAGCTAGGGTTTTTTAGGGGCCACTAGGATTTTACTATTGAGGAAGAAAAGGTGCGGCAGCCAAGGTTACGTGGTGGTGGTGTTAGTGGCTAGGGTTTTGTTTAACCACCAAGATTTACCTGCTCTGATACCATGTAGAAATTGGAGGAATTAAAATATTATTCTCCTTTTTCTCTTATTAAATATGTACATATTAGGTCTTCTTATATAGGAGAAAGACCTTTTACAAATATGGAAAGAATAAAGACAATTAAGAAAAAATAAATATTCATATACAAATATAAAAATTCCAACAAAATCCTCAATCATCTTGCATCCTCATCATTTTGACAACATGTATGCCACCATTACGTGGCGTCTCAAAGAGCTACATGCTTGTCATTCCCACTCTACCATCCTCAGGGATGTGTGGTGGTACTTCGGAGTATTCTTCTATGACCCATAAGTTCCTTTTCTTGAACCGTTAAATGCTTAGGGTTCAAAAATCTTGACTTTGGTTGAGTTGAGCCCACATTCTGCATAGTTAGAATGCTTGCTAGAGCCCTCTTAACTAGTAGAATCTCATTCTAGATCTCACCTATTACTCTCTTTAACATATCGAGGTTAGCCTTAACAAAAGATAAATGGGTAGAAATATCATGTGTTATCATGCTATATCATTCCTCAATCTGGGTCATGAAGGCGGTTAAGGAAGCTTGAATTTCTTCAAACTGTCCTTCGTGTTGTGTTACCAACTCGACAAGAGAACCCCCTCCATTGGAATACCAACAAATTCTTCAAGGTGGCTAACACGATCAGAATATAAGGTTAGAGGACCTTTTTGCAATTCCTACTTTTGGGAAAAGGATACCTGCTTTGTCCCTCAGTCTCCTAGGCTAGGCTGTTCTGGCCCTTTTTTAGCCTTTTATCCACGGAAGTGTTGGATCATTTCTTATAAAAGAAAAAAGGGAAAAAAAAACAAACAAATAAACAAAAATATGAGTCTTGCTCCGATCAAATGATAATTTTCAGTTTTTAAACCATTTTCCTCTACGGGTACAGAAGAATCTGCAAACCTCACCTAATATGAAAGGCTTCAAGAAATAATAAATTTGAAGCTTAACTTTATATCTCAAGTTTCATTTGACAATTCTTACCTGAGATTGCTGCTGTGTGTTTCCATCCGCAAGATATCTGTGAAACATGATTATTAAACATATTGAACAAAATGAATTAAAATAAATGAACATAATATATAATAAAATAATCAATAACAAATAAATCCTTTTCTTAAGAGAAAAAAACTTTTTGCCGTTGTTTGTTCTCATGTATGAATTAACTCTCTTTATTTTGCTCTTTTCAGATACTAAAGTATTTAAAGGGAGAAAGCAACTAAGAATTAGTCTTCACACTGTAAAAACTTGAAGTTATCTCCAAAAGGAAAAGGATGGATCAAATCATTCGAGTAATTCTGATGTAAGAACGTTAAACTCCAACCTTGCTTACGGGAGATTTTGAAAAGGGACCTTCGACTCTTTCAGGGAGATGAAAGACACTTGTGGACCTGAATAACCAGATATCAGGTATGCAGTACTGAACCTTCAAACTTAGAAAAAAAGTCCTATCTACAAAATATTATTGAAATGAGGAATACCCATTCCCAAGACAACCGTTCTCATTCGAACCCCAACTGTACAAGTCCCCACCTTCTGTAACAGAAAAACAAAAACAATTGAAGATGTCGGTATGTTTAATTTTCTGATGAATAAATAAAACACGTCTTGGTTTAAAAATCATATAGAGTCATCCATCATTAAAACAAAATATGAGTAGCCAGCAGCCCATTGTGAAAATTAGATCAACCTGCATGCCCACGGCTGACAAATAACATGTTCATACTGACACAAAGAAACACCCCTGCTCCAGTTTTATTGTTAAATGTCATAAGGAAACCATAGAAAAATGAAGCAAATATATCAGATGAATTATACTAACTCATTTATGACCACATTCATATATGATTGCGTACTGGCTAAAAATTATTCTGATATATAATTTCCTCATATGAACGAAAAATTCTTTAGTTATACATCACAGTCACAATGTAAACCTTTTAACAATGTCATTCATAAATATAATGCACAGGTCAGCAAGTACATTAAACTACATAAAGATGCAGAGGAAAGCCAAGTCCTAATGCCAAGTGGGATAACAAAAATCTTTTGCAAATGACGCAAGAATCAGCTAATATCCGATTTTCCAGAGGTTTATTAAACTACATTTCAGGAAAATTACAATTCTCAAAATAATAAGAAGGATAAAGTTACTTGTTAGGACACACGTGTGATAACCACCACAGGCAACTTCTTCGCAGTCTAAGATTGTGCTGATCATTGATGGTGTTGTTGCCTTGTTTGCCTCACCAAAGCTCTATATCATACCATTCATAATTTAAATGCAATTACATCATGCAAAATGTAGCTTTACTGGACACATACACACAATTCAAATATGGAATTGGAACTTGCCACTCTGTTTGTTGCCCTTTCACCAAATATGTAAACAGCTCCATTTTCTGCTAAATTTCTGAAGCATTAGTAAAACAACATGCCAAAAGAAACAACATTTGCAATAAAAAGAAAAAACGAATGAAATGGAAGCAACCATCTACGCAAGCGGAGTGCAGCATCCCTGCTGCAACGTGTTTAACCTGATTAAAAAAAAAGGATTAAAAAATTGTTAACCTGCAGGAGACAAATGGAAGCTCACTATGGAAACATTACCTTAATCCCCTCAAGTTCTTTAATTAGCCTGGGTGTATATTCACTATAAAAGAATATACAAGTCATAAGAACACAAGAAACAAAGAATGCTAGGATGCAATATGAATCTAGTTGTTAATGTAATATAGATCCAAAGAAAATTCAAAGTAATAGCTTCATACATTGATATGCTAAAAACACATTTCAAAAAATGCTAAAAAGATGAGTTTGGTCAAATGCCAATTTATTGTCATTTTATTTTTCTGTGGGCTAAAGAATAAAGGAAAGGGAGATCGCAGATCGGTATAAATCTAACAGTTCCCCATGATTTTTATTTCTATTAATACTTCTTCATGAAGAAACTATAATTCCACTAAAGTACCTGGTACTTTTTAGAAAACCCAAAAATGTTGACTCATGGCCATGACCCAATCTACCCGACCGTCCATCTCCCCAACTAAAGACTTCACCTCCATCTGGTGAAAAATATAAACATCGAGAGAAATATAATATCACAAATTCCAAGTTCATTAAGAAAATATGAAAAACGGTAAAACTACTAAACTGAAATGTGGTAGGATATTCATACCAGCAACAGCCATCGAATGATTGGAACCCAAAGCAGCCCTCTTAATCACTATACCATCTAAGCTATCTACTTTAGTAGGTAGGCGTACCGCTTTCGCTGACCCTGTATGACAGTAAAACTGTAAGGACACTTTCTCACATTCTATTGATTTATTTTTTAAAATAACAAGAACACACAATAACAAGTTAACAAAAAAAAAAAAAAAAAAAAAAAAAACTCCCAGCCAATTCTGATTGTTAGTAAACCCTCCCAATACTCTACTGTTCCATTTCACAAAAGACATCCCCTCTATCTCTTTCTAACATTAATACCCTCACTCACTCCCATGTACAGGTCCGACATTCCCCTTCCCACTAACAAATTTTCAGGTGCACAATTCGCTTCCCACCCTCTCTAGCATATGTAAGAACACTTGGAGGCCTAACAACAACCAAGATGAGACCATTTAATTCTTTCATTGCCCATTGTCTAACCACCACTCCTACAAACACCTTAAATTGCAAATGAGATCATTAGATTGGCAAAAATGTACAGTGCAAGAAGAATATTTTCAGAATCTAGTGCTTACTTTTTCCAAGACCAAGCTGTCCACATGAATTCAACCCCCACATATACAGTTCTCCATCAGCTATAAAGAAATAAAATGTAGAATCAATAAAACAAGCTAAAAAGAAAAGTTGTTGTATAATCGCTTTTCGAGAAATTATATACAAAAAATAAAAATAATAATTAATAGTATTCTCAATTTCCAATAGCAGTTACATAATGGAAGAATGAGTTGGTTGCATAAGATTAACACCCAGGGCGATGCCAGAAATAACAGTGAATTTCAAGTGCATATTGTACAATAATACCTTACCCTGATGATTTTTTTTCTGAAGGGTATCAAAGCATTTAAAAAAATAAATAAAAAATAACTGTAACAGTAATTCTTTAAATTTGGTATGTCATTTTAACATTATACAGAAATATACAAAAGAAAACAAATAATAATATAAAGATATATATGTATCATAGGAATCACAAAAATGTCTCTTCAGTTTACATAAATGGTGGAAAGATTATAACTGCAGATGTTTTTATTGAAAGAAGACCACAGGAAGGAGGAAAAAAAACAGTCTCTTACTTTGCTGTTGGAAGGCATGCAATATAAATTTTGGAAATGAGCAAGACATGATATTTTGTATTAACAGATCAACGAAAATAATCAGCCAATTATACCTATACCTCATTGCAATTCAGATTATATTAGGATGAAAACTTGAGGTCAAGCACGTTAACTAATCTTACATTTAGTAAAACAAGTGGGTAAATAAGTGGAAACCATTTTGGGCAGAAAGTTGTAGAAAGTCCTATGGCTCTCTCAAGTTCTGTGTTTCTTCTATCTTTGCTTCTAGGGGCTTAAGGCAAGGGGATCTCCTTTCTCCCTTCCTTTTCCTCCTTGTTAGTGAAGTATTGTGCAGTATTATTTTTAGACTTCATAAGAGAGGGTTGTATGAAGGTTTTATAGTGGGAAAAAAAAGGTTCATGTTCCTCTTCTACAATTTGTTGATGATACACTTCTTTTTTGTAAATATGATGATGAAATGCTAGAGAATCGTCGAAGGACATTAGAACTCTTTGAATGGTGTTCCGGTCAAAAGATTAATGGGGAGAAATCAGCCATTTGTGGGATCAATATAGATGAAAACAATTCTGTGCAGTTGCTTTCTCGCTGAATTGTAAAATTGACCAGTTTCCATTGATGTATCTCGGGTTACCCTTAAGTGGATACCCTAAAAAGGTATCATTTTGGCAACCTATCATTGATAAAGTCCAAGGGAAATTAGATAAATGGAAGAGATAAAACCTTTTCTGTGGAGGCAGAATTACACCTTGTAAAGCAGTGCTGTCCAATCTTCCCACCTACTATATGTCTACCTTTTTAATGCCGGAAAAGGTAACTGCATCCTTAGAAAGATCCATGAGAAATTTCTTTTGGGAAGGGAATAAAGGGTTTAAGCTGAATCACTTGGTAAAATGGGAGATTGTGGTTAAAGACCAAAAGGATGGGGGCCTTGGATTGGGGAGTTTAAAGACCAGAAATTTTGCTTTGTTATCAAAATGGGGCTGGCGTTTCATGAATGAGGCAGATTCTCTTTGGTGCCAGGTTATACGCAGCATACATGGGAGCAGCCCTTTCAAATGGCACACTAATGGAAAGGAACATTCCAGCCTTAGAAGTCCGTGGGTCAGTATTTCAAGTCAGTGGCGAAAATTGAAGATCTGGCTCTGTTTAAGGTTGGAAATGGGAGTAGAACAGCCTTTTGGTCTGATCCTTGGCGGGATAAATATCCAATAACATCAAATTTCCACGGCTTTTTAAGCTTGCAATTATGCCTAAAGGCTCTGTATCTGATCAATGGTACTTATTTACTTCCTCATGGTCAATTTTCTTTCTGACATGAAGAAATTATTGATTTCCAGACTCTTATGGGCTGTCTTGTGGACAGAAAAATCTCTAGCATTCCGGATGAAAGATATTGATCATTGGAAGCAAGTGGAGTTCTCACAGTTAAATCTCTTGTTAATCATTTATCCAAGGCCTCTCCGATAGACAAGCATTTAGAGAAGGAACTTTGGAAAGCAAAAAGTCCTCGGAGAGTGAATATCACTATATGGATCATGCTGTTTGGGAACTTAAATTGTGCCACTGTCATGCAAAGGAAGCTCCCCTATCACTGCCTATCACCTCACATTTGCCCACTGTGCTTGGATAACCATGAAGACTTACAGAATCTTCTTTTTTATTGCGTTTATGCTAAGAAGTATTGGTTTCCGTTTATTCATTATTTTTAATCTTTGTTGGGTTTTTGGTAGTGATTTTAGGAGCAATGTTTTGCAGTTACTAGTGGAGCCAGCCCTTAAGAGAGGTCCTAAATTGATTTGGAGCAATGCATAAAAGCCTTGTTAGCTGAATTATGGTTTGAAAGAAACCAAAGAGTCTTCCACAATAAAACCTCCCCTTGGTTAGATCGTTTTGAGTTCGTTTGGCTGAACATTTCTTCTTGGTGCACTTTATCAAGATCTTTTGCAGATTATTCAATCCAGGAGATAAATTTGAATTTGCGAGCTTTTATTTTTCCTCCTCTTTAGAAGATGATGGGCTTTTCTCTTTGCAGCATAGTTTTCCTAATGCTTTTAGGTTGTTTCCTTTTAATTCGATGTTTTGTAGTATTCTTGATGGGAAGTTGTCTTTATTGCATCTTTATTCATTTTTTGTTTTCACTGTAAGAGCTGTGTTTTAGCATTGAACCTTTTCCTTTGAGATTAGTTTGTAGGATATGATGAGGGCGCTAAGGGGGTGTCAACCTAGTTGAAATACCCAGGTGCACCTCCTGATTCATAGGTCTTATGTTTAATGCTCCTTTTCATATACTTTGAGCATTGGTCACTGGTTTCCTTTTCAAAAAAAAAAAAAAAAAATTCTGAGTTTCTTCTTGGAACTAAATCAAGCAGTCAACTGAAAGGCCAAGTGATGGAAAAGAGTTCATTTAGCATTGATATGAAGCAAAAAAAAAATAATCATTTAAAAAATAGAGATTGAGGCAAACTTTATAGTAGTATAGTTTCTTTTCTTTTTCGATGTTTCCTTTTTTTTACTATATTGAAGGCTTTAGAGGCCATTGGGAGATTTGTTTTTTAAGCCCATGGCTTCAAGTTGACTTCTCATCATTTTTCTTTTCTTTTCTAATCATTTCTTTTTTTCTTTTTTTTCTTGTTTCTTTTTTTTTTTTTTTTTTTTTTTTTGGTTCAAACCAAAAGAAAAAAAAAAAAAAGAAATCAACTTCCAAAGAAATTCTTTAACTTCGTTGGTGCCAAATATTTTAACCTGAATAAAGTTCAATATTATTTGCAATCTAGTTGAAATTAGGACCTTTTCTGAACAAAGACTTTGAAAGTTAAGTTAAATGGGGAGAAGAATGATTAATATGCAGAACTTATTTTTCATGTCAAATAAAATAGAGAAAGCCATCTTTCAGAAACTCATTCCTCATTACGACTTCAGTAGAAGAAGTCATATTTTTCTCTTTTCCTTTTCAACTCTTAAAGATTACAATTTTGCGTTGGTAAGGTAAATTACAAGGGGGAAACATGAGATATCTTTCATCGGAGAGAGAGAGAGACAGAGTGAGAGAAAGCCATTTAAAGTACAAAAATACAAGTGTGTCCCTAAAATTAGGATATTCTGCCTACTTGGACCTAGAAAGGATATAAAATACCAGAGTAATTCCCAATTTTAATATATATCTTTAAAAGTAGAAGCTTTTCTTAAAACTAAACTACCCAAGAAAGAGCTAATTACGATAATTTTTCCCATTCAATAAAGCTGAGTCATTATTGTTCTATCTTTAACAAGTTACAAATTAGGGGCTTTAGCTAACCACTAGAAATTAAATTACTTCTAAACGAAGTTAACAGTTCAATTTTAGTCACCCACTCAAAGAAATCAAGCGAACTGCAGGACAAACCTGTAACAACACAAGAGTGATTATAACCGGCTGAAATATGCACAGCTTCTTTCTGAATGCTAACCTCAACAGGCTCCTGCATCAAGATGCCATCTAATGAGTGATAATTAACGTGTCTTTATACAAAAATTTAAAAAGTGAAATACAAGTAAGACCCAAAAACATGAGATGGCAACTAGAGGACTCCACAGTAGGAAGAAAGATGGGAAGGAAAAACTCATACAAAAACGGTAGGATCGATTGCTTCTTCAAATTGTGCAAATGTTGAATATGGAAAGTATTCTCCTTTCCCTTATTTCTTTGGAATATTATTTTTTGTAATCAACATACATTCTCTCTGTAATATTCTTTCCTCATTTCCATTTTTTTTACCGTTCTTTGCCACATTTGGCTCTTATCATTGTATATATTAGGGCTACACCACCCATTTGTAAAGAAATAAGAAGAATTCAGAGAGTTCAAAAATTACAATATGGTATCATAGCGTGGTCTGTGAATTATCTTCCATAGGTTTCACGTCCGAAATCCTAGCAAAGAAAAACAGAGCATTGAAGCTTCAATCGACATAGTAAATCGGCTAATTAGTTTGAAGGTGTGCATCAGAAAACCTCCATCTATAACCTTCACGAGAATCATCCAAATAGTAGATCTGCCAGCTTCGTGTCAGAAGCCAACCACAGCATCCTGTGTACTTCAAGATTGAAGTAGATAGGAAATTCACGACAATCGAAATCTTGTACTTCACGTCTGCAACAAATCAGCCAACAATCGTGGGCTAACTCGCGTCTAAGCAAAGTCACAGCTGAGCAAGGGTTTTGATCGTGGGTGAATCGCGGCTGAGCAAGGGTCTTGATCGTGGGGAATCGCGGCTGAGCAAGGGTCTTGATCGTGGGTCAATCGGGTTAGGTGTTTCCAACCGGGTCAGGCATATCCATCCGCAGTTACTTGTTTTTTTTTTTTAAATCGGGTCTGAGCTATTTTACTACTTGCGTATTTTTTCTTCAAATAGCTCGAGTATGAGCTATTTTACTCGAGTATTTTTTCCTTCAAATCGGGTCTTTTCTCCTCAAGCTTTGTCTTTGGGTCTGATAGCTTCTTCAAAACTTGTCTTTCTAATTTTCCTTTAGCACAAGAAATATTTGGGTAAGTGCTAAATATCTTCCTCTACAGAATGTAACATTCTAATATTTCATGGCATATGTGAATTTTAACCGTATAGAAGGGACCATACTTCCAATTTCTAATCACAAACTAAATGGAAGGAATTATCTCCCTGGATCACAATCTATTATGATGTTCATAAAGATTATCATCCCAGACCAAGCTGATCTGAAATACAAGACATGGAAAACTGAAAATAATATGGTTACGTCATGGCTAATCAACTCCATGACGACAGAAATTGGTGAAGGATTTCTACTTTTCTCAACTGCAAGCGAAATTTGGGAAGCAGCTTGTGAAACCTATTCCAACCAAGAAAATATAGCGGAATCATTTGAAATTGAAGGCAAAATCACGAGACATGGCAAGGGGACATGCAAGTTACTCACCACTCCACTCAACTGTCTCGTATTTGCCAACAACTTAATATATTTGAAAGCCACAAGTGGGAATGCACTGCAGATGGAGCCACATACAAAAAAGATAGTTGAGAAGAAACGAGTGTTCAAATTTCTTCTTGGCCTTAATAAAGAATTAGATGAAATACGTGGTAGAATCTTAGCTATTAAACCCTCACCTAAGATATGAGAAGTTTTTGCAGAAGTAAGAAGACAAGAAAGTAGGAAGAAACTGATGTTAGGAGTGCCTACAAGCTCTGAACCTGAAGGATCAACTTTAACTGCTCGAAATCTTGGTAATGAAGTATGTATAAATACTCATGATAACCGTTACAATTGAAATCAAAGCTACACAGGAACTGATAATCAGCAATGAAAACCAAGACCATGGTGTGAGCATTATAGAAAACCATGACACACTAAAGAAGTGTGTTGGGATATTCATGGTAAACCTCCAGATTGGAAACCAAACAAAGGAACGGGGGATAGACATGGAAAGGCCTACCAAACAAGCGCAACAACAGAAGGAAACATCACCCCCAAAAATAATGTGTTTACTAAGCAATAATTGAATATTCTCCAAAAACTCTTTGGTCAACCCAAATCTATCAAAAAACATCAGAAACAAGTGCAACAACTGAAGGAAACATCAACCCCAAAAAAAATGTATTTACTAAGGAGCAGTTGGATCTTCTCCAAAAACTTTTTGGTCAACCCAAATCTACTCAAAAAAACATCAGAAACAAGTGTGACTACAGTTGCACAATCTGGTAACTTCCTTTGTGCCCTTAATGCAACCAAAGAAAATTGTAGTATTTGAATTATTGATTTCGGAGCATCAGACCACATGACAAGTGGTATCTCACTTTTAACTAATTATGCCCATTGTAGCAGTCATGGTACCTATCTAAAGTGATGGGAACTGGCAATATTTTTATCTTTAAAGATTTTATTTTAGAAAAATGTGTTACATGTCCCAAACCTTAGATGCAATCTTCTTCAGCAAACTAACACTTATGAAAAAGTGTATTGCGACTTTCTACTCACATAATTGCATATTTCAGGATTTGAATTCGGGGAAGACGATTGGCAATGCTAAGGAATCCTCAGGTCTTTAAATACTGAATGCTTCCAAGTCTCAAGTCAAGGAGTTAGGTCTTAGCAAATTTACTTTTGTTGTTTATAAAGACAATTATGATAGTACAATAATATTATGGCATAATCGTTTAGGACATCCCAATTTTCTATATTTGAAACAAATTTTTCCATATATTTTTAATAAAAGTTCTCAGGTTTTTCAATGTGAGTCCTATGAAATGGCAAAGTTGGCTCAATCTTCGTATTCGGTAAGCACTTATAAACTCTCTCATCCTTTTTCTATGATGCATAGTAATGTTTAGGGCCTAGTAGAGTTCAGAATATAACAGGAGCTAAATGGTTTGTTTCCTTTATTGATGACCATGCTAGACTTATTTGGGTATTTTTAATGAAAGAAAAATCTGAGATTACTGTGATATTTCAAAATATGTATGTCGTGATTCTCAATCTCTTTAACACAAAAACCCAAATCCTTCACACTGATAATGCTAAGGATCGGTATCAAAGACTAATCGGAAAACTAATTTACCTAACTCACACTAGACCTGATATTTGTTTTGCAGTGCAAGAAATCTAGGAAAAGAAACATTGAAGTCTTCACAGATGCTAATTGCCCGAGCTCAAAAATAGACAGAAAATCAACAACTGGATACTGTACCTTTGTTTGGGGAAACCTAGTCACTTGGCGAAGCAAGAAACAACCTGTCGTATCTAGGAGTAGTGCTGAAGCTAAACTAAGAACACTAGCTGAAGGAATATGTGAAGGAACCTGACTCAAAAGTATCTTATTAGAACTTAAAATCACATTAGAAGAACCAATGGAGGTACACTGTAACAATCAAACTACTATAAGTATCGCCAAAGATCCGATCCATCATGATCGCATAAAACATGTAGATATTGATCGACACTTTATTAAAGAGAAAATAGAAAACAAAAGTGTCTCCCTTAACTACATACCCAACAAGATGCATATTGCTGACGTACTTACAAAAGTCCAATTCAAGAACACTTTTGAAGTCTTAAAAGCCAAACTGGACTTAATCAATATATACAATCCAACTTGAGGGGGGTGTTGAATATGGAAAGTCCTCTCCTTTCCCTTATTTCTTTGGAATATTATTTCTTGTAATTAACATTCATTCTTTCTCTGTAAAATTATTTCTTTATTTCCATTTTTTTATCATTGATTATTTTTACCATATTTGGCTCTTACCATTGTATATATTAGGGCTACACCCATTTGTAAAGAAAAAAGAAAAATTCAGAGAATCCAAAAATTACAATACAAAATGTAGCGACCAAAAATTATCACATGTATATAATGATGATGGAGTATGAGATAACTTACCGTACAAAAGCTTTTTTCATCTGATATTCCCAGCTGCCCAAAATTATTAAGACCGGTAGCATAAACTCGTCCAGATTCTGCCAAAGGAGGGGGATAATTCATGAGCTTTTACTCGAACTCAGCTTACATCTTCACAATTTCACCAACAATACATAGGAGATTGCTCTCAAAATCTGCGGGACTCGAAACGTAACACAATGTCCCTCAAATAGATACAGATACATAACACTACAAATCCCGTAAACCAAGCCGCAAAATTACAAAGAGAAGTTTAGAACCTGTCAAGAACAGAGTGTGAGCACCGCCACAAGCAATATCCTTGAGCATTTCGCGATCAAAGGCAGAACAGGCGACAGGGCTCCATTGAGAATCCAAATTTCCAAGCCCCAGCCTCCCGAAATCGCCATTACCCCATACTGCTGCAAATATCTTCCCTGAATTGCTGGACAACCATCGGGTTATTCTTCTATTCCAGGTTTCCGAATTGAAACCGAATATGAATTCCGTTAAACGCCTTCTGGTAAGCATAGGTTTGCTTAAATCGATTTCTGTGAGGAAACTGTTGCGGTGATTGTGAAGATCAAGATGAACAACTGCCCGGCATTCATATGGATTTTTTTGGATTGGAGTTTCGGATTTCGAGAATTATCGATTGAGAGTGGGAAGCGAAGAAACGTGGAACTTAAGAAATGGGTTTTGATCGGTGGCAGGGAATTGTGCTACGTCTTAAGCAGGGGAGCCAGAGTCGGTTAGTTTAGATGGGAAATGACAAATCATCCAATTGTCTGTGTATATGGTGGGTAGGATTGAGTGAAATTATAATATTTGGTTCTGTTTTTTAAATAAAATTGATTTTTTTTTTTCTATTGTTGATTTTAATTTTCAACTATACACATTTTTTTAATTTTTTTAAGAAAAAAATTTTTAAAAAAAATCTTTTAATTCTTTTTTCTTCTCAAAACATAACAAATTCTCTACAAAGTATTCATATACATAACACAAAATTTTGAATTCAATTTTTTTAAACACTCAAATAGAAGTGATTATCTCATTCAAAAATCCAACTTAATCATTAATTACCGTAAAAATTAAAAATAACTTAAAGGATTAGTGTCATCAGATGAAACTATTGACATTGATTTAGATATAAAGGATGACACTTAAATATTAATCTTCAAAAAACCAAAATCTTACAATTTAAATCATAAAACCAACTATTAAATAGTCTTTTTTTACCAATTTGTGGAATATGGATTTACCTTTTTCTAAATCCAGTGAAATGATTTTAGAAATAGTAATGTCTATTTTTTCTACTATTGTTGAATCAGTGTACAAACTATCTTTTTTAAAAAAAAAAAAAACTTGAGCCATAATTTTAAATTCCTCTATTTCATTAGAATTATGTAATATTTGAAAACATCAAGGGATAATTGTTTAAAACATATCATTGAACTTTTGTTTAGTGAAATAATAATAGAATGTCGTATGTAATATTTTTTAGATCTAAGAAAAAAATGGAATAAAAGAAGAATAATTATATCTAAAAGAATGCCATAGAAAGAAAATCAAAAAAGAGAAAGAAGGAGTTGAGAAAGAAAAAGAGAAAATAAAACTCATACGAGCCAGACAAAGAAAGAAGAGAGAAAATAAGAAAGACGAACCGGATGACGAAAGAAGAGAGAAGATGAGAGAAGGGGAGTAAATGTGAAGAGAGCGTGAGAGAGAGAAACGACAAAGTAATTGAGGAAGTTGGGAGAGTAATGAAAACACGTGGGAAAACGGGTGAGAGTGAAAGTCATAAAATGGTGAGTAATTAAATCCATCATTTTATGTTTATCAGTGGTCATCGAAGTTGGGCACACAAAGGTGGTAGGCAGAGTATATCACCGAAGTTGCTTATACGAAGATAGTCGTTGGAGTTAGTCACTAGAGTTGTCATCAGAGGTGGTTGGTGGAGCCTGAAGTTCTTCTTTCAAGTTGGTTGCGTGAATGTGAGAGTAAAGTTTTTTTTACTGAGGTGGTTTTCGGAATTGGTTGCCAGAGTATTGTCGGAGCTCAGAGTTGGTCATCGGAGTTGGCCACCCGAATGTGATCGTCGGAGTATGTCGCCAGAGTACGGTAGCGGTAATCGCCAATGGAGACCGATGAGTGGAATCATTAAAAACATTGGAGGGAGAGATAATTGGGGAGAGTTGGGGCGAGTTGGTAAAATAACCAACTTAACCCCATCAACATTTAAAGTTGGTTATCAAACATTAAGTTGGTAAAAAATACCAACTCAACACAATTCTCCTTGGTTGTCAAATATCCCCTTATAGTTTTGAAACACTTCAAAAAAGATTTTTAAAAAAAAAAATTAGAAAAAATTTTGGATTTACTTTTCATCTGATCCCAAATTTTTAAATGTTACACATTTAGGTTTCGTTTAGTAACCATTTTATTCTTTGTTTTTGTTTTTTAAAATTAAGCCTATTTCATCTATATTTCTTATAATGATGTACATTTTAAGTACAATGACTATATTCTTAGCTAAATTCCACAAACAAAAACAACTTTTTGAAAGCTACTTTTCTTAATTCTCAAATTTGACTTTTTAAACCATAGGTGAAAAGTAGAAAACAAATTAAGAAATTTAGAGGTGGAAATAATATCCATAGGCTTAATTTTCAAAAACAAAAACAAAAAACAAAATGGTTACAATACGGGGTCTTAGTCTTTAAATTTTGAACTTATTTTCAATTTAATCCCTAAATTTCAAAATATTACAACTTTACCTTTGAGATTTGAGTTTTGTTTCAATTTCGTCCCTAGGTTTCAAGATTTTACCCCCTTAATCTTGATTTTTCATTAAATAGATTTTTCATTAAATACTCCATTAAATTTAAAATTTAATTTCAATAGATTTTACTCTCTTAATCTTGATTTTTCATTAAAATACTCCGTGAAATTTAAAATTTAATTTCAATAGTGATGAAAATAGTAAAACTTAATTAATTTAAGGGAAATTTTCAAAAATAGAAAAAATATATAAAGTATTTATATACTATGGAAAAAAATCATATCAACAAATATTTTTTAAAAAAAAAAAAATCCAAAACTACCATGAACTTCTTCTTCTTCTTCTAACAGTTTCTTCAGTAGATGGTAACAATCGAATCTTTCCCCTTACATTTGGTCTCGTAGATTCTGAAAATGACTCATCATGGACATGGTCTTCTTCTTCTTCTTCTAACAGCTTCTTCAGTAGATGGTAACATTTGAATCTTTCCCCTTATATTTGGTCTCATAGATTCTGAAAATAACCCATCATGGACATGGTCTTTTGAAAACTTACGAAGTAGTTTTGGGCAACGAAAGAATTTAATCATTATTTCTAATAGGCATATTAGCATTCCTAAAGGAGTTTTAAGAGTGTTTGCTAATGTTGAGTATTGTGTATGCATACAGCATCTCTTAAGAAACTTGAAACTCCATTAAAGGATCCATTGCTTGATAATTATTTCTTTAGTTCTGCTAATGCCTACACTACTACTGATTTTGAGTACCACATGAGATACATAGAGTCAATCTGTAACAACCCAACTCCCTAGGACTCGAGCTAGGTCGTTACTATACACATGTATGCATAGAATTTAAAATGACACATTTTTATAGCGAAATAAATGTTAGATAAATAAAGTCAAATAAAAGATTTTCATTTAAAACTAAATAAAAAGTCAAATAACATGGTACCCATAAATCATAATCAGAATTTAATGAGTCTAGAAATCTATAAAAGACTGGAAAATAGTAAGTTTCAAACATTAAGACTAAAAGTTGCAAAACAAGAAAGAAATCTAAACCTCATGAGCAAAAGAATAAAACTGGTCCCAGTGGCTCGATCACGAATTCTACTTGTCATTCGTCGGTGCGTCTTTACTCTTACCTGAAACATAAACATGAGAAATGATGAGTATAAAATCTCAGTAAGTAACCCCACTACTGGGGTCAAACTAAGCATTTATGTCTAATAAATGCAACATGAATTGAAACTCTATACTAAAGGAACCTGAAGTACACATATGTGAACCTCGAATCCCAATTTTACACTTAAGTGTGTTTTCTTATTTAAATTGTCTTAATTTTCCACTTAATTGTTGAGAGCGAGATCAGCGAGATCGAGACCAGCGAGATTGGAGAGAAAATGGGAGAGAGCGAGATTGGATAGAAGATTGGAGAGAGCAAGACCAGCGAGAAATATGGAGAGAGCGATAGTGGAGAGAGCGAGACCAGCGAGAAAGTGAGAGAGAGCAACACTACCGAGAGTGGAAAGAGCGAGAGCGATTATGCGTTAGCCTTGCTTTGTCCGATTCGAACGTCACGCCCACACCTCACCTATGCATTGAACGGCCGAGCAAGCTTCTTGGCGATGTATTTGGACGCGTTGGGGTGGGTTATGCATTTAAAACCCCTAATTTGAATATAAAATAAGCTTGAAGATGTAAGGGAAAACGTTAATTAAAATCTAGGTGTCCGATTAAGAGAAATTCTTAAACCCTAAGAAATTGTGTTGGATGCATTTGGGAAAAACACATTGAACCAAGGTGAAGTCATCTTACGTTAATAAAGGGAGGATTAAACATTTAGCCATGCAGCCAAGTAGGTGCTGTCAATCCCACGAGAAATTTGAACGCCTATAAATAGGGAGTTGAGATTTCATTTTCAAAGCACACAAAAATCATAAATTTCGTAGAGAAAGTAGAGGGCAGTGAGGGTTCAAAGGAATATGTCAACTTTGGATGAGAAGATCTTCCAATCTATTCGTGCGTTTGGAGTGATTTCAAAGCCATCTGAAAGCTATGGAAATCTAGTTTTCAGAGTAGGGCTGCCGGAGGAAAAGGCTCAAAGGAACTGGGTTGGAGATTGAGAAGAATGCAGAAGGGTCATACTATCGGATCAGTCTGGGCCAGTCTTGAAAATTTTGAGATTCCGGCCAAACCACGAGGAATTCTGAGCTGAAAGTTTATGGTAAGATTCCTAAGACATTTAGAATAAGTTTTAGAAGGAAGTATTTCTAAATAAGGTTTGAAACTATGAGTAATCTAATTTGTAAGTTGAATCTGAATTCTAGGGGTGAAAAAGGGACCCTAGGAGCTACTAGAGTGAAAAGTTCCTAAGAGTTTGAGGTGAGTGGCTAAAATTTTTTTTGAACTAAAACGTTTTTAAACTGTTTTGATTACAAACGTTTTACAGAAAGCATGTTTGCGAAAATAATTCTCATGCCTACTAGTTTTATAAAGTGGTTTCCAAGCAAGTTTGAATTGTGATTTGAACGCATGCATATTGTTGAAAAACTATTTACATATGTATATGTATTGATTTTATCCAGCATGCATTACCATCTTTAAAGCCATGTTGTATGTGTGTTATACTATATATGTTTTAAAGAGAAAGGTTGTTTATAAATAGTTTTGGTAAAATGTGATGTCGAAGTACAAGGAGAAGGCATCCACCCAACTAGATACTGAAGTACAAGAAGAAGGTATCTATTAGTACTGAAGTACGTTTGAGAAGGTACCAAGCCAACAGGATACTAAAGTACGTTGGAGAAGGTATCCTAGTAGCTTGATACTGAAGTACAAGGAGAAGGTATCTGAGCAGTAGTACCTAATGTGGCCACAGGTGAACTAAGTCGGAGATTGAACAAAAGGGTTCTCTCTGGACTAGCAATTGGTGTTGGGATTATTTTACCAGTTATAAAGTACTTTGATTTGAGAAATGCTTTTATTGTTTTATGTCTAAAACAGCTTTACATGTTTTACGCTTGGAAAACGTTTATGCTGCAGTACAAGTACTGTAAAAGTTTATGTTTCAGTTAAAAACTCATTACTAAAATCATGCATGAGAATTTACTATGTTTTCTCGGTCACTCACTGGGCGTAAGCTCACCCCGTTTTCAAATGTTTTTTGTCCCCCCCCCCCCCCCCCTCCACAGGTAACGGTCAAATCCTCTGAAGACAGCTTAGTATCTGCTCTGCCACTAAAGGACTAAAAGACTTGTAATCTTTGCTAGGTGGTTACTGTTAATATTGTACACATGTTACTATTGTTCATATAGGGACTAAGGTTTGTGGGTTTTGAGACTTGTAAATCTAATGTTGTAAATACTCTAAACATATTAATTTTCTAAGTTAATAAATTGTGGGCCTACAGCCGTCCCGTTGTATATAATTTGTATTTGGAATCAGAGTTATTCCGCAAGAGTTTTTAGGCAGTAAGTGTCAGCCTAAGGGTTGATAACTACTGCAGTCACGCCCTTCTCTAGGCTAAGAGGGTGATCTGGGGCGGGATGTGACAACATAACCCACTGAGTGTGTACCTCTTACGTACACCCCATATCCTCTTTATGAATGTAGGGATGCGTACCTCTTTCGTACATATGGTTATGTATACACCTCTTTCGCATACATATAACCCACTGAGTGTGTACCTCTTACATACACTCAAATACCCTCTAGGTATGTATCACTTTCATACACACCAGCCCTAGATCATCTCTTTGATGTACTAGTGCCCTCAGTCATGTATCACTGTCATGCAGTCAAATAATTTGGAAAGGAAAAGAGGCCGCATCTAACTTTATATTACATATTGCATTCACATAATCACAAGTCCTCTAAAATCTCCTCATCAAAGTCATATTGACTAACTCATCATACGTGTTTAATCTAGTGTTGAGGGATCAACTCTAGTTCATCACTTTCATGCACTAAATCATGTAAACAATCAAACATTCGAAATTTTATAATACATCATATGACCTACACATTTTCATAATAAATCACATAACTATATACATCAACAAATGTCTAACTCTCAACTAACTTTAAGACATTCCAGTAGTAGTGTCATTTAACTCATAATTCAAAGTCATGCTTGTTAGAGTTAAACAACATGAAGCAGAAGTATCAAGGATCCATAAGCATTCTAATTCACTAATTTTGGCAAAAACTAAAGCATGTTGGTCATAAAAATGGGTTTTCAAAACATACCTTTGAAGAACTCTTCAAGAAAATCGTTGTTCAGCTGTTGTCTTCACTTAATATCAACGTGAACCACCTCAAAGCCTTCC
This sequence comes from Benincasa hispida, assembly GCF_027475165.1. NCBI lineage: Eukaryota > Viridiplantae > Streptophyta > Magnoliopsida > Cucurbitales > Cucurbitaceae > Benincasa > Benincasa hispida. Next base: position 73,109,539 of record NC_143480.1, read on the forward strand.
CTACTATACTCTTGGAGCTTTAGGCAGAGTTGGGGGACTCAAGAACAACTTGTAGATGTGGAGAAACAAGGGAAGCATACAGCAACAAGTTGAAGAAGACATCTTCTTCTTCACCACGATTTTTCTCTCAAAATTCTGTATTCATCTCCTTCTCCAACAACTCCAATCTTCTTTATATATCAAGATGAACATGCAAAGAGATGGAGTGCATGGCTTGCAGCTCATACTTGGAGAATCAAGGTAGAGAAAATCATGGTTTGTGTGTGAGCATAAAGATGATGATAATGGAAAAAAAAAAAAAAAACCTTTTTCCACTTCGTGTCATGCAAAATGATTTTTCCATTTTCCTTTTTAAAACAAAAAATGACTTTTAAATCCTTTTAATTTAAAAATGGATTTTCTTAAATTAATTTAAAAATTGATTAATTTAATATCAAATATTAAATTAATTTTTGCACAATAATCATCTTTATATATTTAAATCATATTTAAATATTTATTCTCTTATTCCGTTTAATTTGAACGTTTCAAATTAATTTCTCAAGCTACCCTAAAGCGTACCCATTTACGAGCTAGTAGGGAGATCTGGCGGACCTACAGATCATGGGCTCCAACGATCCGAGATTAATCGGCTAAACTCATTAGACCGATCTAACCCCCATTCGTTAACTAATGGGTAATTCCACTAAAGCCCATAGGTCTGAGATCCACATCTATGAATTGAAAGGTCTGAATGATCAACTCTACAATCAGTTATTAGAATCAATAGGTCTTTAAATCGTTCACTTGAAAAAATTGAAACCCTCACTGTAGATATATTATGTCCACTCGATATAACCATGATTAGTAAGTTAACCCTTCACAGGTTGCTCATAATAACGGCTGGGTCAAATCTCTGTTTTACCCCCGAAATTACCTTTTTTTTTCCTTAAGTTCCACTGATCCCCTAATGAACAATTGATTTGTGATCCAATCCACAAATCGAATCCCTTTCAGGCCAATGAGAGGGTGAAACTTCTTGTTCAAGACCCAAAATTAGCACTTGAAGGGAACAACCTCTCTACTGACCCTAATCGATTAGAAGTGAATTCCTTCTTGCACCCTATGTTCTCAACTATTCATCTGGTCTTATTCCCGAAATGGTAAGTTTATTGAGCAGAGGCAATTGGTCTACTCTCACCGTTTGCAGATCGAAGGATAATCTCGAACAAACAAGAGTTCATGGTTAGCTTAGGATTAAGGTTACGTTACCTAGATCATCACTTTGAAATTGTCAGTCTTAAACAGTTATAAAGTAAGAGTGATAGGTTTCATGGTTCGATCTTGCACAAAACTCATTTGCATAGGATACCCCCACTCCTCATGTCTCAACATGCACGAATTAGGATCACTTTCCTATGTAGCACTTTACAACACTTTGTAATAACTACAAAGTAGGCCACATCCAATAGTGTTACCAAAATAAGGTACCCAATCTTATTCATATACTATAAATCATTTTGACTATTTACTCGAACCTGATTCACTTGTATGTCTTCACATAAAGTTCAAGCACTCATATAATATTCAAGGGACTTAGATTTATTGGATTTCTAAAAAAAATATATTCAACAACTTGAATTCTCAGAATAAGTTCTAATGTTTACAAACCACGAGTTTTAGGACATAAAACCCAACAATACTCAATCGTCCTTTTAATACAACTCATAAAATTCTAAATCATGCTCATACATTTAACATACTTCAGACATATTATCACATGCTCATATATCTTTTCTAAACAGTCCATTCAATCTCAGAATAATTAAAATTATCCTTGTAACTAGTTTTAAAATCCTCAAAATAAATCTTTAATTTATTGCTCAGCACAAAGGTGGTTCCAGTATTAAGATTACTTACTTTAGAATTTCAGCTCAATCTAAACAAATTTATCCTCTTCCTTGCCTAATACGAATCTTGAATCGAATCCCGAAGTGTTTGCTCAAGCCGAACTATACTTGAGCTTCAGACATGAAATTCACAAAAGTCGATGAAACAAACTCCAACTTCACCAAATTGATAAATCCAGTGATAGCAAAAGTGGACGATGCTTGAATAGTGACTGAACAGAGGACGTGACGAAGAAATTGACGTGGTCGCTTTGGACGGCGTCGGATGGGCTCGCAAATGGGTGGATGAGCGACTGGAAACTCGCGAACGGCAAGGCGACCCATGAACGAAGTGGCCAGACGACTGGCGGCGGCTCGCAAACGCGCATGAGAGGGACGATGTGATCTACTGGCAAGGACTTGGCTGAAGGAGACAGCGGCACGCGACGTGAAGGCTCGGTTGAAGGCGAACGATTGGGCGACGCGAGGGAGTTGGGTGGTGAGGCAGTTCGGCTGGGGAACAAGCTGCGACTAGCGAGGGCTGCTGGACAGGCAACTGATTGGATTGACGGCGAGAGCGGCAGCGTTTGACTAGGTTATGAGGCGGGAGGAACAAGGTGCGAAAGTGGTGTGGGTTTTAGTGGGGGAGGGTGGTCGCGTGGATGAAACAAAAATGTGGGGGAGAAGGTTAATTTTAAAATAAATAAAAATAAAATAAAATATTAGTTTTCATTTTATTTTATTTTATTCTTTAAAACCCAAATAACTATACATACATATATTTATATATTTCTGAAATTCTTTTATTTTTCTCTTTAAAACCCAAATTTCAAATTAAATCAATTCTCCCAATAAAATCTCAACTTTCTTTTCTTTTTTTTTTTAACATTAACTTAAAATACATTAATGCGATATAAAAAAAATCCAAAATTTTCCTTTATGCAACTAAATTTTAAACCGACAAAAATGTCCTTAATTAATACAAAGAAAGTGCTGAATTGAGTTATGAAAAACTCGGAATGTTATATTCTCCCCTCCTTAAAGAACTTTCATCCTCGAAAGTTCATTCCTAAAAAAGCTTCGGGTACTAGGCCCTCATCTCATCCTTTGGATTTCAAACTAATTCATTATACCATGTATACCAGTATTTCAAACTTTTCACGGTATGTGAAGATCTATACTTTTCCAATATGAGTAGCACTTCCAACTCCAAAGTAAACACCAATTTGAAAACATAGGTTAAATGGTTTAGCATAATCCTAGCTATTGGCACTCACAACCATGTACCCTCAGTGCATTTGCCATTAATCATGTTGACCAAATAAGCTCTTTGTGTCTTGGTTTACACTTTCTCTTGTTTTTATATCTGTTACTATCTTGGCCAACTTCATTTTTTACCTTTCTCATGTAGTACTTGTCTTCGCAAAAGAGTTATGTCACTCTCCTTATAGAAATAATCAGAACTAATGTGGTTCTCAACTACCCAATCTATAACTAAATAACTTTAAACTTTACATGTTCAAAACTACCAAGTTTACAACTATGCTTTGTTACGCCAACAAACCTAACATGCCCTCTTCTTTTCACGTGCAAAAACAATTACTTTGTATAGGGAAAATGGAGCAAACAAGGCCTTTCATACTATCTTAACGTTCTTAAAAACTGGACGGGCAACTAGTTAGATCGACGGCGAGAGAGCAGCATTTGACTTGACTGTGCGGTGGGAGGAACAAGGTGCGAAGGGCGGCGTGGTTTTGGTGGGGGGAGGGCGGTCGCTTGGATGAAACGAAAAGGAGGGGGAGAAGATTAATTTTAAAATAAATAAAAATAAAATAAAATATTAGTTTTATTTTATTTTTTAAAACCCAAATAACTATACATACATATATTTATATATTTCTAAAATTCTTTCATTTTTCTCTTTAAAACCCAAATTTCAAATTAAATAAATTCTCCCAATAAAATCTCAAATTTCTTTCTTCTTCTTTTTTTTTTTAGACATTAACTTAAAATTACATTAATGCGACATAAAAAAATCCAAAATTTTCCTTTAAGCAACTAAATTTCAAACTGACAAAAATGTCCTTAATTAATACAAAGAAAGTGCTGAATTAAGTTACGAAAAACTCGAAATGTTACACAATCTTTCCAAATATTAGAAGTTATCTTAGTAGTGTTGGGTTTGAGAAGTGGTCTCGGGGATATTCATGAAGAATAAGGTATGGAATGATGACATCAAATGTTATATAAAGTATAAGCTCAGTTTAAAGATGCTAAAGAATTACCCGTGGCTAGCATGATAAGTTTAATTAAAGATATATTGCAAAAGTGGTTTTATGATCGAAGTAAACTGCTTTTTCAATGAAAACTCTTTTGACTTCTTGGGCTGAGAACATATTATGACAAGCACATGAAAAGTGAAGAAGTTTCTTGATAAGAATTCTGTCTTTTTCTTATTTTCTATCTATGCCTGTCTATCTCAGGTAGACACTGATAGTGATCTATCTTTGTCTATCTTAGATAGAGATATAGAGCACTATCAGCGTCTATCTTAGATAGACAAAGTGGATTTTTATGAGATTATTTGATAATCTCATAATTATTTTCTCTCAAATACTTAGTGTTTTCCTCTCCAAATTAGTCACTCATCGGATCCCACCATCCCGTTCTAAGGCTGGAGAATAGTTGGGAAGACTTTCATAGTGGTTTACAGAATATTGTGAGAAGATTAGAGCTAATTTGGAGAAGTTTTGAAACTACGAAGATTGTACTTCTTCTTTCCCTTTATACTTGTTTTAACTGAATGCTTATTCTTTGAAATTACCCTTTAGATCCATTTTTTCCTTTCGATGCGCATGTGTTCGTTCCATCAATAATCTAAGTTGGAGAATAGTATAGAAGATCATATTGGTGGTCTACTAGTATTTTGAAGATCCAATTCGTGGAGAAGAGTTGGAATTGCAGAGATTCAACAAAGGTATTGTGTTCTTGAAACCCTCTTCTATCAAAAAAATTTTCTAGCATGTTTTTCAAACTCAAATTAAGTGTGACTAGAGTGCTTATTGATTTTGGTTTCTTCCGTTGCATGTATGTTTACTCTTGCATGAAAAACCCTCGAACTGAAAGGAACACCACCACAATGGAGACCTATATATTCTCTGGATGAGAATCTAGGAGGTGTGAGCTCTGACTATTTTAGAAAAGAGGGATTCTGAGAGAGATGAGAGGAAGTGATGATGGGGAAATCAAAATCTTAGAACACTTTTTGTGATTTACTGTGTTATCTGTAATTTAGTGTGAAGGCGAGAGGGAGAAGAAACCTAATCCCAAAAACACAACCACCCCACAACTCACATGTTGTGAGTTGAGAGAGAATAGGGAGGGAAGTTATTCCCCCTTCCAGACATTATATATATATATAACCATATGTTATATCATATATAACATACAACTTATAGCTTAATATTGCATCATATACAATATAACCTATAGTTTTTATTCTCTCACCAATGACATTTAGTATAAATCCCAATTATATTAAATTTAATTATATGAATCAAATTTATATAATTAATATTTGAATCATATTTAAATATTTATTTTCTCTCAAATAAACTTTATATTATAATGTATCAAATACATTATAATAATTATATCATATATAATTAGATTAATTTCGTCAATCAATTTGAACAATTCAAATTAATCCAAAAATTGATTCTCATTAATTCTCATTGAGTGAACAATGCTTATCCTCAAGCATTCCAAAATAATTCTTCGTTTTCTCCTTTGTCTTAAATGTGCAGAGTTTGCCTCTCATCATATTCAGTCATAAGCTTGAGATAAGAGTTTGGAAAATATAACTCAGATTGACTCTTTTATTAAAAGACTAATGTTTGGTTTCAGGTGCAGCAGGCCTTTTATCACAATTTCTTTCATTTCTCAAAACATTCCTGTTTTTTCTAAACCAGCAATGCGTTAGATGCTCTTTTTATAAATAAATGCCGGATAAAAAGAAAAAAAAATTATGAATTCACTTACCCATGCGTTGTTCCAGGTATCCACTTTCATTTTGGCTTGCCCCCACGAGTGTCATGCGAGCATCCAACTACGGGTGAGAACCCTTCACAACTAAACTCATATCTAATATTCATGCGTTTCAAGATATAATTTCTTCAGACTAGATAGAGGAGTTCTATGGGTGCGTTGGTCTAGGAGACTTAACTTCGTTTTGGCTTGCCCCCACGGGTGTCATGCAAGTATCCAACTACGGCTAAGTGCCCGTTCCAACTTAACTCATGCCATTTTGAGGTTTTTCTTTTGAAGTAATGATAGAGGAGTTGCGTTTAACATTTTTCTTATTTTGTTCCCTTTTTCTTTATGATGCGTCTTAACTCAGATTTCTCTCATCCCCAAATTTGGAGATGAGCTATACTCATCCCAAATTTGGAGACAGCTAAATCTTCATTGTTAATAGAGAAACAAAATTTAAAAAAGGCTTTAAGAGTCTGAAAGGAGTTTAAGACTTAAAGCTTGTACGCGTTAGAAGGTAAACATAACCTTTTTAGAGAAGCTTAGGCTTTGTTGATTTTCCTAACGCCTACTCTATACTTATAGATTTCATATAGTTGATATCATTGAGGTCAGGTAAAGCACAAGACTTAGAAAATATCTAAAGAACAAAAATCAAGTATGCCAAGGTCAAACGCAAGGAATAAAATGATAGGAATTTCTCATTCATTTTCATAAATTCACATGAAGTAAACAAACAAGTCAAGCAGATACAAAAGAACAATTAAATCAAAATACAAAAATAACCCAACACCCCAAAACTCTATTGTGCTGGCGCGTCATCTCTGCGTTCTTCCTCAGGGTTTTCATCCATAAAACACAAGGGGTTTCTAAGATGGGCAGGCAGTGGAGGCAGAGCAAACATTCCAACCAAGACCTGATTGATGTATTGCGTTGTGTAAACAAATTGGTCTTGCATCCGTCTTGTTTGATACCTTAGATAATCTCTTAGAACCCGATTCTGTTGTTGAAGACCTTCGATAGACGCGACCAGTGGTCTGAGCTGATCACTGATAAAAGTTTTCAACTCTTCTAAGTCTGCACTGCGTTGAGATGGTGTTGGTTCTTCATTTCTTCCAACTGGGTCTTCAAAATTTGCAGCGTTGCTTGACCCTAGCCCAGTCGGTTCAAAGATTATTGGGGGAGGCACAAAGTTGGGAATTGGACTTGGTGGGGGCGAAGGAAGGGAATAAGGGATGTCTTGATCTATCTGAGTAGGCTCTTGATGTGTTTGATCAGGACTCCCTTCTGGTAGGGCCAATGGTGAGTCAGGGAGAGTAAGATTGAGGGTTCGTTTCATTTCTTCATCTGGAAGTTCAAGCTCAGCTTCATGTTCTTCATGCTCTAAAGATTCATCATTGTGTTCAACAATCAGGATGCGTCTTTTTTTGGGGGCGCGTTTTGATGATTGAGGCTTGGTTACCACTTCCTTGGTAGGTAAGGCAGGTAGATGCAGCGAACCCGAAGTAAAGCCTTACTAACTTTATATCTATCAAACCATCGATATCTTCATGATCATCCCCCAAAGGGATGCCCCCGCGTTCGCATAGTGTACAAATCAGCCATGAAAAGTAGAGTTGCCCTCGTGGCTTAGTCTTGATGGCCTTGATCTGATCCCTTATAATTCTTCCAACGTCCAAAGGGATGCACTGCATGATGCAATAGGTAGCCAGGACACGTTCCTTTGATAATGTTTCATCATGTGTTGTAGGCATGATGCTCTGTTTGATCAAGTAATACCATAAATTCGCGTCTGGAGTTAAATTCCTGAAAGTTAACATTTTTGCCCCGTTTCTCGATGTTTGCTATTTGCTTCCAGGTTTGGCTATCGTCCTTAATGCATCTTCTAATTGGCTTAGTGTTGGCTGCTCCAAGATGCGATTTCCTTCCGCGTCCGGATTACTATCAATGTTGAACACTTCATTGATCTTGTCAGCTGAGAAACATACTAATGCCCCATCAACGAAAGCTGTGTTCTTCTCCATATCAAACTCACTATTGTAGAACATGCGGACGAGGTTGAGCCAAATACGTGTGTGCCCAACGCAGAACTGATTCCACCCCAATGCGTTTATTGTTTCTGTTATATATATTGGCAGAGGGTGGCGCTTGGGAAAGAAGCTCTTTTCTTCGAGTATGTCACTAAATTGACGCTTTCTTCCTAAGGTCTTCTTAGGTAACACGTCGGTTACCTTGCGTTTTCCCGTCACTTGCTCTTTGGCTTCTCTTGCCAGCTCTCTCAGTTCATTCTCCAATTCCCTTTGGAGATCCGTCTTCCTTCGCCCTTGCCTTGCGGGCTGATAGTCTTCCAATTTCTGCTCTAGTGCATCGTGCCTTGAGATATTTCCATGCGTTGCATCCTCAGGGCCGGATGCAAATTGCTCATCTTCTTCTTCCTCCAATATTAACCTTATTTTCCTTGTTACTCTTTTTGATTTTAAGGGCCCTTCATTCGCATCGGATGGGCGTGATTGAGACGTGTCAGGGCCAATTATCCATTCTTCTCTATCTTCTTCTTCTTCCCTTTCTTCTCTTAATTCTTCTTCTAATTCCTCTTCAAGTATCATAGCATACCGCTCTACTTCGTCCAACTCAAGAGATGCATTAGGTGGGTCTGAATACATCATCTGCTCTTCTTCTTGACTTTGATTGAGAGACGCCAAAATCGCACCAAAAACTTCCTGCTCATCTTGTCGAGCCAATTCTGCCAACTCTTCAAGATTGCGCTCTGACGCAGTACTGTCAGAGGGAGGTATGGGTGGAGTAGATAGAGGGGTGCCCACTGAGGTATGAGGCATCCCGAGGGAGGATATGATGATGGGAGAATGAGGTGGTTGGCTCGATGCATCTGGTTTCACTGGATAAATGGTGGCTAAAGGCTGGATCGAAAGTGGAGGTGGTGGACGCACGGCTGGTGACAGTGCGTAGTGAAGGTATTCTGGGAGTAGGTCATGCGTTGCACCCATCATAGAAATGTTAGGAATGACTAGTGGTGAGGCAGGCATGATGTAGGGTTTAGAGGCAGCCGTAGATGACGAACGCGTCCTCGATTTTGCAGGTATTTTGGCCCTTAGCATGGGGGTAGTTTTAGGTTTTGGTTGAGGGGTCTTAGATTTAGGTTGAGGGGTCTTAGCCGGAGGGGTAACGATGGCTTTGAAGGTTTTTGGAAGGGATTTTTGTGGGTGTTGTGGAAGGTTTCGACCTAGACGGCCGCTGAGAAGAAGAGGTGGCTCCGCCGTGCATGGGTTTGGTTTGGACAAGGGTTTTGATGGTTTTTCTAGGGCTCGGGGGAGGTGAAATCGAAATAGAGGACGAGGAATAGGAACTTACCGGTGAGTCGTTTCCGAAGCTCACGGTCTTGTTCTGGCAGTCTGAGGCGGACGACATTGTGTCCGGAGAAGCTTGAGCAAATCAGAAGCGAGGGAAACGGAGAGGCTAGGTTTTCTTTTATGTTTCAGAGAACTCGCGAGTGAAATGAAGAAGAAGAAGGTACTCGAATCGTTGGTTCTTTTTATAGGCTGAGAGAGAATTAGTTGCTAATGTCAGTCGGCGCCTGACGTCTGTAATAAATGTAAAGTTGAAGGGACGTCTCGGGTTTTTAAGTACTTGAGTGCTTTTGTATTCTCGAGACGCATCCCTTCAACTGGGCCATGCGTTAGACTTGCGTCTAACGCGATCGTTATTCCCAACTCGATTATACATAAACTTTAAAGAAAAACAACAAGTTTCCAACTTTGAAGGCAAAAACAAGGTATAATCAATCTTAAAACAGAAACAAATAAATCAACAAACTCAAACGCATCATAAAATATAGAATGCAAAAAGACAAGGATAGAGGAAGCGTCCTTGAAATATATGGCGATGCAAAAGTAGGGATACTTCGACGCGGGCCTCAACTGGCTTCGCGTAGTGCGAGAGATGACTTTTGGCATTCCAGTCCATCTTCAAAGTAAGGCTTCACTCTTTGGTCGTTTACTTTGAATGCGTTGGTGCCATCTTCTCGTGTTATTTCCACAGCTCCATATGGAAAGATTGTTTTAATGATAAAGGGTCCTGACCACCTGGATTTTAGTTTCCTTGGAAACAAACGCAGACGTGAATTGAACAATAGAACTTTTTGGCCAACAACAAGTTCTTTCTTACTGATGCGTTGGTCATGCCAACGCTTTGTCTTCTCTTTGTATAGCTTGTTGTTCTCGTACGTGTTCAGTCGCCACTCCTTGAGCTCATTGAGCTGAAGTTTGCGTTGAGCGCCCGTGGTGTCCAAGTTTATGTTTAGCTTCTTAACTGCCCAAAACGCCTTGTTCTCTAACTCTAAAGCTAAGTGACAAGCTTTTCCAAATACAAAAGAGTATGGAGACATACCTATAGGAGTTTTGTAAGCAGTCCTGTAGGCCCAGAGTGTTTCATCTAGCCTCTGTGCCCAATCCTTCCGCGTTGCATTGACGACTTTCTCCAGGATAGACTTGATTTCTCGATTTGATACTTTCGCTTGATCGTTTGTTTGTGGGTGGTAGGCAGTAGCGATCTTGTGCCTGACATTATATTTTGCAAGTAATTTGGAAATGATACGATTAATGAAGTGCGTACCTTTGTCGCTTATCAGGGCTCATGGCATTCCATAGCGTGTAAAGATGTTCCTAGTAAGAATCTTAGATATGGTGGACGCATCATTCCTAGCACAGGCTGCTGTTTCTACCCACTTAGATACATAATCTACTGCATGGCCATAGGACAGGGGAAAAGGTCCCATAAAATCTATGCCCCAAACATCAAACAGCTTAACTTCGAGAATATTATTCAAGGGCATTGCGTCCCTTGAAGAAATATTTCCGGTGCGTTGGCAGGGGTCACATTTTCGAACAAACTCCCCCGCGTCTTTAAAGTGGGTGGTCCAAAAGTATCCGCTTTGAAGGACCTTTGCTACGGTTCTTTGCCCAACAAAATGCCCTCCATAAGGAGAGTCATGACACTCAGCTAAGATGCATTGTGTCTCCTCCTCCGGAACGCATTGACACATTATGGAGTCAGGGCCTTGTTTATATAGAAAGGTTCATCCTAAAAATAAAACTTGTTGTCATGAACTAATCATTTCTTTTGCTGAGAGTTGAAGTTCCCAGGGAATTGCTTTGTGGTTAAATAATTGACTATGTCCGCATACCAAGGTTCCCTGCCTTCAACTCTAAACAGGTTTTCATCAGGACATGCGTCCTTGATTTCACTTTCTTGGGCTTGCATTTCTTAATTCTTTAGCCTAGACGGGTGGTCAGCCACCTAATTTTCTGTTCCCTTTCTATCCTAGATATCAATATCAAACTCCTATAGCAGCGGCACCCATCTTATCAACCTTGGCTTTGCGTCCTTTTTGCTCATCAGGAATTTTATGGCTGAGTGGTCGGTGTATATGGTGGTTGACGCACCAACTAAGTAAGATCGAAACTTTTCAATGCCACACACTACAGTCAACATTTCTTTTTCAGTAGTGGTGTAGTGTTCCTGAGAGTCATTTAGTGTTTTGGACGCATAAGAGATGGGATGTATCAAACTACCCTTCTTCTGCCCTAACATTGTTCCTACTGCCACATCACTCGCGTCGCACAAGAGAATAAAGCGCTGCGTTCAGTCCGGTGCTATCAGTACTGGAGCTATCGTCAACGCATACTTCAAGGTTGCAAACGTGTCAGTGAAGTCTTCATTAAAGTCATAGGGTCGGTTCGCCTCTAGTAATGTGCTCAGAGGTCGCCTGAGAGAATCCTCTAACGAACCACCTATAGAAGCCAACATGCCCTAGAAAACTTCGTAAAGTTTTAACATTTGATGGTGGTGGAAGTTTTGCTATGACATCTATTTTGGCTTCATCTACTTCCAAGCCAGTCTTAGATACTTTGTGACCTAAGAAAATTCCTTGACTCACCATGAAGTGACATTTCTCCCAATTCAGCACCAAGTTTGTTTCCTCGCATCGAGCGAGGACGACCTCCAAATTATCTAGGCATGACTGGAATGAGTCTCCAAAGACTGAAAAATCGTCCATGAAGACTTCAATGATCTTTTCTAGGAAGTCAGAGAAGATAGCCATCATACATCTTTAAAATGTCCCAGGTGCATTACACAGCCTAAAGGGCATGCGTCTGAATGCAAATATTCCAAAGGGACAAGTAAACGTAGTCTTCTCCTGATCTTCCGGATCTATCAAAATCTGGTTGTAACCAGAGTATCCATCGAGAAAGCAATAAAATTATTTGCTCGTAAGTTTGTTAAGCATTTGATCGATGAAAGGAAGGGGGAAGTGGTCTTTCTTAGTTGCTGCATTGAGCTTCCTGTAATCCATATAGATGCGCTAGCCCGTGACAGTCCTCGAGGGTATAAGTTCATTATTGCTGTTGACTATCACGGCCGTTCCCCCTTTCTTGGGAACACATTGAACTGGACTTACCCAGCTACTGTCGGATATAGGATAAATAACTCCCGCGTCCAACCATTTTAAAATTTCTTTCTTGACCACTTCTTTCATTATGAGGTTCAGCCTTCTTTGATGCTTGATTAACCCCAACTTCCCTTCTTCCAGCCATCTTATGCATGCAATAAGATGGACTAATGCCACGGATATCTGCAAGTGTTCAGCCTATTGCACGCTTGTGCTTTTTCAGCATCTGCAAAAGAGATTGCTCATCAGGCTCTGTAAGATTTGCAGAAATAATCATAGGTAAAGTGTTGTTGGTTCCAAGGAATGCATATTTCAAGTGTCCAGGTAACTGTTTCAACTCGAGTTCTGGTAGTTCTTTAAGTGATGGACGTGTTGGTTTTGTCCGCCGCTCACTCAGACTTGGCAGCTTGATTCTTTCAGATTCTCCTCCAACATGCGAACCTCACATACATGGGTCTCTTCTTCAGGCAACTCAATACTGTTTAGTTGACAATCTTCACTATCTGGGAATTTTAATGCGTTGAGCACATTAAACTTCACCTCTTTATTATCTATGCGCAGTCAATTCGCCTTTATGCACGTCAATTAAAACTTTCCCAGTAGCTAAGAATGAGGCGTCCAAGGATAATTGGTACCTCCCTATCTGCTTCATAGTCCAAGATAATAAAGTCTACTAGGAATATGAAGTTGTCAACCTTCACCAAAATGTCTTCAATCTTTCCTTTTGGGTACTTAATTGTTCTGTCAGCGAGCTGAAGAGTAACAGAAGTAGGTTGTGCTTCACCAATCCCCAATTTCTTAAAAATTGAATGTGGCATGAGATTGATGTTGGCTCCTAAATCGCACAACGCATGACCCACATCCAATCCTCCCATCGAGTAAGGAACTATGAAGCTCCTAGGGTCCTTCTGCTTCTTTGGTAAACTGTTGCATACTAACGCTTACACTCTTGCGTTAGCGCGATTACTTCTGTCTCACTGACTCTTCTTTTCTTCGTTAAAATGTCCTTAAAAAATTTGACATATGTTGGCATCTGCTTTAGGAGCTCAAGAAAGTGCTTGAATTGTTGTTCATCATTCTTTTTCATCAGACGCCTAGGGAATGGTGTGTTCAGAGGCACATCAGGCTTTCTCGCGTTAGACGTACTAGGTTCTGAATGGCTTGTAGTCTCAGGCATTCTTTCTTCATGATCCATTGAACGTGTGATGCGTTCTTTCGAAGGACTGATGTCTCTTGGCTTCATTCTTCTTTCTTCAAGAGCTCTTCCACTTCGCAACGTCGCCACATGACATTGCTTCTTTCCATTATTGCTCCCAGGTGTTTCAGTTGTTGGCTTTTCGGCCCTTAATCTCAAATTAATTTATTTTAATTAATTAATTAATCAATGTTTTGATGATAACAAACTCAATTTTTAATTACTGAAAATCTTAGTGTTTTAATATGTCCATAGCGTAGAGCTCGGAACAACGATTCCAACACCTCTTGAATCACTCAAATCGGAGCTAAAACAAGTCTATAGATAAAATACCATGGTGGATGACGTGGCATAACCAGACCATTTACATGTAGACATGTGGCAGCATATTGGTTGAGTGGTGGATCATTAAGAGATTAACACATGATGGACTTTTGATTTTTGGATTGATTTAAAATAAAAAATTGAAATTAAAAAGAAATTTAAAAGGAAAATAAATTTAATATTATTTTATGTTTGTGTCTAACGGCTAGTTTTTTACACATGGTATGTTTTTTATTTTTGGAGTGACTTTAAAGAGAATGAATTTAAAAAGAAAATGAATTAAAAGGAAAATGAATGTAATATTATTTTATGTTTGTATTTAACGGCTAGTTTTTGACACATGGTATGTTTTTTATTTTTTGGGTTAATTTTAAAAAGAAAATGAATTGCAAAAGAAAAGGAATTTAATATTATATTTTGTTTGTATCTAACGACTAGTTTAGTTTAAAATCTCCACCATTGATTTTTCTTTTCCAAAATCCAATGGTCCAAATTAATTGTGGTTTCTAAGAATTTTCCATCTCTATATAAACCATCTTCCTCTCCAAATTTTAAACCAACAAATTTTACATTTCATAATCCTCCAAAACTCAAAAGTTCCATTGTTGTCTCTCTAAGTTCCCATTTTTTTTTCTTTTCATCTTATTCTTGAGAGAGTGTTATTGTATTGTGAGGATAAACTTGTTGATTGCTTAAAGTTGTAAATCCAGTCTAGTGAGAGTGTATTGTGTTCTTCAAAAACTCCAACATTTGTAACGGTTTGATCCTAAACCGTGGAAAGGATTGGGTTTGCTCTTGAACCCGTAAAAAGAGCGGTGGTGTAACGGTTGGGCTCTAATCTGTGGAAAGAGTCGAAAAGATTTTATTCAAATTCCTAAGAGGCGCTTGGGGAGTGGAGTAGGTGAAATTTGACCGAACCACTATAAAAATTACGGTGTCTTCTTTTGTAACTCTTTCCTTTTTATTTTTGCAATTAATTAAAGCAATTTATTGTATGTTTTAGTTTGTTCTTATTTATTTGTTAAACTTTGATAGAATTAAATTATCACATTTTTGTCATCTTATTTGTTGCATAAATTGAATTTTTCTTATTATTTATAAAAAGTGTATTAATTAGTTTAATTGGGTTAATTTAGAAAAAAAATTTAATTAAACCCTATTCACCCCCCCCACCCCCCCCAGGGTTGCCATATCGATCCAACAATTGGTATCAGAGCCGGTTGCTCTTCCTGAAATATTTATTTCTTGATAAACTTAATTGTTTTTTAGCTATGGCAACTTTAGGTTTTATCCCTTTTACTGATAGTCAATCTATTACAAAGCCTCATTTTTTTAGTGGTACTAATTATAGTTATTGAAAAAATAGAATGAGATTTTTCTTGCTTTCTATTGATTATGATTTATGGGATATTGTTTAGGAATGTTTTAAAATTCCAACAAAAGATGTTGATGGTGTTAGCACTATAAAACCTAAGGAAGAATGGTCATTAAATGAAAAGAAAGCATGCTCTTTAAATGTCAAAGCTATTAATTGCTTATTTTGTGCTTTGAATGAAGTTGAGTATAATAGAGTGTCTATTTGCAAAACTGCTAAAGAGATATGGGATAAATTAGAAATTACTCATGAAGGAACTAGTCAAGTAAAAGAAACAAAGATTGACATGTTAGTTCATCAATACGAGCAATGTCCATTTCCGATATGTTTATTAGATTTACTAACATTGTCAAAACCGCTAAAGAGATATGGGAAAAAGTACTCAAATCTTGAGAAGATAAAGATGTTATTGTGGTCTTTGCCTAAACAATTGGAGCCTAAAGTCACCGCCATTCAAGAGGCAAAGGATCTCAAATCTCTCTCCATTGATGAACTCATGGGCTCGTTGTCGATGCATGAGATAAAGATCAAGAAAAACATGGAGGATAAGAAGAAAAAGAAAGAAAAGAGTATAGCTTTAAAGACCATCTCTTTAGAAGTTGACTCCCAAGATGAAAATGACCTTGATGAAGATGATATTGCCTATCTTTCACGTAAGTATAAGAACTTCATCAAGAGAAAGAAGCAATTCAAGAAGCATCTTCTCCCAGGTGGTGATTTCACCAGGCTCCAGTGAGCTCACCTATTGTTTTGCATCATCATGCAAAGAATAGGGAAATAAGGACAGTCTGATCGCCTCTGGGGTGATTCCATGAATCACAAATGAATTACACTTTTCCAGGAAACGTTTCATGTAGGCGTGAGGATCTTCACCATGACCATCCCCAAATTGTCCAGTGGACTGGAGCATTTGGAGCATAACAGATTTCATCTCGAACCTGGTTCCATCCGGTGTTGGGTATATTTCCTAGAGAGAAATCATACAGTACAGGGGATGCGTATTCCCTCATGGGACACATGCTGCTATTCGCCATCAGGATCAGATTCTACACAGCATGAGCTAGTTGCTGATTTGCTTGTTCTTCCGCCATTGCTCGTTGCTTGTTCTGTTGTCTGAGAAATTGCTGCCTCAATCTTCAACGACGATTAGAACGGTTCCTATGCCGGAAGGTCCTTTCAATCTCAGGGTCGTATCTAAGTTCAGGACTACTCTCCTTACTCATAAACGTTAACAAGCTTAGGCTTAGCTTGTAATACTCCCTCGACCGAAGTGTTCCTACAACAGATACAAATGAAATTTCTAGTTAGTCTTGTTTCTGAATCCCCGACAACGGCGCTAAAAACTTACCACTATACTACAACGAATTTGTTCGTTGCTATCGTGATTCGCTCTAGGAGTGTTTTGTATAAAATAAATTGGAAGAATAAGTTCTAAGTATAAATGATGCATTTATGCTTTGATGCGTTTGAGTAATTGTAATGCATTGGGGTGTTAGATATATGCAGCAGAACACACACAACTTCTTCTAATGACGTTCAAGTTTTCCTAAACCAGACCAAGTATAAATCTAATTTAGGTTCCTGGTAAATCCAGGGTTGAACTTAGGGATTCAGTTAACCAAACGCAGACCTTGCGTTGTATCTTTGTAGGAGTTTTCCTAAATAATATGAGAAATGTGTTATTTACACTAAATTGTTGTGCCTGTACAAGAGATGCAAAAGAGTTGAGTAGTTAGTGATGGATCATGTAAGAATGGAGTTTAATGTAAGTGGATGCATCGGTGTAAGATGAATGTACACAAACCAGGATGTGATATGGATGAGATGGAGTGATTTGCTTATTTTTTGTTTATGCGTTAGACTTCATTCAACATTTCTCAATGCGAATAACATACAAAACCTATCTCTAGGATGCATGCGTCTATCACAGATTGCAACAAACACCAGTAAGTCTATCTCTAGCTGTACTAGGCGTCCTACTTGATGTAACTTAGTTATTCTTTTGAACAATCTGAGTTAAAGACGCTTTTTACCAATTTTTCAAGTTGGCTTAAACATTGAAATGAAGTTTGCATAAAGTATTAATGCATTCAACATAAACAAGAGACAAACAAGGGCAAAGTGTGATGGATCAAATATATGGATTTTATAAAGAAACAGAGTCTTTACAAAAGCAATATTTAATCAAATGGAATGAAAATGATAAATGAGAAGAAGGAAACTGAGTCAAGCCAAAGAATACAATCTCTTGTAATTATTTGGCTCAATCTCGTTGTGTATAATCACTTGTATAGGAATTGGACGAAGTGTCTTTCTCAAGATTGGCTTCCTCCGCTCTCTGACTAGCGGTGGTGGTGGTTCTCAACCCATCTGATCGTCTTGGCACGACAGCACAACTTCTAAAAGACTAAAATTATAACTACGCTATATAAAGAGTAAAGATCTTGATAATTTCCAAATTTCTTGATTCTGGAGGGACTTCATCTACTTATAGGCGTTGGTTATGTCCACTTAGTGAATGGGTAGCATTAAAGTCCATGCCCTGGTCAGCATTAAAGTCCATGTCGTAATTAGTCGTCTGACTCTCGGAAACTTTTCCGACGCCGCCTACTGCATGTGCCCATGCTTGCAAGTGGTGATGTGACACAGTCAGCCTGGATCAATTAATCTTCTCTGTGTTGAACTCCCTCCGACGCATGGCCCATGCGTTAGAGCTTTCCCTGCGGCACTTGTCTAATGCGTTAGTGTTAATCCTCGTGTTGAAATCCTGCAATACAGTGTGTTAGCGCCGCGATATTTAGTAATAAAATTTCTTTTGCATGAGTTTGCTAATGTTTGAATAAATCCATGTGTTTCTTCTAAAAATGAGGAGAATTTATCATTAAAAACTTTAGTTGTTCCAACTTAAGAGCAAAAATAACTTGTATTTCTACAAGTTATCATTGAGCTATAGAAGGGACCTCATGGACCTATAGCTTGAACCTCCAACAGTATGTGAATTATTAATTAACCTCCTTTAATTAAATTATTCGTCATCCGTTAACTGTTGGGCACTCCACAAAAAATCGATAGTTGCATTCCTCGCACTACAGATATATTTCGATGTCTATTGGATATAACCAGTCAATAATACGATGACCCTTCACAAATTACTCGTAAGTACAGCTGTGCCAAAATTATCGTTTTGCCCCTGTAGTTACATTTAACTCCTTAAGTACCGCTGATCCCTCTAGTGAACAATAAACCATAGTCCAACTATGACCAAACCTCTCTCGTGCCAGGAGTGGGTGTGGCTCACATTATTCAAGCCCCGAATCAGCCCTTAAGGGAGCAATTTATCTACTTACCCCGATGTTGGGTAAGGAGTGAATTCTTTCTTGTGTAGTTGTGTTCCCAGATCCCCAAGCAGACGAATCCCCAAAAGGGAAGGCTTATTGTCATACCCTCTCCCAAACCCACCTCTAGCACCCGAAATGAGGCGTGAGGATGTAGATACCACCCTTTTGTTATACCTACTGCCCATTTGAACCTTTTTACACTCACAAAACTTTAAGCCAATGATATAAACAAAAACTGTTTTGACTAAACTCATTTTATTACAAACAGTATAACATTTATACAACTCTCAGACTTAACTACAAAGTTTACATCAACAACTCTAAAACCGGAAGTGTGGTTGTGGCATGGTAGACCTTGACCTTATCATCACCCTGGAACTCTTCACCTTTCGCTATCTAGGAAGAAAGTCATGAAAGAAAAGAATGAGCTTCAAGAAGCTCAGTGAGTGGTTAGCAACTTCTAGAGTCTCTTTCAACTCATAATAATACAAGTATATCACAACTACGAGGTTAACATCCAAACCTCAATCTCGAATAAGTCTATTCTCAATTATACCTACACACACAGTAGATAGTTAAACTGATACTAATCATAATGAGTTTGTTTTTAACTCTACCTACACACACGGTAGATAGTTAAATTGATACTAGTCATAAACGCATACTCTCCTGCATTCCATATGTGCACATAGATCCCCGCTTATGGGCTCAAAACCTATACCTATTGGTTCTCTAACCATCCCATACGAAGTTCTTCTCACAGGATTAGAACTAGGCCTTGTGGTCCCCAGACCATCCCGTGAGATTCTGCTTCGGGCTTAGGAACTAGGTCTATTAACCCCCTGACCATCATGATCACATATTCTCATTCTCATTCTAATTACTCATTCACAACATAAACATACACATATATTCTAAAAGATATGCTTAAGACCTTTAAGGAAATACCACTCACCTTGATTGACAAGAACTTCTCTCTTGAAGTTCCTTGGTTTCCTTGAGCTCCTTTTTGAACCCTAAATTCGATTCAAATTCAAGCTTAGCTTACTCATCATTCCAAACCTTTTTTTGAGATGTATCCTTTTACAAATAGGTTTAGAAATGTCTTAAATTATTTACCTTAAAATATTAGCTTATAACTCCTCGTGGTTTGGCCGGAATCCTCAAATCATCAATACTGGCCCAAGCTTACCCGAGAGCTCAACCCTTCTGCCTTTTCTTCACTTTCCAGCCTGATTCCTTTGAGTTTCTTCTCTGGCAGCCCTGCCTTAAAAACTAGACTCTTAGAGCTTTTGCATGGATTTAAAATCACTCAAAACACACGA